>NC_030957.1:0-313273 GCF_001672515.1 Colletotrichum higginsianum IMI 349063 | reverse complement strand
CTTACGAGAGTTTGGCCATTGTGTCGGTTTTGGGGTGTCGGATTCAACAACGGGGCTGGCTGGAAGGGTTAGATGGCGGACGTGGAATCGTGCAGTGGTAGACGCGGGAAATTTCACGACTTCAGTGTGTTTTCGATTTCGTGAGTGGGTCCACCCGGGAGAGAGGGAGAAACCCTACGATTTTTCGGGGGGAGGAAGCGAGGCGACTTATCTTATCGTCACGTGAGTACTGGGTGGTGTCCGGCTTACTTATGCACATGCCCTGTCAACGTGCACCAGCCACACCTGCACTATTGTGGCGCTGTTCATCGCAGACTTGACTGGCAAGTAGAAGTCAGTGTCGTCTTTGCGCTTACTTGAGGTATGTAAGTGAGTAGCTGAGGTCGGTTCTCGGATGCAATAACATGTGCCTGGCGGCTGTTGCATGATATCCTAGCCCTTTTGATGTGGTTGTATATTACGGGCATAATTGCCCTTGAAAGAATTGTTAAATGTGCGTAGTCTTGCCCGATATCAACTCCAAGTGCCTCTTGACCGATCCAACCAGCCTTCCATCAGGTATCTCGTGTTATAGCCCAACAAGTTCAAGGCCTTGCACTTGAATTATCCTTAGGTTTTCTGGGGAGATTATGGGACCAAAAAGCCGGTGGCCTACAAATATTTTGAATGGCAGCACCGACAAGCAGAAACAATTGCAAATGAGAACGGTAGTCGCATTGAATAAATGCATCTTCGTCAACAGAAATTCGTTCTGACACCAAGTAGACCAGTGTCGGAGTCACAACACACCGATACTCATTACCCAAGATGATCACTCCGAATTACAAAGGGCTCATGTCTTGCTAATGGCGTGTTTCTCCCCTTCCTTAACCCTGCCCCCCCCTCCCCCGAAGAGGTCTTTTATGCCCCTCCACAGTCATCTCAACATCTTCGGCACCACCAACATCAGCACCAAGCTCGTCTTCCTCCGGAACCAACTTGTCCTTGAGAGCTCCCTGCCATAGCTTTCCCACCCCTTCGCGTCCCACCTATCCATCCAAACCCCGAGTCCGGAGCCCGCCAGCCTCGTCGCGATGGGACACAGCGCCTCTGTCCCTCTTATCGCCAAGAGCCGGATATCCCAGGCGTGCAACATCACGCCGAGAACGGCGAGGGCGCAGTGTACGATCGCCGCGAGCTCCAGCGATGTAGGTGGTGGGAGTTGCTGGCTGGATGACGCAGACGAATTCCGAGCAGCGTCCGTGCCGAAGGGACGTGAACATATTCCCCGAGGATCGTCTTGCTAGAGTCGTCATTTTTGACATTTCTCAAGGTTTTTTGATCTATGTTTTTGGCGATTGAACGCTGGGCTGTTTGATTGAAACGTTTTGATCGGTGTAGAGTGTTGGGCTTGCTGGCTGATGCTTTTCGGATGATCACCAACATACCACGTATCTCAGGTACTAGAATGATGTCTTGAGTCCGGTATAAAACGAAAAGGAAATCGAGGCTATTTGTTTTGATCAAGTACCTGTCAAGTCGTGGTTCTCCGACCCTAGACATGGCTGAGGCCCCCAGCAATTTCGTCTTCGCCAACACTAAAGTCCTTCACACAGCATGACATCTAGCTGCCTAAATCCCACGAGCCACGATCGACAAACCACGATCAGAATCAGCATTGCCCCTCTCCTGAGCTTCAAAAGGTGACCTACCTCCCCCTCGCCCACCTCATCCCCTCCTCCGCCACGAAAGCCCCCAGTGCCGCGCAACAACCCCAGGCAAAAACCTCATACGCCAACGCCCATATCCTCCGGAGCACCATCCACCGCAGCATGCGGAAGCAGTCCCAGCGACTCAGCTCCACCTTCCATCCGGGCGGGTACCAGTCCGGCACGGGCGGGTCGGCGGGGCACCACATGGCGCGGCCGTCGGCGTCGGAGACGAGGTAGGCGACGCTCCTGAGGGTGAGGGCGGCGACGTAGGCGACGTAGGCGAGGTAGACGCCGCAGACGACCTCGCGCGCCGTGAGGAGGCCGGGGTTGCGGACGAGGTGAGCCACGCGGGTCGCCGTCTCGAAACGGGTGTAGGGGCGGCGGGAGACGCGGCCGTCGATGATGGAGGGCATGGCTGCGCGGTTGGTTCGAGGAAGTGAAGAGGGGGGCCTACGTTGATGGGGATTGATGGTTTGACGGGGAACCTGGCGGAGCACCCGGGGCAAGAAGAACCGAAAGCGTTTGAGGGTTCACGGGAGGAGGAATGACTCCATGCGACGAGGAACAACCGCGAGACCGGGGGGAAGGGGCGGGTGATGGATGGTGTTCGAATGTTGCAGGATGCCCAGGGCTTTTTGGCTCGCAACCATGCGAGATTATTGACCCCACCGGCCCAAACCAGGGATCACATCTTGGGTGCCTAGTGCCTTCGTCAGCGGGCATGTCGGCTGGAAAGGCACAGCACTAAGAAGGGCCTGCAGAGTGTTGCCATGTTGCCTAGTTACCTGAGTAGGCTCTATATGCCATCGAACTTCACACACTTGTCTACCCGAGCACGAACGCAAGAATGACACATTTCATAACGAGGAGACCTGCATTGGATACTGGGTATCTAAAGTAGAAGAAAACGGGTTAGACCAAGTGAGAGACTGCCTCAAGGTCTACCGAGACAGGTGTGAATGGTGTGAATGGTATGAATCCATGGACCGACGTCACAAAACCAAGAAGAGCGAAAACGCCAAAACCCATCCCGTGATGAGTGGAAGTCTCAAGGAGTCAAGCAGACGCCATGAACTCCCGGCTTCATCCTAGCTGTCGCCGCCTTTTGGATCGCTGCCGTTGGAATCGCTGCTGCTACCGCTGCTACCGTTGCCGCCGCCACTGCCGGGACTGCTCGCCGCTGGCTCGGCGTCCTTTGCGTTCGCATCGGGCCGCACGCTCTGCGGGTTGGAAAAAAGGTCCTCGGGGTCCCATGTCGCCTTGATGCGCTGCAGCGCCGGCAGGTTGGCCCCCCAGTACTTCTCCTGCGCGTTCTCGAGCGTCGGGTCAACGTACCCGGCATAGGTGCTGAGCTCGTTCGGACTGGCCTTGCGGATCGTCTCGGCGACACCCGCCATAAACTCCTTGGTCTTGGTGCTCAGCGTCGGGAGGCCGACGCCGTAGCCCTGGCAAAACATGATCTTGTCGCGGTGGCGGTAGGCGGTGGCGTTCATCGGCACATCGTTGATGGCGCCGCCCGTCACGTCGAAGATGAGAAACCAGATCAGCGTGCCGCGGTCGACCTCGTCAATGTAGTCCATCAGAGCCTGGATGCCATCCTCGGCCAAGAGGTCGTCGCGCGTGAAGGCGAGACTCTTGGCCGTGAAGGGGGACTGGACCTCGCTGAGCCAGAGGGCCGCGTCCTGCGCCTTCTGTGCCACGTCGCCGAGCCAGTCGTTGACGACAACCGAGACCTTGCCCTTGGGGATCCTGTCCGGAATGCCCGTCTCCTTGAACTCGTCTTCGGTGCCGTAGAAGGTAGCCGTGATAGCGACGCCGAGCTCCTGCATGACGAACTCGCTGCTGAAGCGGCGGTCGAGCGCCGGGTCAGAGATGAGGTCTTGCCACTGCTTGAAGACGGGGGCGAGGTCGCGGTGCTTGGAGAAGGTGATGGAATACGAGTACTGCACGATGTCACCGGGTTCCGGGTGGGTCCGCATGACAAACTCGGTGATGACGCCGAAGCCGGCGCCGGCGCCCTTGAGGGCGAAGAAGAGATCCGAGTTCTGCGTGTCACTGGCGCGCTGGATTTTGCCGTCGGCCGTGACAACTTCGACCTCAACGACGTGGTCAAGGCAGCTTCCCCACATGCGTGAGCTGGGACCGAGACCGCCCTATTGTGTTGGTGGTCTTGCGTCAGCACGGCGTGGTCATCGTAAGACGTATCGTCACCGGACAACTGTCCCCCCTTGATGTTTTTTCTGAGACTTACGATAGTTGCATGGCCGCCAATGCCCACACCGGGACACGTGCCGTGGGCCATGGCGCGTTTCCCGTTGTCGTGCAATTTCTCGGTAACGTCGTGCAGCCTGTGGCCTCCACCGATGGTTGCTTGCCAGGTATCCGTGTCCATCGAAAAGTGCTGAAAGTTGACAAGATCGATGACTAGGGCGCCGTCAGTGCCACCGAGGCCGAAGTTGCTGCGATGAAGCAGGTTAGCCAACTATGAAAATAGGGAAAAGGGCCGTCATACGTACGCATAAGAGTGGCCTCCCGATTTGGCCTGGACCTTGACGTTGTTTTCTGCGGCGCATTTGACGAAGCCGGCGACATCCTCGGTAGTCTTTGGCCGGGTGACGGCAATGGGTTCGACGGCTATGTCAAGGTTGTACGGCTTCACCCAGTTGATTTGGAAGAGGGGATCGTTGGGATAGCCGACGCAGGACGAACGGCCGTCACAGACGTTGTTGAGGCATGTCGCCAACGGGCTGCTGGGCTTCTGTCCCATGTCTGTCGACACGTGTGGAAATGTCGATGGTGAGGGAACAAAAGACGATATGCTGTGGATGGGTAAAGGGTGTGTCGGCAGTTCAAAATGGAAGGGGGAAGCGGTCCCTCGGCGTTTATACGTCGTGCCTCGTCTGCTAATTTACGGATATTGGTGTACTGAATCGTCCATCCCCCCATTTGGATATACTTTCCAGCAATGGATGATGATCGGCCAGGCTCATATTGCCCGAACACGTTGGGAGTGTCCGGACCACAATTATGATGGTCCCCCGTTTCCTGCCCGTCAAAGACCGGCCAGGGCCATCATCATCCATGGCACAAATTCAAGAAAACGGTCGAGGCATACTGAAAGATGGCCAATGATGCGTCGCCAGCAGTGAGGAAGGTCGCCAGCAGTGAGGAAGGTCGCCACCGCTCCCGGTTTCCCTTGTGCGGCGAGAGAAAATCGCAAAGGCTGCTTGCTCCTCTCCTCATTCTCACCTGGCACGTCATCCGCCATGGCCCTGTCCCGGCTCCTCGTGCCTGGCAAGCATGGCACTGGTGATCTCCCTTGTCGGACCAGTCACCGTAGCGCGCGTGGTTCGTGGGAATGGCAGGACCAAGCTTGTTTAGCGGGGGGCGGGAGGACGACTGCAATACGCTGAGCCACATTGATAGGTCGCCGTGGCATCTTGGCGGCGGAGGGGGACTCTCATGCAAAGGGCGCAGAGAGACGCTCTGGTCGACTGTGCCAATGTGCTTCGAGGTGGAGTGGAGAAGATATGGTAAAGTGGCGCGTTTGACCACAGGGGGGCGTTGTGGTTATGGCTGTGCAGAGCTGCGCCAATCACACGATCCAGATGAAGAAGATGGAGTGACTGACGAGTGACGGGTTCTCAAGGGGGGGGGTCTGGCGTGGCCCCAGGTCCGCCATGCCATGTCTACGTGCCGCGTATGTGGACGGTAGCATTGCAACGGGCTGTCTCACATTCCGACATTGACCGTTGACTTCGAGATGCTAAGTGGTTGGCGAATACTGCCGTAGAGGATGTGCTGTAGTAGATTTCAAGAAGAGAGGGAACCGGCGCGTCAATAGACAGGACATCTTGATCTTGCCTATTGCGCCTTACATAAGCACATTCACACATTCCATCAGTCATGCACGGGCCACTCATCACCCACCACTCAGCGACCTAGGCAACGCTTTATTTGCAAAGAGCTTAGGGGCAGATGAGTGAGGAGCATGAGTTCTTGATGCAGACCACGCTGGTTCAGACATCGTCAGACTTGTAGACAGGGATGTATTTCTGATACAATACAACATACGGTAGCATCGACTCGATAAAGTCAATGAGGGGCATCGCCGGTGATCCTGGCTTGCGTTACAGAGACACGCTGAACCTTATCTGGCCCTTTCTCTTGCTGAGAGACGTGGGCGACCAGCCATCCCGTGTTGAAATGAACCATTGGAGTGGTGGGTTAAGTGAGTGAGTGCCATCCGTTCCTTTGTTCCGAGACACGTCAAAACAGTTGACTTGTACCTTATTCGAACGAAGCGCAGCATGAGCATACGCCATTCATAGACGCCGAGGGCTATTAAGGTACTGACTGAGACCGTACAGCTACTCTCACAATCGAGGACACCAGTGCATTTATCTACCTACTTGTGATTTCATCAACACCTGCAGTTTCTTTCTTTTCGCACCTTACCACGGTGTGTTGAGGACTTCTTTAGGATAACGTCCTTAACAGTCTCATCCATCCTAAGAGAAGGCAGATGAGACGTTTCAATGCTGCTATCCGCTGCACCACTCATTCGCACTGCACCCTCACTCAATGGCCTAATTCCTCACTTACTGCCTGATGCCAAGGTGTCGAGGTACGTACCTTAAGACATCCACTGTGCGAAGGAAGGAGCTAGCTTACCCGCGCCGTGCCATGCTGCCTTCTCCTCAAAGTCACCCAGATACCGGAAAGCACAGTCTATTTTGCAACAATTGTCACTGTACGCAGCAGCTGCCTAACTGATTGACGCACAACGCAACAACAACACGCCAAGCCTTGTCGTGATACCTTCCACTTCCTCCCCATCCTCCTCCTCCTCCTTCCTCCTTGCTCTTCTCAGCCATCCACGCCTCAACGCAGTCATCGAATCTTCTCTATCGCACGCAACGACTGTCACATTTCTTTCGTATCACGTCTCACTGGATTGGTGCACCACGGGACAGTACTTTTGCTCTTGATTCGCGCGCGAGAAACACCGGAGCAACCTTCGGCACGTTTCGATCCCGCCGCATGAGAATCCTACGCGCGATATTCGACCTGCCCCGCGTCTTCTGCTTCTACGACGGCCACCAGGTGCTGTCTTAGGATACATGCGACACATTGTCCAGGCCTTTTCTCCCTCAACGGCCTTGGAACCAGAAACGTCATCGCTCCCTTCTGCAAAGTCGTACCGGCACGCCAGCCTCCTCACTCACAGCCCCATCGTACCGCTGCCGTGGTTCGTTCCAATCGGATTGGACGATATCTCTCTGCAGAGACCTGCTGCTGCTGCTGCGGAATATCGTCCCTTCATTGCCCCGCTCGGCCTCCTGCGTCGCCTTCTCGGTTGCCATCCCACGGAAACCATCTCTCGTCCGGTGACTGCCTAGAGCAGCAACCATGACAACCCCGCCAATATGGCGCCAATTGCCTATCTCGCCGTCAACCGGACTGCCTAATCTCTTGGTGTCGACGAGTTTCTCAACAGCGGCGTACACGATACACGTCACAGACCTAGCAAACTTATGGGTAGAGTCCCTGGATCGAAAGGCCATCTACAAGCGCAGCCTCAACGAGTCCACCAGCATCGACCCGACGGATAGTGACAGCAACATGCGTGCCTTTCTTTCAAAGATCAGATCCGTCTTTGAACCTTCGCATCCAGACCATGACAGAGCATCTATGACGTTGTCGACGACCCCTAGCAAAGAAGCAGGGGACGAGGGCCTGACTCTGAACATCACCTGCGAGTTGGAAAATATGAACCCTCTGGAATGGCCCGTGTATTTGCAAAAGTGCTCTCGGTCCGACCTCGCCACGGAGCTTGTTGTACCACTGGCACAAGCACACTCGAACGGGCGCAGACAGGTCGAGTCCCTCAAGGAGATTATCAAGCAAAAGGACGCCATCATCATGAAGCTCCTCGACAAACTCGAGGCCACTGGCACCCGCCTAGAGAACGTGTTTACTGTCCTATCCGCCAAGCAGAAGCCCACGAGAAAGATGGCCGAAGACAAGGTCAAGGGGCTAGCCCCCTTTCGACCTGAAGAGTGGAAGGCTCAGCTGGGTGAGGATCAAGTTGACTTGTCCAGTCTATTCCAGGACGTGTTTGGTGCCGACGGACTTGAATATCGTCGAAAAGTAGACGTGAATGACACAACGTCGCTTGACAACTGGTGGACAATATCACAGACCTCGTGTATCCCTATCGTGGGACCAAAGTCAGGCTCACGCCAAAGCCAGCAGGAAACGTCTTCATCTGGCGCAGGCCAGCTGCAAAACAAGGGTGACGAGACCAAGGGCGACGACGATGATGACGATTTCCAAGTGCAATCAACGCCGCCACATCTCATTTCCACTCGCAAGCGTTCCGTCATACCCTCGTATGGGAACGATGACGATAGCACCGAGGATGAGGATACTTCGCTGATACCTGACAGCGTTCCCGTGCCTCCGTTGGAGCAGAAGGCCCAACCTTCACGTTTGGGAACGATAGGAAGGAGGGTCACACCCACGTCAACTGGCGCACCGTCTCTTCACAAAGCACCGGAACCTGACGGATCCGAGACCGAGACGGAGTCTGACGAGGACGCTACCGCCTCGTTAGCTGAGGCTTCATCGCCACCTCAGCGTGCCGAACCGCGGCCCGGTGCGAGGGAACCAAAGAGTGGGCTTGGTCTTATCGGGGGCCAAGCTCGACGGTCCAAGACTCCGGGATCTCCCAACAAAGAACCATTGAGTCGTGTCGGTGGAGAGCCAGAGCATTCCGACGCCAAGTCACCCGAGCCGCCAAAGAGAGTCGGGCTAGGTCGCATCGGCGGAGGCACCCGCCCTCTCAAGGTGGCCGAACCGCCGCCTACTACGGCGGCAGAGGAGCGAGGCCGATCACAAGCAGACACAGAGCCTCAGGCGAGACTCAGGGAAACCTCGCAGGAACGGGCGAACAGAAAGCGAGATGAGCTTCAGAAGGAGTTGCAGAAAAAGGCCGCGTCAGGACCGGCGCGGAAAAAGCGGAAGTTCTAAATCGACCCTAGTTCCACAATATCTACACCCCTCGTGGCGGCGTCTTGGGGTTTCAATAATTCAATCGAGTCAGCCGCGCTGCGGTGTTCCTACCCCGAATCTCATCAAGGTGACGAGAGCCGACGCACCCGGCTGAACCCCCACCTTCTTTCGCTTGTCGCGACTGCACTTCAGCCTCGTGGTATCGCTCCAGCAAGTCACAGCTAGCTGTCCACGGGCTCACGATCCCAGAATAGGACCGCGGAAACAGGCAGACAGACGATTGAACGAGGCCGGACGGGACATAGGCGAAGTCGCCCGCCCAAATGCAAAACCCGGCTATCTCACAGTGGGTTCCAGATGCGGCTTCTTTCCACTGTTACACCGTTTTGCTGACTCTTCAGTGGTGATTCGATCCCGGGCACGCACGTAATGCTCCGCGCAGGGATTCATTTAACGGCCCGAAACAATGTTCGCTGTTCTCCTTGTTTGACGCTGGGTGTGCGTTCCCGTCGCCCCGAAGTTGAGTAACGACGCTTGACATGCTCGTGTGAGGGCCCCGCCTCATCAAGGAGCCCCAGGCCTTGCCATTCTCCGAGGTGATACCGCAAGTTCGAGCGAGGGAGCATGCTCGGTGATGCACCAGATGCTGTGTTGTTCTTCGAGAAGAACGAGACGGACGTTGAGCAACAGTGATCTTGACATCCGCACGCTCGTCCGGACCAGGCACCGGGCGGCCAACAGCATCTTCGCCTTCGGAAGGGACGCATGTTTTTTTCTATTTACAAATCGACGTTGAGCGGCCGAGTGTGTCCTGCCCTCGCGGCCTTCATCGATTCGTCACGTCGCGAAGTTTTACCCCTGGCGTACCCAAAGAGCGTTTCCCCACGTGTTTGGTTGGAGCGAGTTCACGTCTGGCTCGATGCATCATGTCTAACCATGCCCGGCCGAGGATCGTCTCCCTGTTTGACATGGCACTGTGGGGGAAATGCTGCGCCAATTCGGCATCCTGCATTATGGCCGAGAACCTCAGATTACGGCAATGTGGGATGCAGCGACCAGCAACGCACAGAACAGGGCTATGTTGAACGTGGGAGAGGCGTCAATCTATCTCGCAATGGTCAGAGACACCCAGCCTTGCGAGCCTCCGAAGACTCTGCAGACGGCTGGCTCTACGGATGACACCGGAAGCGGGAAAGCGCATGGGATTTTGTGCACAAGTCAAATTCGAAACCGGGCGAAAGAATCTTCCATGATCTGCGTCCCGGCATCTCTTCTCCCCACGGCCGCGGCCCGCGATGCAACCACGCAGCAATACATGTCATGCTTCGACCCGATGCGACTTTGGACGCAACGGTGAGCTGGTCGGTCCAGACGTCGCTGCATGGAGATTTAGCCGGGCAATTTTGCATATGCACCGTAAGGACCGGCACGTCGCCACTTGGGTCAACGATGCCCTACGGCATCCTGATGCTGCGCCGGATGCACTTCCGGAGGCTCGTCCCGTTGACTAGCCGAATGCCCTGCGCGACATGGTACTTTTTACGCACGTACGAGGACGCAACATCTCGCAGCCTGATGGACGACTGCTTTAGCGAGCACAATCGTTGATTCATGTGATGCCTGGACGGAGCTGACATGCGTGGCATATCGTTTCGGCCGTTCCATGTTGGCCTGCGTGCGGTTGTCCGTCCCCCGTCGCGCAGCGGGCGGAGTGGTATCAAACAGAGTATGATGGCAACACTCCTGTCTCTCGAAGACTCTCTCGGATGTCTGACCGGCTGAGAGGGTGAAGCTCGCTTGCACGGGAAGCCGTCTACTGCCGCCATCAGTCCGGTTGACCAGGCAGGGTCACCGCGAAAGTCACTTGATCGGAAGAGCACATTGGTCCTGGAGCTCACAATCTGTCCTGACTGTTAGCTCTGTGCAAGCTTGCCTTGGGTAACGTGTTAGTAGCTGATGGAGAAGAGCTTGCTTGCCCTGCAGCGACGAATTCGAGTATAGCTAGCCTTCAGACTGAATGACGTTGGGCTCGACCGGTCTGACCAGCCCTTCCATGACGATGACCAGGAAGGATACAGATCAAGGGGGGACCATGCTTTGAGGCAAAAGGAACTAGCCCTCCGATGGTACGAGATGCACGGAAGGCCGTCACCGTCGAGGTCCCAAGCCGCTAAGCTGAAGACGCGTTTGGTGTTGCAGAAATCAGATCTCGGAATCTTGAAAACGGTCGCCAAAGATGGGCGCGCGACTGCTCGAGGGAGTGTCGATATCGTTTCTGAATGCAAACGGGCTGTCGCTTCTCGAGTACGACGTACGTGCGTCTTCTGCGGTGATGGCGCCGATCGACCGAGAGCGAGGGCATCCGAGACCTCCTGCTGGCCACCGATTTCCATCAGCAAGATCTGTGTGTGCATACGATGAGGTGTTGCATCGAACATAGACAAGAAGACAGGAAAACGTCACCATCACCACACCTACTGGCACGGCCCGATGAGTTGCGGCCTGTCTGTGGGAATGCCAATGTCACTTTTCGTGCTATGCATTGTAGCATGGCAAGCGGCCACATCCAACCGTCCAAGCCTGCCCATAGAAGGCAGTTGAAGATGTTGAATGGGTCCGCTGGCCTTGAAAATGCGGTGTGCGAAGACAGACAGGACTTGATTTAGTCTGGTAGAGATCAATATGGACGATGAGACGCATTGAAGACGTTCTGTGAGCATGGAAGACATGGCCAAGTCCATATCAGAGGGGATGAAAGGCCCAGCCCAGACAGAGATGGGGGGTCGAGTAGCGGTGGACGAGAGTGAACAGCACTTTGGGGGGCTCGCTCTCACTCGCACACGCCCTCTCCCTCTTCTTCCCTAGCAAGTTCCGTACGCTCTGCAGCTGCCGACTGCATTGGTTTACGTCCGTATTTGAGAGACGGCAGAGACTGTGGCCAAAGGGCGACCCCCCCCCCCCCCCCCCCCCCCCCCCCGGGGTCCCCAAGGGGAGGAGACCACACTCGGGGTTCCAGAATCTCGATAACCATAGATCCAGGATCTATCACAAATAACGGCCATCGGTATCACAAATTCCTGACGGCTTTGCAGTCGGCAAAACGGGTTCTCGGCGGTGGCGGCGGCAATGGTGGTGCGGTGAGAATCCAGCAGCTGGAGACGGCGGGATGGCTGCAGAAGTCGGGGAATGTGTGGGCATCTGCTGCGTGTAGGTACCTGGAATTGTGTCCAATTCCTCCTCTTACCTACCTAGTCATCAACGATGATGACCGATCGTAGGATGGAGAATCTACACGTGCCCTGGCTTGTTGGGTGCGGACGGCGGCACAGCACAGCAGAGAGCACAGCACAGCGTTGGAACGACACGGTTGGAGGCAACATGAGCGGGTGACTGACTCGTAACGCAGGCAGAAACGGCTGTCAAATCTGTCAAACAGGCATCCCGTCATCCTTCACCCCTTCACTTCTCGCCCCCTTCTCGGATGTAAATCAGGAACTGGATGTGGTGGTGGGGGATGGCGGCCAGCGGCGAATCACAGCCGCATCGACAAGCCCCTCCCCTCCCTCCCCTCCCCCTCCTTGCCGGGTATGTCGTTCCAGGGTGCCGCCGCCGTGGCGCTCATCGATCAGGCCATAACTGGTGCTCTAGGCTCTAGCGCGGCGTGTCGACTTCTTTGTCGTCGCCGATTCTTACCAAGCAATAAGCATGCTTAAGCCGTTGGCGCGGTAGCGCGGGAAATCCTTGCAGCGCCGCCTTGGTGCCGCATCGTTGCCAAGACTGTTTAACAAGACGAGACGAGTCGTCCCGTGGCTGCCTAGGCTAGTCCTATCTCTCACTTTCTCGCTCTCTGTCTGGAGAGAGAAGACAAGGCTTTGCATAAAGCCAGTCGTGCACCAGACTCGACCGCCATGTTGAGACAAGTCACCAGGAGTACCATGGCCGACGGGTTGCGATCCGGTTCCTGCAAGGAGCTTCTGGCGCAAATCCTATCTTTGTCTTTGCCTCTTGTCCCCCCCCTTCCCCAGCAAGCTCAAAAGGCGAGCAGCGAAAGGGGATGAGAGCTTTGATTCGAGGAGGGGCCACGGAGGGCCTCCGGTTTGCCGCGGGTTTTCAAACGCCCCGAGGCGTCATTGCGAAAATGCGACATTCAGTTGCAAAAGAATCGTACCCACCAGCACTTTGCATGCATTCATTTATGGACCTGGTCCATCGGCGTCATGTCCGGCTCCCCGCCCGGCGTGGAGGAGGAAAAGGGAAGAGGACGGGAGGCGACCAAGTCTCTTTCAACGACGTGATGCCACTGGGACGTTGGGGGACGCTCTTCATCGTCGTCGACCTTGCTTGAGAGTATCCGTATGAAGGGTCTATCAACAGCCCCCAACGGGGGCGCAGCCGAGGGCCTCTCTTGGAATCCCGAATCGAACCTCTGATATATCTGGCCGCAGCTGGTTGCTGGCGGTCAACCTTGTTCTTCACAAGTTGATCATTCCGCCGGCATATGGCGTGGCACAAGATGTGTCCCAAAGGGCTCGACTTACGTCAAGGCTGGATCGACACGCCCGCCTGAAATCCGACCGTGTGACCGCCAGGCTTCTTCATCAGTTCACAAGCTGCTCACCCACTTTCTTTTTGTGAGTCGTAAGGGGGAGGGGGGGTGTGGGCGAGGCAAGCCTCATGTTCAGGGAGCTAGTGTGCAAACTGTGGCCCCATTCGTGGCGTCTTCTCTCTCGACTCTCCCTCGCTCTCGCCCTCTTCCCCCGGGGAAAGAAACATGGGGGGATGAGGGGCGGGGGGATTGAGAAGAGCATGGGCTAAGCCTCGGTCCCGAAACATACCCCTGCTGCACAACGCGGTGTGCCGCGCCACTGGACTCTCTCGGCCGTTGTTCTGCGTCGCCGTGGTATCAGCTGCCGGTGTGCGAGGTCCGGGTCAAGCCCGGCGCTAGAGTAGATGTCAACGGCGATGAGTACAACAACGACAGTAACGACGACCATGACAATGACGAAGATAGCGTGCTCATCACCAGCACGTACGTATACGTTCTGTAGCCTCCTCCGCGTCTCGCGATATCGAGGTTGGCCCCCAAGCTGCGCGTCTTACAAGCGGCAAATCAGAGATGGCCGACGACGCACCCTCTCCTGCCGGGACCTCCCCTCCCCTTCCCAAGGACGTCTTCAAAAGGCCAAGCCTGCTTTCTCATGCCATTCTCTTGGCTTGCCGGTTGTCCAGGCCTTGCCACACACCCCATCCATTCTCACCAGTCAGCACCCTAAGTTTAGCTCGATTTACCAGGCTGGGAACGCAATTTACCAGGTCCCAGATCCTCCGACCCAAGCAGTCGGTACCCAATGGCAGACGACGGAGTGCGATAGCCCCCTCAAGTCACAATCAGTCAGTCAATGGCAGATGTGACAAGCAAGGATGGCTCTCGCAGCATTCGCCGTCGCTGCATGGCAAAAATCCCCGGGAAGGTGATACGCGGCCTCGCGGAAGTCGGTTCTGGACCACCACCACCACCACGCCTTCATCACCGCCGCTGCCGGTGCCACAGCCTGCCACCTGACAAAGTGCAGATAAAAGGCAAAAATACTCCATGAGGGAGGGGAGAAAAGAAAAGAAGAAAGGAAAGGAAATTTCATCATCACGACTTGCCCTTGGGACTTAGAGCCCCAAGACCCCCCCCCCCCCCCCCCCCCCCCCACCCTCACCCTCACCCGGCCGAGGCGGGCCGCCTCTCATTGCTTTCACACCGCTTAGATGGGCTATACGCCGCCCAGCTGTAGAACGTGGCTCGCTGCGGATACGTGATACCGTCGTGCAGATTCGATACAGTCCCTTGTCGTCTCTGTCGTCTAATGTCGCTATGAGAGTCCGGCGCTTAGTCTGCGAGTGACCTGCCATCATGCTCGATACGACCAGGGGGGCCATGTAGCAGGGTGGCAAGACAGAAAGACTAACAGTACGGGTATTCGTGCACTACTGGTTGGCAGACTGGAGCATCTGCCTCCACGTGCAGTGTATCATTCCATGGATTATTCCCATCCGGGCCCATCCCCAGTGTTCGGATTTCCCATCCCCCGGCCCCCATGTCTCTCTAACTTTCTCCAGTCCCCACCACAATCAACACATGCGCGCTGGTCGTCATTTGGTGACCGAGACACGCAGGCCCCACGGCGTTACATGGCAGTACCCTTGGCCTGACACGAGGCGGTTCCCGTCCGCCTGGTTCTGGCTTCTTATACACGTTACGTTACCATCATGCCAGCACCAGAGAACCATGGCCCAAGGGCCTGGGGAAATGGACCCGCAAGATGCAGTCCGGTCTTGGAAGCAGGTGAGTGGAAGCTTTGATGGAGGCCCCTGGCTATCTCTGCCTGTCTCTGCCTGCCTCTGCCTCTCGGCCTCTCTCCCGGCGGCTGGTGCCTTTCCGCCCCTCCGATCCAGCTTATAGCCATCTGCTGCCGGCCACCTCCCATCGACGGCTATGGGATGGCTGGGTGGCCTGTTTCCAACCGCCATCCGCGGGTCTAGACGCCTTTACCAACGAACGCACTCATCTTCCGACCTTGACGATGGGCCATATTATCCGGCCGGTGCATGACCTCGGTTACCCATTCTTCATTTCGACGCTGCACGCCTCGTTGCGATATCGCCATGGGACATGATGGTATAATACTTGCGGGGATTTGGCTCTGTTCGAATAACGGCCAGATGGTCACGTCAGTGTGTTGTTCTCTGGGCATTCCGATGTCTCCCTTGTCCACCAAATCCATCTCAGTTCTGCCTGCACGAAACCGGCACCTAGACATGCTCAACCTCTTCGTGTCACCCTTGCTTGTGACTTGTTGTTACCCGCTTGCAGAGGCGGGAGATGACACACGCACCCGCCCTTCTGTAGTGTCTATAGTGTCTGAATCTGTAGCGTGCGTAGTGTATGTATGTGGTGTCGACTCTGCACAATACGAACCGCCATGTTCTCTTTCTTATTGTCTCCCTACAACCCCTGTCCCTACGTTAGGTATGTGTGTACCTCTCTCCAACCCCCCCTTGGTTGCTTTCTCCAAGGACGACTCCAACTCAACTCCCGCCACCCCTAGCTATATGTCTCTCTCTCTCTCTCTCTCTCTCTTGCTGTGTGCCCTCTTCCCCGAGTACACCTCTTCTCTGCCCCCGATCAACCGTTGTCCGTGCGTCTCTGTAATGTGTTCAGTTCGGATACAAAATGTAAACCAATGCCCGAGGAGCCGGGGGTTCGTTTGTTGGTAGATCGATCGGCCCTGTTCTCCCACGCAGCGTAGGCTATCGACGCACCCCCACCCACCCACATACCCCATTCCACCACATCAATCCCCAATCCCTGCATACAGCAGGACACTCACTACTACCTTCCTGACCTTGACAAGGTCCACAGCAACGTGCGGGCAGATTTTCTCACATCTCCTCTCAGTCGTCTGCCCGCGGCTCCACTACTCGCATACCACGCTGGGCGAGTGTGGTGATGATGATGGAAAGGTGATAACAGGTCATGGGTGATCCTGCACCATCTTTGGGCTTGGGCGACGACAAACCCCCATCGAGGCCCTTCTCCCTCCTCTCCCCCCCCCCCCCCCCCCCCCGCCCCCCCCGAATTTATGGTACACTAATCAATTCCAGACCCAAGCAACAAAATAAAAAAAAACCCCCAAAAAAAACCAGACCAGATGGGGGATAAGGGAGGCGAAGGGAGAGGCGCGAGTTGAGTGAGTTGATCTGCTGGATGGGGATATGACGAGAGCGCGTGCACGCCGCTGGACGACGTCAACAGTCTGCCGCTTCAGCCAGGCCATAGGACTTGTTTTTTTTTTGTTTTTATTCTTTTTATGCTGGAAGCAAGGCACTGTCTGTCCTTCTGTCTGTCGGTGAACTTTTTAAAATTCTAGTTACCTTTTGCCAAGCTCGCGGTTTTACACGTTGGCGTTTTCTGGGTTTGAATTAATGCATTATAATGGTCTTTTTGCAACAGTGGCTACATGCGCTCGCTCTATGGATGGCTGTCATTTTCCCTTCTTGTTTATCTATTTCGATTGATTTAATTATTTAACTCAATGTTTTCACGATGAAATAGGCTGCCTCTCCCAGGCGCAATAGAAAAAGGACAAATAAAGGCCGTATCGCAAAATGGCTGGATTGTCTTCATGTGCTCCTCTTCTCATCCCGTGTAAGCCACACTTCCTCCATTGTCGTAATTAATAAATCAAACAACGAGTTATTTTTTTTATCCTCATCCCCCACCCGTCTCCAGAAGGGGTTCAAAAAAATGTTGACCGGTTTCTATGCATACAAGTCCGGTAGTTGTGCAGTTGGTGGTGCCGTCGATGCACGTTGTGTTGTCACATCATTGGAATCGGAATGGGGGAAAGGGAAAAGGGGAATCGAGAATAGACGGGAGGGAAAAAAAAAACAAGATTCGGGAAACGGGCGGGAACGGAAGAAGTCTGGATAAACTATTGCCTCTCTTCTCTTCCCTCCTCTCTCTCTTCTCATTTCCCTTCCCCCCCTCCCCGTCCAGTACCTCGCCCCCAACGCCAAATCGTACGTTCATATTTGCTTTTTTCCATTCTCCTCACCCCTGATCCGAAGTAGAGTTTAGCCGAGGGAGCTCCAACAGGAAACCCCCCTCAACGCACCAACAGAGAGGGGACCATGAATGAGAAAGAAAAAGCAGGGAAGAAGAAGATCGCCCAACCGGCGAGTCCAACTTGCCCCCCCTCTTCCCCTTCCAGTGTACGATCCCTGCAGGTGTCAAAAGACGGACACTGTGACCCTAGTCTTGGACGATCCGGGTCGAAAAAGAAGCTCGAGAGCTCTCTCTCTCTCTCTCTCCCTCCCCACAGCCATCGGGACCGAATACATTCAAGCGGTGGGGGTGGGTGTATCATCTGGGCTACAGGGCATGGGAGGCCTAGAGACCAATATCGGATAGATCCATCCCATTCTCCATCCCAGAGGGACATGTATCTCCACTTGGCGCGATCAACCAACGACAGCATCACCAGTGGGCAGCAGCCGTGCCGCAGTCGCCATTTTGATCGACCAATCCTTCAACCATCCATGGGGAGTAAGGAACAAAGAGAAATACAGAGATAGAAATACAGAGAGGCATTTAAAAAAAAAAAAGGGTAGGTTGGCTTAGGTAGGTTTGCTCTTCCCGGACATGGCGTTCGGGAACAGGAGTGCACAGTTTCCAAGGACTAGTTCTGCTCCCCCTCCCCGGGTTCGTTCATTATAGATGGATCTTGGCGGGAAAGGGTCAAGGGTATCGATCCACACGGAACGAGACGGCGAGACAGGGCCCTCTCCCTCCTGGTCCAATATCCCCCCCATGCCGAGTGCCCCATGTCGAGTCCCAACCCAATAGGAATAAGCCGGTATCAGACTTCTCCTCAACCCCCAACGCATGAAGACAGCCAAATGGACGATAGGCAGATAGTCAGACAGAGCAAAATAGAGAGAAAAAGAAGAACAGGCTTGGGCTGTACAGCCCTCTCTCAGTCAGGGGTGGTTGCTTCCGAGTGAGGATAGAACAGGCTAGGATGACAGCGAAACGCAGCCAGCCTAGACGGTTCCCCAGCATGGGGGAAAAGACAGTTAACGGGAAATGGACATGGAGATGGCAGGGTATGGGATTTTTCGCAGCGGTATCTTTTTTTCCCCAGTGTGATGTTATTTCACCCCCTATTCTTGGCTATCGTCAACTCTGCTGATCCATATCCGTCCGGTCTGGCCTCTCTATCTATCCTCTTGCTCTCGTTTTCGTGCCGCAAAAGCCGCCGCGTAAATAATACATTTTTTGGGGTCGTCTTCGTCGTCGTCCTAACAGACGGGGGGGGAAAACAGGACGGGATCACCGTCCCGTCGTCTCCATGCTGGCCTACTCCTCGCTCCCCCTCCCTCCCGGCCTGTGCAAGTGGGAACCCGCATATTCCATCCCGTTCCCTTTCCCTGGCCTGTCTTCCAACACTTTTCCCCAGTGAACGCCAAGAAAGTGGAAAAGAAGAAGAAAGAAAGAAAAAAAAAAAGGGCAGAAGAAACAAGTCTGATAGACGACCGTCCGCCGGCCGCGTCGTTGCGTAAAGAAAGGAAAAAAAGAAGAGAGCGAAAGAAAGAAAGCCACTCTCAGATGCAGTAATACAAGCATGGGGGTTTAAGCCCCCCCACCCCCCAGTACACAATTGCAGGCCCAGGCCACCCTCTTTTTGTTTTTACATCTGGGCGTCGGATCCCCAACCGTAGATGACATCGTCGGCCGGGGGCGACGGGTTGTACACCCCAGACACGTCGGCTAGGCCAAAGTGCTGCTGCTGCTGTTGGAGCTGGTAGGGTTGGGGAGCCACCCCCCCTTGGGCCCCGTTGGCGCCGCCCATGAAGGCCACGGGCGCGCTCGTGTTGTTGCTGGCCAGTGTCGCGGGCGCCATGGGGCCGACGCCGCCGCCCATGATGGGGTTCGTCAGGTGGTGCTGTTGCTCGGCCCTCTGGCTTCGCCTCCGCATCTCGCCGGCGCGCGTCTGGTACCCCTGGATCTGGGCCGCCGAGTACGTGTAGTGCTGCTGGAGGTGCTGCTGTTGCTGAGCCACCGCTGCTGCTGCGGTGGCGGCGGCGCTGATGTTAGTCGGGCCACCTATGACGGGAGATAGAGAGCCCGTCTGCGAGCGCTGACGTCTGGCGTTCCGGGCAGAGGTGGTCGCCCGGCCTCCGCGGCGGCCCGAGATGGCGCGCCCGGGCATGGAGCGATTCGGGTAGTCGGGGTTCTGGTAGTGGGTGACGGTTGAAGAGCGCGGAGGGCTGTTGCGTCTGTTGCTGTCGGCGCCGCCCATACCTCCTCCTCCTCCTCCTCCTCCTCCTCCTCCTCCTCCTCCCGCTCCTACTCCTGCTCCTCCCGAAGCCGTGTTCCGGCGGGAGAAAAGGGCGCGCGAGGAGCTACGGTTGCCGTCGCGGAAGTGCGTCGTCGGCCTGATGTCCTTGATATACTGCGGGTTGAGGTACCACTCCGACACGCGCTTCTCCGTGCCCGTGCCGTTGCCGTTCATGTTGGGGAAAATTGCTTGCAGCCTTCTCTTAAACGCCTATACAGGGGTTAGCAAGCCTGAGGTTTCTTCTGGGTTTTCTGAAAGGATCATCAAGGCGACTTTTGTCTCTTGGTTATGCATGACGCTGCGGTCACGCTCTCGACTAGCAAGGGTGTTTGGTGGCGTGGACATGGGTGTGCATGCCTGGAATACATCCCCCTCTCCCCCCTGGAGACCATGAAATGAACTATAGAGGGGGGGTGGGGAGGGTAGAGGAGAAGGAGACCAAGAGCCATAGGTGAGAATATCACATTAGAGGCAGACAGAGAGAAAGGGTGCTAACTCACTTCGTTCATGCTGAGGTTGTGGCGGATGCTGTTCTGCCACCCGGTTCCCTCCGTCTTGTGAGGCTTGTCAGTGTTGTTGCGGAACCACTTGTACAGCTCCTGCAGGGTCATGGAGTGGTCTGGGGCGTGCAGCAGAGCTCGGTGGATGAGCTTGGCGTAGGGCTCCTCGCCGCCGGCGCTCTCCTTGGATGCCGCCGACGCTCTCGGGGTGCTCGTGGGTGGTGTGATGGTGCTGGTACCGGTGGTGGTGTTGGTGGCGAGAGGAGGAGGGGGGATCACGTCCGGCTCCGCGCTGAAGTCTGCGTGGAAGGACGCCGGCGAGCCCGTGTAGGGGGACCCGGGGGCGTCCGTGGCGGGCGAGGACTCGTACTGAAATCGCTCGCTCTCAAGGTGGCGCGCGTCGAAGCCCTGCGGGTGAAAGGCCCCGTTGTCGTAGTGCAGATGGACTTGGAGGTCAGCACCGTGGAGTTCCTCTGGCGACATGGACATCGAGTTGCTGAGGCCGTCATAGACGGGCTCCTGGGAGCGAAGGGGCAGGTCGAACTGGGCGGCGCTGGACGTGGTAGGGGGAGAAGTCTGGATGGCGGCGGGCCAGGTCCGTGGCGAGAGAACCGAGGGGTTGTAAGATGCTGCTGCTGCGGAAACGGCCTGACCACGGTATGAGTAGTTGACGTTGTTCGCGTTGCGACTGTCAAAATCGTCGGCCGACATGGACTGGGGCGAGGACCAGGCCGTCTGGTTCATGCTCGGTGAATGATACTGCTGGCTGACGGCGGAGAGCTGGTAGTAGTTTTGTTGCTGGGGGTCCTGGACGGGGAATTGGCGCTGGTGTTGATGATGCTGGTGTTGGTGTTGTTGTTGTTGGTGGTGGTGTTGCTCGGGAGTCATGATGTTGTAGTTTTCCATTACGTCCGTCCTGATGGCCAAAGGCGGTACTTGCGTGGTGCTGATGATGTGGTGGTGCTGGCGGTCCATGTCACCACCGGGCATGATCTGCCCGGGTTGTGAGGTGCTCGTCGTCATGATGCCGGAAAGCGATGCTGGACGAGCGGGAAGCTGGCAGGATTGTGGAATCAACGCAACGACGCCTGAAACAAGATGGCACAAGTTTGGACGGGATCTAGGTTTCAAGACGAGAGCGGGAAAGGAAGAGAGTGAGAGGAACAGATCAAGATGTCACAGACACTACTTGATGTTGGGTATTATGAAGATGGGAAAACAGTGAGGAGGAGGGGGTGAGTAAAGCGAGGTACGACAAGTCTCGAGGTTGAACAATGACGAGGTGAGACAACAGGATGAATGATGATGATGGACTGAATCTTGGTGGGGACGGCTTGATATGGAATAAAGAACGTCCCAGAAGAAAGGTTTTCGAGGGAGGTGGGAGAGGTGGAAGGTTATTAATGCTCCGGGACAACGTGTTGGTGATGTGGGATGAGAGATGGGCGGCTCAGTGGTAGAAGAAAAAATAAAAAAAATTATTGAAGTAGTATTGATGGTTGATGAGAGGCTGCACCGAGCATGGGTTTCAACCCCGTTGAATTTAACTAGAGAGAGAGGCAGGGAGACGCTCCTCTTCTCACCACTGACTACTTACTACTTACGATTGATACCCCATGTTGGGTAGAGGGGGAGGAGGAGGAGGAGAGACACAGAGAGAGAGTGTGTGAGGGACGTCGTGCTCGTGCAAGGGAATAGACGCATGCCGCCCATTCCGGCCGTCGAAGTGTGTACAACCAAAGAGATACGTACTGGCCTAGGGTAAGGAGGAGGGGAGTTGACACTGTAGACAGAGGACAAGGGTATTGGGAGTCATTAGGACGAGACTGATATGACAGAGAGAGAGAGAGACTGAGTGAGTGAGTGAGAGAAGAGAGAGTGAGAGATGGGATAGACAGGGGGGGGAGTGGGGGGCGTGTAGATTGTGGAGTGAGTGGGAGAACAGACATGGGGGCGAGGAAATCGGAAGGGCAGGGGTAGAGCAGGGTAGAGTACAGGTAGGGTAGGGTAGGTTAGGGTAGGGGGGTGTGCCTGTTTAAACGACCATGTGGATATCGAGCAATCGGCCTGCCAGCTCATTGCTTGGCCTGGTCTAATGTTGTCTTCCCGTAGCCGCGGCGGCGCCATGTGTGCCTGTCTGTACGTGTGTGTCTATGTGTGTGTCTATGTGTGTGTGTGTGTGTGTGCTGTGTGTTGTATGTGCGTGTGCATCTCTGTGTGTGCCTGTGTGTATGTTGCGTGTCGGCTTGCTTGGCCTTGTATATGCTTGTTGATGTATGTGTGTGCGTGCCTAGGTGCATCTGTCTGATGTTCATCGCCCGTATGCCCGCTTGCCTCCCATTTCCTCTAACCCGTCTCCGGCTCTGGCACCTGCGTCCCTCTCTGCCTCCGTGGCCGTTGGCCATGGATATGCATTAACTAGATGAGGAGCACTGGATGAGGACCAGCCATCCAACATTCACAGCATATTTGCAAGGAGATATGCGGCAGCCCCATCTTCTGAGAACCTAAAACACAGGCACACTTACACACACACACACACACACACACAAACGCAAACGGACGAGGGGTGGAGAGAGCGCTTGGTTGTGGCTTTCCGCTGTCAAGCAAGCCTTTTTCTCTTCTGGAGCAGCCGTCAAAGTCCGACTGGGATCGTTGACTTTCATTTCTCTTTGGTTCATCGAGGGCTATGTTGAAGAAGTATCTCCCTTCCCCCCTCAGCAGCCCACAGAGCGGGTATCACCTAGGGCTTGTTCTCCATGCGGATGATGAGATGATGGGCGGCCGACTAGCAACGAGAGGTGCGTAGCAGGCTGCTGTGGTTGGGGGCTGGGCTGGACTGGGCTGTAAAGCGTCCCCCGTCCAGACATCTCTCTCCGTCTCTTTTCGGCTCCTTGTCCTCTCATCTTCTCCCTCGTCCTTCTCCACATATCCTCTCCATTTCTCTGCCGCGAGAGTCTTGTGTATGTGCGTGTGTCTGTCTGTCAATGCCATGACCGTTGGAGCTAGCAACGCCACCACAAAACCCGTAGCCCATTTGTCAAGAGAGGCCGACCCATGATCCAGGCCGTCTGCGTGCGACCATCGTTTTGATAGCAGGAGGGGAGCGCTGCCCCCCCCAGTGACCACAAGGACGAACAAGGCGGCCACATCGGGCCCAGCCAGTCCCTTGCCTGCCTATCCGGGGGGCGCAGGCGGCAAAGGGGGGAAAGAAGATAGATGTCGACAACGGCAGCATGGTGGCATGGTACAAGATATGGGCCTGAGCCTCACACCAGGCGAACCAGAGAGAGAGGTAGGGAGAGAAATAGAGAGAGAGGGCTATGTTGCACACGTCCACATCCACCAAGCCACCCAGACCGAGTTGGGCGGCGACAGAAAGTGACAGGCCCCCCCCATTGTACAAAGATACAGACAGTCTGACGAGACGACGTAGTCGTGTCGTTGGCATGGCTGGACCGAGGTCAGCCAAAGGAGTCCCAGTCAGTCTCTTGTCCCTCTTCGGCGAGCATTCTGCAGCAAGTGAAGCAGCAACAGCAACAGAATCAGCACCATCACCATCACAACCACCATCACCGGCGGCGGCGGCGGCATCCCATCCCGGGGAGCAGCAGCAGGTACATCGGCCGCGTGCATTGACTTTGGCGAGACAGGGCCAATCACTCGTCTTCACGGCCATCAGCGCCGCCTCAGATACCCTCTAGTGTCCGTCTCGATGAGGTAGCAAGGCGGTCGCAAGATCGCTCTACCGAGCTGCCAGCCCGCCGACATGTAGATCATTGTCGCATTCTACAGTTTATTTTCGACGCCAATTTAGAAATAAGGGTGGGGGAAGTGGAGGTGCAGTCCCGTCTGGGCCGAGATGTCGCCGCTTGCTTGGGAAGAGATAGAGAGCGAGAGAGCGAGAAAGAGACAGAGAGACAGAGAGACAGAGAGAGCTGTTTCGAGTTCCCCTGCCTTAATTCTCTTCTGCCTTTTGGATGCATGTACATGACACGGGGAAGACCGATCATCTCAAGTTAAGGAGTGTGTGCTGCCCACGGTTCTCTTCCTGCCGCTGCCGCTCGTCACGATGTCCTGAACCATTGCCATTGCCATTACCATGGCACATTGTCTATGGTCCATGGCCGAGGCTCGCCCCCTCCAAGACCTAGTCGGTGAAAGGTTTGGATCGTCGACGTGTGGTAGGGATTGTCACTCTGTCACTCTGTCACTCTGTGATTGTATTCGATGTATTCGTAAAGGCGAGAGGCAAGGCAAGGCAAGGCAAGGCGTGGTGGGCAGGGTCGAGGTGGGTTCTGCTGCAGTGGTGTGGATATCAGCAACTAGCTGCAGCCATTGTGTTCCGATTCCTGCCAGGATAAACTCATACAACTATGCTCCGCATCATGTCAGTTGACCCAGGGTGGGCGGCATAGCGTCGTGGGGGCCAGGGAGATGCACTACACACACAGTATTCGTGGATGCTGGGCTCGGAAGAGACCCGTTGGCTAGTCCGGTAAGCCCTGGTACCAACGGTTACACGACGAGGTAAGAAGGACGATGTTGATTAGTTGGAGGCGAAAGCTATGGTCGCCCGTGTATTTGTGCGTCTTTCTCTCGTCTTCCCACGCCCTGGCTTGCGGCCAGTGGCGGTCGATCGGTTGCGGTACAGTACTCCGTTCAGCATGTAGTGCGTATTCTGTAGTCTGTAGTGTATGCATCTTTTGGTGAAACTGCGTGTGGCAGAGACTGACGACAGAGAGAGAGAGAGAGAGAGAGAGAGAAAGAGAGGGAGAGCGAGTATATGGTACCGGCGTCGTTGAGAGCGGCGAGCAGGCGATGAAGAAGAAGAAGAAGACAAGGGAGTGCAAGATGAGGCGGACGCGTGCGATCCAGATGACAGTCCCAGATCTGAACTGACCCGGCTATCGGTCTAGGTCGGCCGAAAGGCTTGCAAGAACGAAACCAAGCCCAAACGCGGCTTTCGTGTGCATCATGTACTCTCTCTTCGCCCAACCGGTTGACTCTGTCACATCTACGATGCATCGTGAGAATACGAGCACATCCCCTTCTCCCCAGCCCCATGTCCCAGGGCCATCCATTACTTCCGATAGTAGATCTGCAGGTGTCATCATGTCAGTAAAAGAAAAAGAAAGTACGGCAGCAATCACTGAAACAGAGTGCGAGTGGGTCTTGTCCCTCACCTTTTTGAATTGAAAGTGCAGTTGCAGGATGCCCTGCAGGGAGATAAGATTAGCTCAACGCCATGTACTGGGGTGGACGGGGGAGGAGGAGTTAAACGAGGACGAGGACGATGAGAAGAGAAGGAAAAGGAGGAGGAGGAGGAAATGTGACAGAAATAGCATAAGTAGAGAAGCCAAGAGGCGCGCGTGTAGGCGGTTGATGCTGGGCGGTGGCTCGCTGAAAACGAGTTGGCCGAGTTGACCAGGTTGCCGCATCTCGGCCTGTCACCCTCAAGAATGTCTGCGTCTGCGTCTGCGTCTATCTCGGCATCGCATGACCATCTGAGGGAGGGTCGGTTCCTTCGAGAAGGGGCGGCAGATGATGGAGGGAGCTAGACGGGGAAATGGAGGGGAATGAGAGGAGAGAGAGAGAGAAAAAGAGACAAGGGGCACAGCTGTGCGGGCGCACTTTTGCAGCTCGTCCTCATGCAGCTCGTCCTCCATCTCCATCTCCTCCTGCCTCCCCTCCTCCCCCCCTCCCCCCTAGATGATCTCTCCTGAATCATCTTTGTGCTCTCCCTCCATGCAATTGTGCCATGTCGACTTCGCCATGGCCTTTAAGGGGGAAAAGGGGCCATGTGAAGGCAGTGTAGCCAGTATGTATTCATGGGCATAAACGGCATGGACAGAAAACAAAAGGCGTAGACATACCTTGTCGAACGAGCTCCGGAAGCCGCGGTCCCTCTTTGCACTGTAATCCCACTCACGATCCACGATGCGGAACGCAATGTCTTCGTACGGCGGCCCCGCGATGAAACGGATGAGGCACGTGTCCTCCTCTCCTGCAGCTGCAAAGGACTCTCCCCTTTTCCTCCCGTGTTCTCGAATGATCTTGAAGGTGGGTGCCTTTGTCTTGTCGATCAGCTCGGGGTAGAAGATGTTGAACTTGTAGCCCTGGACCACCTTGGGCGGCGGGTTGTCGTGGTCGTAGTGCGTCTGGTTGTACTTGTTCCATTCATAGCCCATCTGCACCCGGTTGAAGTATCTGGGCTTCCTCGGACGGTACTTGTCCGCCCACTGCGGTTTCGACGTGCTGGCGACGGTCTCCTCGGCCGTGAATATCTCCTCGTCCTCGTTGACGCCGCGTGCCACCTCGCGATCGTAGAGCGCCTTGGTGGCCTGCGAGAAGTCTTCGTTGCCCGTCTGGGCAAAACGCGCCGTTCCCGGTGGTGGCGCACCACCTTGCGGTGCACTTGAAACAGGCACCGCCTTCGTGTCGGCCCTACTGGATTGTTCAGATGACGGATTCCGGACGGCCGCAGGGCCCGAAATAGACTCGGCCTGCACTGGGATGACAGAAGCAGCAGCAGCAGTAGCAGCAGCAGCAGCAGAAGCAGCAGAAGCCTTTGTCGGGTCTTGCAGCTTGAGCATGGCAGCTTTGCTCTCGCTGATTGCTTCGTACACCTTCTTGAGCTTGGCCTTGGCCTTCCACACCAGCAGGCTGCGAAGGAGCTGCTCCCAGTAGTCGACGTCGATGTCGTCATTGGAGCGTAGTTTGGCCTTGATCTGGGACTCGAGAGTGTCGAGCTGCTCGTACGTCTTGGGGCGCAGGATCTTGTCGACGTCTTCCGACACTGTGCTGACGACCCGGGCGTCCGGACCCTGCGGTTTCAGCTTCTGCCGCCTGTCGGCGCAGATAGTTTGCAAGGCCCTCCAGTAGTCGCGGTTGCGGTCGTTTTGCTCCAGGGTATGGTAGGACGTCATGTCAGCGTCCAGCTCCTGGAGCTGTGATTCGCCCAGCCCCTGCAGCACATCCTCTGGAGACGGCACGTTGATGTGCAGGTCGGCATCGTCGTCGTCGAAGACGTCTCGATCCGAGTCGATAAAGCGCAGATTGAAAGCCAGGAGATCAATGGGCTTGGCTCGGCCTTCCCGAACCCGTATGTCGGCCTTCTTCTTGGCCTGTTTCAGAACGAACTTGTCTTCGTCGGCGACAAACTGCCTCGACTGCTCGTCCTGCGTCATGTAGCTCGAACTTTTATTCTGACGCGGCGGTCTCGAAGTCGAAGTCGACGAGGGGGGGTGATTCGAGGGCTTGGTGATGCGGTTGTTGGGGTCGCGTCGCGGCGACGCAATGTCTCTGTCTCTCTCGCCGCCTCTGCGACTGGGGGACCTGCGCCCAGACAGCATCGCTCGACGGCCCGGGTCCATGTTTGCTTACTTTCGTAAGGGAGGCGGCGCAAGGAAAAGGAAAGAACGAGAGGAGTGGAAGACAGCGGTTTGAGTGTCAGTAGCTAAAGGGAGTATCTGTTCCGTCGTAGACGTTGACGTTGTTGTGAAGGTCGCAAGGTTTTTGGGGCATATCTCGTCGCCGTCGCCAGTTGGGTTGCGGGAGCCGAAGAGCTGAACGGCCAGAACGTCATCCTTATCGATAAGATCACGTGTCGGCATTTCACCGGACTGTTATGGATGAGGTACACCGAGGCTGACCGAGAATCTCTCCAAAATAGGAGGAAGCGAGAGCTCTAGCGCGCTACCATTTTCGAGCAGCCAATCAAGTCGGCCTCCAATAGGTCAGGGAGGCAGGCGCCTAGAGTCCCAAAAGCCCCTAAATCTCTAATCTCCCCCCCGCTAATCCAGACCCCTGGGACGCTAAAGTTGATGCACGTCCCGATCTCCCGATTTCAGGAACATGATGACGCACAAGACATCGGCCGATCGTCGACTTTTCCCCAGCATGATCCCATCGCCCCTCGTTGTCCCATTGGGGCTTGCCTGGTTTTATAGCCCAGCACCAGCAGTGGAGGTTCGGATTCTTAGGACAAGCAGCAGCTAATGTCACAGATCGAAGGTGAAGCCGAAGCTCTAGACCACGCAGAATGAATCTCGTAACCTAAACCACAGTTCCGCCGCACGCATCTCACTACCGTCCCCCCCATATGCTCCCCTGTCGCTTTCTGCTGTCCA
This sequence comes from Colletotrichum higginsianum IMI 349063, assembly GCF_001672515.1. Classification (NCBI taxonomy): domain Eukaryota; kingdom Fungi; phylum Ascomycota; class Sordariomycetes; order Glomerellales; family Glomerellaceae; genus Colletotrichum; species Colletotrichum higginsianum. Next base: position 285,041 of record NC_030957.1, on the reverse strand, counting down.
GAAACGCGTATCTGCCACCGACTTCACCTGCTGCTGTTGCTGTCTTTGCTGCTTCTGCTGCTTGCCTCGCCTCGAGCTTTTCTCACACCTCCATCTCCCCCAGGGCCCATCCGAGCAGCTTCCCTACGTCTAACCCGCGTCGCTTCTCGACGATGCCACCCAAGCAGAAGCGCAAGTCGGCACCCGCTGCAGAGTCCAGCGACTCGGGGAGGAAGAGGATCAAGACGGATGAGGAGCAGAATGGCCGAGATCGAGATCGAGATCCTTTGCGCCGGCCGCACCCGTTTCACACAGACGCCGAGAAGCACGGCATCGTCCTCCGCAAGTTCTACCCTCACGAGATGAGCAACGACCGCGCACGCGCCTACAACAATGACGAACTCCCCAAACCCATCCAAGAGCTCACCTCGGCGCTCGAGGACACGTCCACGGCGCGAAAGGCTGTCAAACCGAAAAAGGCCGTCGTGCACTGGTTCAAGATGGACCTGCGGACGGCAGACAACCGATCGCTCTCCCTTGCGAGCGAAAAGGCCAAGGAGGCAGGGGTTCCGCTGATCGCCATGTTTATCATCAGCCCCCAGGACTACGAGGCACATCTCACGGCTCCCATCCGCGTCGACTTCATGCTGAGGACCCTGCATGTTCTGAGGGAGGACCTGTCCAAGCTGGACATCCCGCTCTATGTCGAGACGGTCGACAAGCGCAAGACGATCCCTGACAGGATTGCAGGGCTCATGGATCAATGGGGAGCCAGCCATTTGTTTGCCAATATGGAGTACGAGGTCGACGAGCTCCGACGGGAGGCCAAGATGGTCCGTATGTTTGCCGACAGGGGCCTCTCGTACGAGGTCCTGCACGATACGTGCGTCGTCCCTCCCGGCCAACTCGCCAGCGGAACAGGCAAACAGTACGCCGTCTACTCTCCCTGGTTCCGGACCTGGGTCCGCCATGTTCACGAGAACCTGGACCTTCTCGAGCTGTACGATCCGCCCGCAAGAAACCCTTCCAGCGCTAGGGAGAGCTTCAGCAAGCTGTTTGACTCGGAGATCCCGGACGAGGTTGCGGGCCGGGAGCTCGACAACGACGAGCAAAAGAAGCGCTTTCGTGCCTTCTGGCCGGCCGGCGAGCACGAGGCGCGAAGCCGCCTGGAGAAGTTCTGCGAGGAAAAGGTCGGCCAGTACCACAACAAACGCAATATCCCCCACGAACCCGGGACTTCGAATCTCTCAGTGCACCTTGCCAGCGGAACCATCAGCTCGAGGACCTGTGTGCGGTATGCGCGTGACCGGAACAAGACCAAGAAGCTCGACGCGGGCATCGAGGGAATCCGTGTGTGGATAAGCGAGGTGGCCTGGCGGGACTTTTACAAGCACGTCCTGGTGAACTGGCCATACGTCTGGTATGTTTGGATGGATGCCCGCCTTTGTCTCTCCCTCTCCCTCCTCGTATCCCTCTCCCTCTCCCTCTTCCGTCGCAACCGCAACGTCATGATCGCTGACCAGCCCGGCCACAGCATGAACAAACCCTTCAAGCCCGAGTACGCAAACATCGAATGGTCTTACGACATGGACGACTTCAAGGCCTGGTGCGCCGGCAAGACGGGCTTCCCCATCGTCGACGCCGCCATGCGCCAGATGAACGCAATGGGATGGATGCATAACCGGTGTCGCATGATCGTCGCCTGCTTCCTTGCAAAGGACCTCCTCATTGACTGGCGCATGGGCGAGCGCTACTTCATGGAGCAACTCATTGACGGCGACTTTGCCTCCAACAATGGCGGCTGGGGCTTCTCCGCCAGCGTCGGTGTCGATCCCCAACCCTACTTTCGGATCTTCAACCCACTGCTGCAGAGCGAGAAGTTCGACCCCGACGGCGAGTACATCCGGAAGTGGGTGCCTGAGCTCAAGGGCGTCAAGGGCAAGGCCATTCATGACCCTTACGGCCGCGGTGCCGGACCGCAGGCGAAGAAGGCCGGGTATCCTGAGCAGATGGTTGAGCACAAGAGCTGTCGTGAGCGCGCCTTGTCTGCGTACAAGTACGGCATCGGAAGAGACGACTTGTAGCACGGGGGCTGTCTAGGACTTGGGTGGCGAGAAGAGAGAATCAAGTACACAGTGTACTACATCAAGAGTGTCATCGGAGTTGTGGTTCGGGGATGCCAATCATGTCTTTGACTGGATTTACGGCAAAGTTCCTACAGTTCCTTTATCCTCTAATAGATAATGGGAGCGCCGACGCTGCGATGAGTTGCGGTTGGCATTGACATTACGAAGCCTCAAAAGTCACCCCACCTCCCCCAAGATCTTACGGAAACCCAAGTGAAGTCTTCAAAGGACATGTTCTTGCTCCGGCAGGCTTCAAGTTCAGCCTCTTGAGGGAATTAAGACGGCTCGAAATACTCAACGAGCCTTGTTATCAGAGCAAATAGCAGCCCCAAAATTATGGCAAACTGAAGAGCATCCTTCACACCTTACCGTGCTTCCTACACAAGCCGGCCCATGTCTGAGTCGCGGCCCTTCGAACCGTTCAAGGGTCACGCAATCCGCCCGTTGAATGAGAGCCTGCGGGGCGTCGGGCATCTGAACCGGACGTGACCGGAACAACACTGTCGTTTCACCCCTTTTCTCCTCGCAACAGACCGGCGGTGGTTGAGCGCGGTCGAGTCTGTGTAGTGCAGGATGTGGCAAAAAACAACTACAACAACCACATTGGCGCGGGCATCGAGAGGCCTAGCCAGGAACTACCGATGGCTTCCGGAGGATCAACGGAAACCGAATGCTACGATCTCCGGCTTCCGCCTTGACGCTGACGAGTCCAGCATAACCCCATGTTCGAGATTGGCGTCGTGTCAACACAGAAAGCAGTTGAAAACAGCTTGCAGGCCCAGCAAGGACGGGCGGAACTGGGCGGGAACCCCAAGGACGTCACAGCCGGGCCTTGCTGTCCCTCGAACCGTTCCAACCTCATTTGCAGCTTAGGACTCAAGTGGTGGAAACTGTCGCGGGAGCCATATTAAAATCTCTGGTACCGACAAGCGTCCGGGCCATGGTCATGTGTTTATAAAGTGCGCGCCCGACGGGCTCGATGCAACCTCGGAGGCTGAGACTCCGGCCCAACTCCCAGCTCCCAATTCCAAAATACCCCCTTCTCCGAGGCCGCGAAATCCCGTCTTCCCGGCCTCGGAAATTGAACCCCCCCGCCCATTGGTCGCATTGCTCAGTGGTCACCTGCCTCGACCCCGGTTGGGTAGAGGATGCGATATCAGTAAGCCGGTCCGACGTTGCCCATCCTGCCCGCAAAGCGTCAACGGCATTTTTGCGGCTCCAGACGTGCCGGCCTGGAAAGAGAAAACCGACCGGGAATCCCTGGTGATCTCTCGCTTCACACGGGTTGTCGAGCCGACGATATAGGCCGATCTTGAGCACGATCACGTCCAGATGACCTCTGGCAGGCCGGTAGCGAGCCGCGAAGCTCCTGCAACCCCTCGGGGCCTTCGGGGGCCTCGCGCCCTCAACTGTGAAAGGGGAAAGGCGCCACGGAATGGAGGTCTCCATGGGCAGAGGTCACATCGTGAAGCGGTCCGAGGAAGAGTGGCGGCGCCAAGGAGTACTCGTCCGCACCTGTTGTATAAGAATGGCAGCCAAGGCCATGTGCCGAGACAATCTTCTTTCTGCCTCTGTGTACCGGCATCGAAGACGACTCATCTCGAAGGCAACTAACTCATCATGAAGTACCTTCTTTCTCTTGGCGCCCTCGTCGGCGTGGCCTCTGCCCAGGCCGGCGCCTGGGCTCAGTGCGGTGGCAGCTCAGACTGGAATGGGCCGACGACCTGTATCTCCGGCTACACCTGTATCTACTCGAACCCGTGGTACAGCCAGTGTCTTCCCGGCTCCGGTCCGGCTCCGTCTCCGACCACTCTGGTTACGAAGACGACGACTACCACGGCGTCGACCACGACGTCGACGGTCAAGCCCACCACCACCTCGACACCTCCCCCGACCAGCAACCTCGGCTGGAAGTGGTTCGGTGCCAACGAGGCCGGAGGAGAGTTTGGTAGGTCTCCCTATCAACTGGCGATGGTTGGTGGGTTCCGCTAACACTCAAACACCAGGCGAGAAGGTCTTGCCCGGCACCTGGGGCACCGAGTTCATCTTCCCCAATCCGGCTACCATCACCGTACGTGCCCCAAAATCTCCAGCACCGAGAGTGTGACGGTCAGTACTGACAGCCTCTTACGCAGACCCTCCGCGGCCAGGGATACAACACCTTCCGCGTGCAGCTCAAGATGGAGCGCCTGACGCCCGGTTCGCTGACCAGCGGCTTCAACAACGCGTACCTCCAGAACCTCACCAACGTGGTCAACCACATCACCCAGAGCGGGGGCTGGGCCGTCCTGGACCCCCACAACTACGGCCGCTTCAACAACGCCGTCATCACCGACGTCGCCGGCTTTCAGACGTGGTGGGTCAACTTCGCCAACCAGTTCAAGGGCAACGACAGGGTCGTCTTCGACACCAACAACGAGTACCACACCATGGACCAGACGCTCGTGCTCAACCTCAACCAGGCCGCCATCAACGGCATCCGCGCCACCGGCGCCACGCAGTACATCTTCGTCGAGGGCAACCAGTGGTCCGGCGCCTGGTCGTGGCCGGCGGTCAACGACAACATGAAGGCCCTCACGGACCCCCTGAACAAGATCGTCTACGAGATGCACCAGTACCTCGACTCGGACAGCTCGGGGACGTCCCCGTCGTGCGTGTCGACGACCATCGGCGTCGAGAGGGTCCAGGCCGCGACCGCCTGGCTCCGCCAGAACGGCAAGGTCGGCATCCTGGGCGAGTTCGCCGGCGGGGCCAACCCCCAGTGTCAGACCGCCGTCAAGGGCCTCCTCGATTACCTCAAGGCCAACTCGGACGTGTGGTCCGGCGCGCTCTGGTGGTCTGCCGGGCCCTGGTGGAGCGACTACATCTTCAGCTTCGAGCCTCCCTCCGGCACGGGATACCAGTACTACAACAGCCTCCTCAAGGGCTATTTGGCGTAGGTGAGGATGGGCTTGGAATGGCTTACTGGACTCTTCCCAATTCACCGCTCCGAGAAGAATCATCAAGAGCCTAAAAGTAATCATCTTTGGATGGTTTAGACCCCACTTCTCTGTACATATTTTGGTTCGTGTATACTCTCTTCGTTCCACATCTTGGCATGATCAAGGTTGGCTCAAGGCTCCAATGTTGGGTCTTTTCTCATTCCTATAGCACATTACTGGATACAAGTTTTGTTTCTCAAGTGAAAATCCAACGTGCACCCGTCTCCGTCTTGTGCCGTGGACCTGGTATCGGGGCACCGGCGACCTACCGGCGTACCCGGTCTAACGTATCCACCCTTCCCCGTAAAAGTGGATCATGTACGGTCCGTGAAGGCCGGCTCATTCTTTTTAGTGAATAGTGAACATGCTTCAGAAATGCTTCATGTAATGCCCATTTTGCTGAATATTAGAATCAGGGATTTCCAATCGGATGCTGATGTGATGCAGTTGGGAGCTTCGACTAGCTGTGACTGACAGGAAGTATCGCTGGAGGCCTCTCCGAGGCACAACGACATTGGAGCTCTCGAATGTCACGAAAGCTTTTCGTCCTGCTCACACGCCATCATACCTGAGTGTCAGCCTAATTTAAGCCCTCTATAAAGTTCACAGGATGGCGCTTTTCGGCACCCAGCCTGGAAGACGCCAGCTAGCCGCTCTGGGTGATTAGCGCGCCACGCTGAAAGTCTGGAAAACAATCAGGACGAATAGAAACAGCAGCAGGTCATCGACTTGACTCCGACTCTCGAGACGGAAACGGTCGACCATTCCCTTCCTCGAGCGTGATGTTTACTTCCCACGCGAGGCTGAGTTGCGAGCTACCTCGGAAAAACAGCAACCAGACCATTGAACCATGACTAGACGTGGCTTCGAGGCTGAAGTGGCACAGCTGATGTGGGTAGAAGCTGAGGTATGAGTAGTTCCACATCTAGCCATCTACCTACCTAGAGCTTCGACTTAAGAAGCAGCTGCCTGTACCCTCCTGATGGAAGCATGTTGATCGGGGATCAAGCTTTCCGTCTTGCTTCTATTACCCCCGTTCCCAGTGTCAGCAACATCCACAGGCTCCCTCCAACATGGCCTTCTACGCCGATCACCCCTACGCTCTCATACCAACCCCGACATTCCAAAATTCCCAAAACGAAAAAGATGCCCCGGAGGTCAGTGCCCCAGTCCCCCCCCCCCCTGACAAAACTCGTGTTCGCTGGATCGAGAAGCTGAAAGGGGGAAAAGCCCGACATGTTCGTCCGTGTCGCCTCCGAGATGGCGCTCGTTCACAACATGGCGATCCGCGGCCTGAACTCGATCTACCTGCAAGCGCCGCACGTCCCGGCCCCGGAGTCCAAGGCGTTCCTGCGATACGTCCTCGCCTGGCACGACCTGCTCCACGTCCACCACTCGGGGGAGGAGGCGGACTTCTTCCCGGCGATCGAGGCGATGACGGGGCAGAAGGGGCTGATGGACTGCAACGTGTCGCAGCACAAGGAGTTCCACGACGGGCTGGAGGCGTTCAAGACGTACGTCGACGCCTGCGCTTCCGGGAGGGAGAAGTTTGACGGCTCGAGGCTGGTGACGTTGATTGACGGGTTCGGCGAGGCGTTGACGAGACACCTCGGCGACGAGATCCCCAGCATCTTGGGGCTGAAGATCTTTGGCGTGGACAAGATGGCCAAGCTGGAGCAGAAGTTTGCAGAAGAGGGCGAGAAGAACATGGTGAGTCACAAACGGGCGACGGCGATGCCAGGGACCCGATGTAGGCTGCTGACGGAGTGTGTCCGATAGAAAGCATTGGGCTTGGTCAAGGGCTTGCCATTCTGCCTCTCCAACCATGATGTCGCTTTCGAAGGTGACCGATGGGCGGTCTGGCCACCGGCACCATCGGTGGTCAAGCTTCTCTGCCGACATGGCACGTACTGGATTCATAGAAAATCGTGGAAGTTTGCCGCGTGCGACCGGATGGGCAATTTGAAGCCCCTTTATGCTGTCCCTGGAAAAGCAGATGCTAGTTCATAGGCGGGAGAACATCAGGCTTACGACTGTAGGGAGGGTAACCACTGATGATGAGGGTTTTGAATCAACTTATTCTACATGTTGTTATGCTACATATCGGCTTGGTGCTTTGTGGCCATCTTCTTTAAGATGTAAGCGGCGTTGTAATTGGGCATCCTGCATGCTGGAATGTCACTCTTCAAGTGCATGAGGATATGCATGGCAAGATTGACCTCGAAATGGAAGTCGAGGTGAATTGCTCATTAGAGTGTCTGAAATGAACTCATTGGAAGCGTCAAATCTCCGTACTTCAACTCATTCTTTACCCATTGAAACGCTTCTTTATTCATTATCTGCCCACTACATAAATCATTAGGGACACCCGCCACATCCAGCCTCCACCACATTCCCTCTCATTCGTCATCCAAAGCCTCATATATCGCCTTGACATACGACCTCGCAGCAGCGTTTCCCAAGCCCGCCATCGACATCTTGTTCATCGCATACGTAATCGTCAACTTCCGATCCAAGTCCATCACCGCGAGAGAACCCCCGAGGCCGGCCCAGAAGCACACGCGCCCCTTTGGCAGGTATGCCGTGGGACCTTCGGCCCCCGTGAGGGCGAAGCCGACGCCAAAGCGCAAGGGAGCACCGACGACGAGATCGACGCCGTTGGACTGCTCCTCGAACACCAGGTCAAGCGTCTCTCGCGAGAGCAGGCGCTTGCCGTCGACGCAGCCGCCCAGGCTGATGGCCGACAGGATGCGGTTCAGGCCTCGCGCGGTCGAGTGACCGCTTGCCGAGAGGATATTGCCCTGGCGCCAGGCAGGGGTGTTGCCAAAATCCAACGGTATCGGCAGCGGGTTCATCGTCTTGGCCGCGATGGAGCCGGGCTGGGGACCCATCCCGGGACCGAGTGGAGGCATGGCCGTGGCGAGGACGTCTGTGGTCCGGCCCAGATCGCTCTCGGACACTCCGAACTGGAAGTCCGCACCGAGAGGCTTGACAATCTCCTCGATGACGAACTGCTGCAACGTCGAACCGGTGGCCCGGCGGACGATGGCGGCGAGCAGATACCCGAAAGTCCAGGAATGATACCCGGACGCGGTGCCGGGTTCCCACCACGGGGCCTGCGCGGCTAGCTTGTCCGCGGCCGCGTCCAGGTCGCAGATCTCGTCAAACGAGAGCGGCCTGTCAGACTCCCAGCCCGAGACCCCCGAGGTGTGCGAGAGGATGTGGCGGATCTCGACGTTCTCCTTGCCTTTGGCGGCAAACTCGGGCCAGAACTTGGCGACCTTGTCGGAAATTGACAGGACCCCGCGGTCGACGAGGATAAGGACGGCAAGGCTGAGGACGTTTTTCGTCAGGGAGAAGACGGTGACGATGGTGTCCCTGTCCCACGGCCGGGTACGCTCCACGTCGGTGTGGCCGCCCCACAGGTCGATGACATCCTTGCCGTCGATGTTGACGGTGATGGCGGCGCCGATTTCTTCTCCAGACTCGATGAACTGCTGGAGTTGGTTGCGAACTTGCTCAAATTTGGGGTCGCAGGAGCCGTGTACTAGAGCCATGTTGGCAGTGTTGTGGTTGTTAAAGGGTAAGTGATTTGGTGATGTCAAAGTTGGATATAGTGTGAGTGGAAGACCTGTTCTGGATGCTGAATAGCAAGACATCGTTAGAGCCTGGAGACCATGGCACTTATATGTTGAACGCATAGGTCAGATGTCCAAGGTACTCCGTCAGCCATGCTGTGCTGCGCAATAGCCCGAATTGGGAAATGCAAGTCCCATGTTCAGCAAGAAGGGAAGTCCACCGACATCCCGATCAGTCACGGTAGCCGCTTTCACAGCATCGGCGGATACGACGCCGACGCCGACGACAGGTGGGCGGCTTAAACAACATGGGCGGACACCAAATGTCGGAGGTGAAGCCCCCGACCAGCCGGCGTTCTGAGGACTCAAGGACCAAATGGATGGTGCAGCGTGACGCAAGAAACAAAGCTCCTCCGTCCAGTTCTCGTCAGCGGGTACTGTCGGAAAGGATCATGACCCCTGCAAGTCGATGTAAAAAGAGTACGAGACCTATCTGAGGCTAGGCCTCGTCGGGCGTAAGACGGGTCTGGCCGGGGCAGTCTGACTCCGATTCGGGACATCTCGACACGCCTAGGGTAAGCCGCTGAGAGCTCACGATGCCCTCGAGTGTTATTTGAGGTCATTGTTTCATAATCAGGGTGGGTAGCGGGCTTGCAGCATTTGCTCTCCGAGGATTATGCTTGCTGATTCCGAGGGTTCAGCAAGCTTAAGTTTGGCGTACGCGTTCATGAATTTTCGTCAGCCAGCAACGTATGCACCTTTTTTATTTTTTATTTTTTATACTTTTCTCTCTTTGGTAATACCCTCAGTGAGTGGGAAGCATTAATACCATTTGAATTGTTGTATTTATATGCTATGATAAGAAAGGCACTTGCAATACCACATGACGTTAAAAGACAGACGACGAATTTGAGCCAGCGGCCATGTCGAAAATGTTGCACCCAGTTTGCAACAATTAATCGATAACGGAAGAAGAATCCTAACCATTATTTAATATCGATATCCCATCGAATCCCAGATCACAATAGTGGTGTAGCAATGCCGCGGAGGGCAAACCGAACAGCGGGTTTGTTGGCATTAGCCACACTGTTGGGGAGGGAGGTGTAGTCCTTGAGGCTCTCTCATCTTAGACCATTAGGATCCCTTTCGAGCCCGGTCATACAATATCTCATCTTGGTGCGGGTGCATCTTCTGGAGTTGACTGGTGGCTCAACTGGGGGCTCAACTGCTTAAGAGACGTTTGGGGTTGTGTACCGGTGATCACGATAGATATCCGATTTGCATGTCACTACTCTTCAACGTCGCCGAGCTGTGCGGCCCAGTATCATACATCACCCTTGTCCGCCTGTGACGTACTGATGGAAAAGATACAGTGTCAGAGAGGTTTCAGTAATTGTCTTTCAGCTCCAGTATATCTTCTTGATAGAAAAATGAAAAACACCGATATGTGATGGCAGCGACGATCGATTTGTTGCGCTCATCATAATGAGGTGGCTATTCCTCATGGTCCCAAACTGACTTCTTTTTTGATCCTCGCCTCATTGGACCAAGGATTGGCCTTATTCTGTCGATCTAGCCTTACTCGATCTCATGATGAAGATGGAGGACCGCCGGTGACTACCTAAGCTGAAAGAAGAATTGCCGACGGCCTAGGAGACCCCCGAGACATTGTGCGCCATTGTAGAAGATCCAGTGACTTCCAGCAACATCCAACCCAGTCCTTGGTTGAACCAGTATTGTAGAGACCCCGAGCGAGACCCGCCTGTCTCTTGTTTCCGTCCAAGCAGATATGCCGTCCACGAAGGCTAAACCAGTTGCGTCGTAATCGCCAAATCTTGGGGACAGCCACCGACTCCAGGCCTTGCGCCTCTTCGCATTGATGAGGCCGGACCCCGGCAAGCGGGTGACAACAAAGGCCGGAATCTTTAAGAATATGTGGTTGAGTCAGGCATTGTCGGGGTAAATGATGCTAAGCAGTACTTTCCCCTCCCCCGACGATCTGCACTCAACATAGGTATTTCCTACCTATCTGAGAGCCCGGCGGTCTAAGCCACCCGTCTGCCCGGAAATACCATTTCAACTTGTGGACGATCTCTGAGTTGATCTCGACTGTCAAAGGAGTCGATGGACGGACCGGCCGAGCCCAATGTTCTCCCGGTGGGAGGCGAGGTGGCAAGGTCCCGAAGAGGAGGGGGAACATACCGGCTTAGACCCTGGAGTCGCGATGGTATATAACAATTGACAGTTTCCGCAAGATAAAATGAGCTCCCGGTGTTTCAAACAAAACATTAAACATTCTTTTATCCACAATGAGGTTCACCTCCACTCTTTCCTGGGCGGCTGCCGCCCTCCCGTTGACCTCAGCCAAACCGTTTCCCCAAACCCCCCAAGCCGCCAAAGCAGGGAATTCCAGCAACACCATCCAGGCCTGTCTCAGTGCGGCCAACGCCCCCGTCACTGTGTCCTCCTCTTCAGACTGGTCCGAGGACATCAGGCCCTACAATGCGCGCGTGCAGTTCACGCCGGCGCTCGTGGTGGCGGCCACCGACGCGAGCCACGTGCAGGCGGCCGTGAGATGCGCATCCCAGTACGGCAAGACCGTCACGGCGCGCGGCGGCGGACACAGCTACTCGTCGTCGGGGCTCGGCGGTGAGAACGGCCACGTCGTGGTCCGGCTAGATGAGATGTTTGGCGTCACGCTGAACGCCGACAACACGGCCACCGTGCAGGCCGGCGCTCGTCTCGGACACGTGGCGACGGAGCTGTTCAAACAGGGCGGCCGAGCCATCTCTCATGGTTCATGTCCAGGGTGAGTAAGGCAGAGAGAAATGAGTCTCCGTGTGTGTTACACATGCGTAAGTCATGGCTGACGCTTTGCAATCTCAGAGTCGGCGCATCCGGTCACAGCATCCACGGCGGCTTCGGCTTCAGCTCGCATCTTTACGGCCTGGCGACGGACTGGATCGTCGAAGCGACGGTCGTCACGGCCGACGGGAAGATCGTCAAGGCCTCGCAGAGCCAGAACCCGGACCTCTTCTGGGCCATCCGCGGCGCCGGCTCATCGTTCGGCATCATCACCGAGTTCAAGTTCAACACCTTCGCCGCCCCGAGCGTCGTCACCTGGTACAAGGTGCCCTTCAACCTGAAGAAGGACAAGCTCATCGCGGCGCTCGTGGCCCTCCAGGCGTACGCCCAGGGCGACATGCCCGCCGAGCTCAACATGCGCGCCGTCATCACCTCGGACAGCACGGCCTTTGACGGCCTCTACATCGGCACCGAGGCGCAGACGCGCAGCGTATTGAAGAAGTTCCTCTCGCCCCTGGGCATCGACGTCGGCGGCGCCACCATCACCCAGACGAACTGGGTCGGCCAGCTGGAGCACTTCGCCGGCGAGGACCTCGACCAGACGGGCCCGCAGGACGCGAGCGACACCTTCTACGCCTCGAGCCTCATGACCAAGGCGGTCTCGCAGGACGGCTTCAAGGCCTTTGTCAACTACTACCTGAACACGGCCAAGTCGACGTACACGGGCTGGTTCGTCCTGGTCGACGTCCACGGCGGCAAGAACTCCAAGACGGCGCAGGTCGCCAACTCGGCGACGGCGTACGCGCACCGCGACAAGGTGCTCATGTGGCAGTTCTACGACTCGTCGGGCGACGAGGCGTACCCCTCGTCCGGCTACTCGTTCCTCGGCAAGTGGATGTCTTCGGTCACCGCCACCATGGCCAAGGCCGACTGGGGCCGGTACGCCAACTACGCCGACTCGCAGCTGAGCAAGGCAGATGCGCAGGACCAGTATTACAGGGATAACCTGCCGCGGTTGAAGACCATCAAGACGAAGTACGACGCCAAGGGCCTCTTCACGTACCCCCAGGGTGTGGGCTCCTAAATGAAGATATAAAAAAGATCAAATAAAAAAGAAAAGGCGAACGGACGTGATGAGACGAGCCGAGTTCAGATGCAGTTCAGATGTTTCCAGCGTAGAAGGTTCATGAGCTCATCCAATCTTTTGTGACGTGTGAGAATAGGGAGAAAAAAATTAAATATTAGAATAATAATGTTTGTTTAGACACTTGTCGACGCGTTGACGTGATAAACCAAGTCCTTTTCTACTTTCGCAACGGGTGTCATGTCCGTGTTGAAGTCCAGGTTCGCCCTGCCCATCATGCTCTTGGAGTTTTTGTCCCGAGTGAACCATATCACGAGCCTGCCGAGGAAGTCGCTCGGAGTGTCACCCTCGTCCTGCATTCGAATCATGTATCCCACGGCTTTCAAGTGCTGTTCCGCGATGTCGTGTTCGCCCATCAGGTTCTATCATGCGACATGGGTCAGTCAAGTCAGTCAATCATTCTGTCTGTCTTTCTTGCGTGAGAAACAGCATGTAGTACGGTATATAGAAAAGAAAGAAAAAAGAAAAAAAGGAAGAACTGAGCCCATTCTCACCGAGTCCGAAGCCAAAGCAAGCGTCTTAGTAATAGTGAGGTTGCTGATGTTCTTCCCTTCCCTCGTCAGGGTCTGGTTGAGCATCTGGATGCACTCCAACCTGTACCTGGTCGCCTGCGGGTTGAAGATGTCGCGATGTTGCACTGCCGCCATATGCCTGCAGGCCCAGAGCAGGGTACTGGCGAGCATCCCGCGGTCAGAGAGCGAGGTCTGCACCCAATGCGCCGCCATGCTCTTCCAGAACGCGGCCTTGTCGCCCAATATGTCGAGGTTCAGGGAGGGCACGCATGTCATTTCCTTCATGACCATGTATTGCATGACTGTGGAACGCGGAAAAGAAGGGAGGAGAAGTCAGCATTCCTGATTTGAGCTGGTCAGGCGCATAAGATAAACCCTTCAGAGGCAGGCATATATGCGTGATTGAAAGTAAGTTGTGGGATAGCAAGGCGGGAAAGATATGCATGCAGTCCCGGCCCGCCTCACAGTCTGCACTTTTGCCCGCATCTGCGGATGCGCCTCACCAAGCACCCAATGATCCTCATGCGCGCATCCGCATCCGTACCAACCAACATGTGCCAAGAGGGGGCGGGTCATCCACTCACAGTGATCGAGGAGCTTCTGTTCCCAAGGCGTGACAACCCTGTGGAAGCTGTTGAACGGGTCGGTCCTTGCGGCGCCCAAGGGCGATATGGGGCTGTTTATGTGAACAAGTGGATGGCTGTTTCCATAATTCCAGTCTGAGAGAACCCTGCCAGACGCGAACACCTCCCGGGTCTCCGGTGGTTGGCTCGACGGGCGGAGAGGGGCTCCGTCCGAGTCTTGGCCATCGGACGGGGTACTCGCACGGGTGGTGACGGCGGTCTGCTGGTAGGCGACAACCCGCTGCCGCCGGGCCTGGTGGTTTCTGGCCGCATGGGATCTCACTTTCTTCTTCCAGGCCGCCGATTCGCTCGGGTGGGATATCGGAACAAAGGCGAAGCCGCCGCCCTCCGCCGGAGAGACCTTCGTCCGTGGGCAAGGCATGACGGTGCGCTGTCCAGGCTATGGGCGATGGCGACTAGTCATGCGTTTACCTATTTCCAGAGATGGCGCTGCCGGTCAGTCGCACATTTCTTGTGTGGGTTGGTGATACGACGAAAAAATTAAAAATAAACAAGGCTGCCAGGGAAAAGGACAGACGGCAATGGGCAGAGGAGGGGACGAGTCTGGTGATGGTGTTGGTGTGGGGTGCTGGTTGTCTTCAGTTTCCGCCCAGTCGGTTCACTATTGTCTCTTCATCTCAGGCACGTTTCTGGGATTCGTCCAATGAGCTTTAGGGCCAGTCAGGATAAACCAGCCCCCAACCGGACAGAATCATGAGAGGGGCCGATGGACGAATCCTGCGAATGAGAAGATGACAGCCCCCCCGGGCGTCCCCGTTGCTGACAAGGGATGCGTTGAAGAACGCCAAGTTGAGCATTTTCCAAAAAGGGATAAAGCTCTCTCGCTCTAGTGGGTCTGGGATGCTGGTCCTGCTCGGTGTGCGGGTTGATTACAACCCGCAGTAGTCCTCATCATGCTGGTGAAAGTGACCGAGAGGACAGCCAGCCTTTAGTGCTCCCGAACGAGGAAATGCTGCATTTTCTGAGATGAGCAGTATATAGTATATAAGTCTTGTGACTGGCAATATCAAGTGCTACAGCAGAGGCAGAAATATCATTGGCATGAGCTGTATTCGAAGCCCTTCAAGTCTCTTTTCAAGTGTTAATTTATTACCCCATACCAACCTTAAGAACTCTAGATGCCCGGCTACTGGAACCCGTTGACTGACATGCCCAGTCTTGAAGGCAAGGTAGTTGTTGTGACTGGGGGCAAGTAAGTGCACACCAGCGCGAACCAGACAAGTTATATTACTGCGCAACCCTAGGCTCACCGTTTGCAGTGCCGGCATCGGATTGTCAACCGTCAAGTTCATCGCCCTACGAGGCGCTAGAGTCTATTTCACCGCGAGATCCAAAGACAAGGCCGACAGGGCCCGGGCTCTTCTCACGTCAGAGAATCCTGAGATTGACAATGGTCGACTCCACTGGCTGCCGCTCGATCTGGCGGATCTGGCATCCGTCTCGGCAGCGGTTAAGGAGCTGAAATCGAAAGAAAGCAAAGTTGATATTCTAAGTTAGCTGACTATTCTTTCACGACATTCTCCCCCCTGCACGACTGACGATGTCCGTCCAGTCAACAACGCCGGCCTTTGCTCTGCGTCTACGCAGACAGTAGGCCCCGGATGGGAATGGCACATGGGGGTCAAGTAAGGAGGTCCAAGCAATTGTAATACCGCTCGAGGATTGCAATCTACTGACGTTCCTCGACGTAAATAGTCACGTCGGCCACTTCGTCTTCACAAACGGCGTATTCCCTCTGCTTAAAAACGCAACGATGCAGCCAGGGGCTGATGTGCGCATCATCACGCTCAGCTCCAACGTCAACTATGCCATCCTGCCTTCCAACTACCAGTTCACGTTCGACTCCCCGTCATTCCTTGCCAGCCCTGTCCCCTACTACCCCTGGCAATGGCGGTATCTCTCTCGTCACGTCTTCGTCGTCGACATGATCCGGTACTCGGTCTCCAAGGTCGCCAACCTCCTGTTCGCCCAGGAGCTCCAGCGGCGGATGGACGAGCGGGGGCTGCCGATCCTGTCCATCTCGGTGCACCCAGGAGGCGTGGCCAGCGAGGGGACCAAGGGTATTGGGAATTCGGTCTTTTCGCTCGCCAGGGCGGCCGTGTTCTTGTCGACTGACCAGGGCGCCGTGACGTCTCTCTTTGCGGCCACCGCGAGCGAAGTGCGCGAGAACGCCGACGTGTTCAAGGGTAAATACCTGGAGCCTTATGGCAAAGTTGTGACACCGAATCCGATCGCAAACGACGCAAAACAGGTCAGGGGGATGTGGGACAACACGACAGCGGAAGTCAACAAACATCTTTCAGATATTGGGATGGCGCCGCTGCAGCAGTGGTGATGGAAATCACGTTGTGAGCTGGAGGGGAGTCTCCCAAACGGAGTTGCTCTCGCTCTGTCATGATCTGGCAGCACACAAATGTTGAGATAAAAATCAGTTGGGTTTCTTGCATTGGAAGATTTTTTACCATGCAAATAGTTTAAATGCTCCTCTCTTTATCAAAGTCACCACGATTCATTAATGTGCTGTGCCGCTGAACTTGACTGACGCCCCTGTATATGTTGCTCATCTCACCAGTCAAGCAAGCCTCCATCAATTTTTTTATATTTTTTTTCTTCCGAGCTTTTAGCCTTATAGAGGCTCATTTCACCAGAGTCCATAAGCTGAGAAGATTGCATAGTCTCAACATGTGTGTGTGTTTGTGTTCATATACCTGTATGAAACTCACTCTGAGCGGTTTTCGGCCACGATGATTGAAGGTCATTTCCTTGGAGGCGTTCTGGAATGCTCCCTTCAATTTCTCCACTAGCCCTGTCTTTGGCAACGCCACTTGGTGTGGCTGCCAGAGAATTGCCTGAAGTCGTTTACGTGTTCCTACTCTCGTCATGGTCCCTCCCCATCGATCCAAGAGCGTGACGGCATGCGTTCCCGATTCCGCGCCTGGACGGACACTGCTCCTCGATAAAGGGCCAACGGTGATCAGAAACTACAAATAGACCAGGTGCCACGTGTTATGGGCCTGCGAATGTGACGACTGTGCAGCAAGATGGCATGGTGCCCGATGGGAAGGATTCGGGGTATCGTCACGGACACACAGGACAGTGTCAAAGCGTTGCAGCTTCTTGGCTGCAGTCTGCAGACAACAACAACAAAAACAACAGTCCGCCTGAAGAAAGCCCGAGAGTTCGAGCTCGCCGAGCTACGCACATCAGACTAACTCGAAGTTGCTAAATACGGCCCGGCCTCGTGTTCCCATTAGAGACCGGGGTGAGAGAGAGTTGCATTTACGCCCCCCCCTGGACATGATGACATTCCGGTTTATCGTTTCAACTCTTTCACGGTCTTGCGGTTTTGCAAGTACGACCATTTAAAAGTGAAACGAGCTTTGTAAATGTCATCTGCCATGAGACTAGAGAACACAACACCGTGGCAACGGCCATGGACGTTTGCGCCGTCATGGCCCTCGCTCCAGTGGAAAACAAAGAGCATTTCGACACTGGGACGGATCTCCGAATGTTTACTTGCATGTGATGACCGTGCCGACACGAGGAAAAGCACCTACACTCTCAAGCCCCAGTGACGCGCACCTCGACCCCAGTGGTCTGCTAGTCCCTGGGGGCTGTGGCTAGCTCCCGCCCGTTGACGCGAAGAGCCAGTCGACGGTAGGATTTCTTTGACCTGTCTTTGCGTGGCGCCAAAGGGGAGGCAAGCCCGGGGAGGGCAAAAACATCACTCGTGAAACCACGGTGGCTGTCGAAAGCCCAAGATGATCAGAGTGAAAGAGTGGCCGCTGGTGGGAGAGCCGCCGGGGTTGAAATACTAGATATGTCCGGCCATCCTCCCGCAGCGGGCACGGCGTATTCTCGTCCTGGCATATCGGTTCTTTGCGTAAACAAAACTTTCCTTGACTTCGCTTCTTTATGCCGGCATTGAGTGTCGCCATGGTTAATATTCGATAATACTAATACTACGTACGGCCTCTATTTCCTCCCCCCCCCCCCTCACCTTCGACAATGGATTTTGAAAACGCGACTGGGCCGGGCTTGGAGGTAGTCTCGACAGACGGCGCCAACATGAACGATACAAAGACAAACCTGGTGACGGTGATCTGGGGTGTCAACCTCACGGCCTTCGTCCTAGTCGGCCTCCTCGTGCCCCTGCGCGTCATTGTCCGCTGCACCATTACAAGGAACTTCTTCAGCGACGACGTGCTGGTCATAATCGCGGCGCTCTTCACTTTTGGGATCTGCTCGTTGCTCCCTATCGGTAAGTCTACGAGGTTTGCGCATTCGGGACTTGTCTATCCATCCCTGGTCTCTCGGGACCCCGAGTAGAAACTTTCGGGGAAATCGGAAACTGACAAACAGTCCAGCGACGGATCTCGGCCTCGGCCAGCACTCTCAGGACATCGACGCCGAACTCTTGCCTGACAACACAAAGAGCCTTCTTCAGGTACGGGTTTCGTAAAGGACGGGCGGGAACAAAGACCCGGTGGCTGACAACTGCGGCAGCTCATCTTCATCGCCAACATCCTTTACCCCTGCGCCATCGCGTTCACGAGGTTGTCGGCGATATGCTCGTTCCTCCGGCTCATCACGGAAAGGACGGCACGGTGGCTGTTGTTCGCGGCAGCGGCTCTGACTAGCGCTTTTGCCGTCTCTTCCGTCTTCGCCGTCGTCTTCCAGTGCAGACCCGTCTCGGCCGCCTGGGACTCGAGCACAAGCGGCGCCTCATGTTTTCCCTTTCTCGATTTCCTCCACGCCAGCACGGCCATCGGGATCGGCATCGATGCGCTGTTGTGCACCGCACCCCTGGTCTATTTCTGGCGGATGGAAATTCCGCTGCGGAAAAAAGTCCAGGTGACGGTCCTCCTCGCCTTTGCCGGGCTGTGAGTCCTTTACCCGCCGTGGCCTTGCGCGTAACGAGCTGACGAAGGTTTAGTTCTTGTGCTGCGGCTGTCATCAAGATTGTGAACCTGCACCTCCTCAACCAAGGTGACATAACGTGTAAGTGGCAACACCCGAGATGCGTTGTCGGGTGGCAAATAGACATCAGCAATAATCTGACACTCACCGAACTAGACAACTGGACGTCATGGGTGCTGTTCTCCATCGCCGAGTGTACAGTGGGCATCATAGCCATCTCGATACCCCCGATCCTCCCCCTCTTTACCAAATGCTCTCGGCACAGAAAGCACGGCGTCTCGCTCCCGCGGGGAGGGGGGGGCTCGCTCCGCTTCACATCCATGCCTGAAAAGCCCATCTTCAACCGTGCCATCGCGCCCCGAGTCATCAAGCCGATGGCGACGCCCTGGAAGGACCGGCCGCTCGAGAAGACGGCGAACCCAGACTTCAAACCCGACTTCCAGTGGCTCAGGCTGGAGCACGCAGAAGCGACGAACCTGTGCTGGGATAGGGCGACCCAGTCGACGAAGGCGAACCAGATCCTCGGCATAGCGTTGTGAAAGACACAGCGTGAACTCTTGCAATTCTTTTATTTATTTATTTATTTCTTGTCATGACGCAGGCACGACTCAATGACGGAGTTGGCAGATCTTGGCTCTGGATGGTTCACATCCGGATATACGGATTAGACTGATTGTTAATCCGGATGAATCGACGACGGGCGGCAAAACGGCGTTTGGGGACGGGTGTTCATCATGAAGGAAGCAGAATGATTTATGACCGACAGCGTGATCAAGTCTTACTAGCATAATTCCTTTTTTAATGTTTCTTTTGGCTAAAGTATTTCAGCAAAAGTCTATAAAAAAAAAGTAAAAAGGAAAGAAACAAACAGCTCCAGAACCTTGTTCATTCATTTTCGGGACGCATTAGCCAGAATTCCGCCTTGTGAGGCGAGGTGAGCGCCGGAGTGCCCTTCTATCACGTAACTATCCAACGCCAGCAAGTCCCGGATGCATATCCGGATTCTCGCGTGATCAGCAAAACGATGCCAATCGACCTCGGTAACCATGTGCCACCCGCAGCCGCGGACTCTTGCTAAAGGGGTTGTTGTGTGCCCCTCGTTATCTCACATCATCCCGAAGTGAGCCCACCGGCAAACTGTAAGGCTTGAAACCGAGTAGGCGCCGTGGGGTGATTTTCGAATCTTCCGGGGCATTTTGCAGGTGCGGCACCGGCCTGCTTGGGGTCTGTCCTCGGCCTGGACGAATGGGTGACCGAGCTTGTTGTCGCGTTTCTGAACGAACGGATAGCGGAGGCGGGCGAGAGCGGCCGAATAAGCGACTGGCAGATCTAGAGTTCACGATCTGAATCTCCGAGCACGACGTCGCGGGGCGGCCTAAGTAAGATTCCTGTCCGAAAGCCGTGGGCAGCCGGAGTTTACACGGCGACGACGGGCATTTCCCGGTGTTGGTAGCTGTCGAAACAAGCTCAAGAAGAATAGCTTGGATCTAGCCATCAGGGGGGGGGAAGATGTACCATCCTTGGGAGCCCCGGGAAAGATTTCCTTCTGGGCATATGCTTTGACAACAGTTGGAGCGCGCGATGTTGATCCGAGGTCGATTATTAATCTACCCCATGATCCGAGACGAAGCCAAGACTCCGACGAAGGCTGGCTAAAAGTCATCAGTCAGTCGAGTATCGAGAAGGCAGAAACAATTCCATCTCCAAATGGTCAAACAGATCTGCAGCACGGAGAGCTCGGAGTTTGGGGTAACACCTCAACTTAAATCCGCTGGAGCTGACAGCCAGGGTTGTGCAACGCAGGCCCCAGACCCCCAGGGCTGACCCGATTTCAATCACTTGACAAAAGTAACCAGCAAAGTCCATACGGTGCGTCTGAAACCTCACAGCCTGGGAAGCACTTCATATCGTTCAGGCGTGCGGGACTGAAGACGAACAGGAGCCAAAGAAGGGGGGGGTGGAGGGGTGTGGGAATCGAAGGCAGATGTTTATCTTCCTCAAAAGCTTCTCTACAGGTACAGTATTCCATCTCCGAGACTGATTCCCCATAAGCCAACCCGGCATCCGAGCCCGCGGCCGCCCAATCACGACGTCTAGCGGGCGGTTGACGGCGACTCAAGGGAGAAAAACAAAGCATGCTGCCCCGAACTCTAATGAGCGAGACGACTCGACGACGGCCTTCCTCGTATCCTTCTAGCGTCCAGAATGGAACAAGCTCACGCAGCCAAGACTCCAGCAAGAGTTACACTCGACGACGCACCCGAAGCCCCCGGCGTCACCTGATCCAAGCGGGGAGTTAGCTGGAAGGGGAGACGGGCACCTGGCGGAGTCGGCGCCGGGGGAGGGCCCTGGAAACAGAGTTTGGCCATGGTTTGAAGTATCTCGTGTTTGCTCAGCCCAGAAAGCTTTGCCTGTTTATTTAGTCCCAATGAAGAAGGGGGCAAAATTACCTGTGTCCGTTCTGAGTTGCTTGGCAAGGTTCACCGTAAGCTTGATGGGTGGTAGGGAGGAGGAGCCCTTGTTCAGGAATACATCGTAGACAAGGGGAAAAGGTAAAGACCCTTGGAAACCCTTTGGACAACCTGTCTAGGGAAAAGGTCTGGAAGCTTGCATGGGGACAGTTCCCGGCCTATGTCATCCGCCCCCGTACATCGTACACACACACCACATGGTGGAGAAGACAAGCAGAGGGAATGGACAAGTTGAGAAGTGGCCGATGAACCCCCTCCGATTTGCATGGGGCAAATTGGGCTCAACGCGGAACGTGGTCGCGTGCCTCGGTGCCCGTTCAAGCTTAATTGACCCTCTGTTCAATCCCGATTGTACATGCCGACCCCCCCTACAGAGAGTCATTGACAAGAGATGATTCCACACATTCTCGGTCAGACAACATCACTTTGACCGTCTTACTCCGACGACTCCCTCTTACTATTATTCTCTTGGGTCTCGCCTTCATCCGCTCCCTTACCCGACGGGCTGACCTTCTACTTTACTAGTCCCAACATGGCCAGCCACCAGTCAGAAACGCGCTGCCCCTGAGAGGGACCCGAGCGAGAGATGCGAGATGAGCCCCCCCCCCGACTTGGTGGTGCGTCCGAAGCGCAGGCGCCCAAAGCCTAGAAGGGCATGTCGAGTAAGCAAAAGGTGGTGGGGAATTGTCAGAGGGAGAGGGTCTCTCTCTCTTCTCCAAGTCTCCAAGTCAAGTCTTACTGGGTACTGTGACTGACAGTCTTGCGTTCTCAAACCCCCCTCCCCGCATTGACAGGGCAGAGAGAACGTGATAATATGCTCCGCTTGACCTTTATGGGCCCCCAACTGTACTCTGTATGCTCCATGGACGTGCCATCGCTGGGAACATCGCCCCATTTCATAGCCCCCAACGGCGACCCCTGTCACTCCTCCCGGCTGAACGTCGTCTTTTCGTCTTAGCTCGAACGAGTCTGATTCTGCAGTCTGTTTCGCCAACTGCCAAACGCCGAACCATCGACTTTCTCGCCTCTAGACTCTCCAGCGTATCGGGAGGGGGAAAGGGGGATTAAATACATCAAAGTACGGATAGAGTGCTTCTAGACGCATTGGCAAGCTTGCTTCTGGAGTTCTGGTCCCAGGGTGGGTTCATGCAGAGAAAGCGTGCGCGCGTGTGCCGGAAAGAAAAGGATCCCACGCCATCATCCATGTGGGTTTTCTTCTTCCTTCTCTGCAGCGGGTGGGTGTGCTTCACACCAACAGCAAGTTTCGCAACGGGGCAACTAACCCGCTTTGCCCATCTCGTCCGGAAGCATGCCCGGGATGTGTGGTCATGGTGTAGGAGGAACGGGCGATGGCGCCAGGGACCAGACTCACACAAACACACACACACACACACTCTCTCTCTCTCTCCCTCTTTCTCTTTTTGTCTGCCTTCTACCAAAACGGCCGTGAGATGCGCGCGCGCGTTTGTGTTTATATGTGTGTGGGATGACTGACAGTGCTCGCGCCTTTTCTCACTCTTGGCAACTTGGCACTACCGTGTGGGACGAAGGGAGGTCTGTTGGTGCCCACTGCGTTCCCATCTTTTCACTAAGGCTCTTCCTCTGCTTCGACCTGTTCGTCGTGGGGATAAACAGCACTAGGAGGGGTGTTTGGGTGGGGGGGGGGTTGTCATTTGTATTACAAGAGAGCACGAAGGGGGCACGCATATGGCCTATGTATTCCCGTGTCCTCCCTCCCCTTGCAGCGGATCCATCTCTCCTCTTTCAGTCTTCTTCCTCGTCCTCGTCCTCCATCGCAACCATTTCGTATCTCAGGCCCCTCTACTCGTCCTTCTACATGTTTCCACCCAGGATATCTAGGAGATGACCAGAACTTTGGGGCTCCTTGGCCGGCACCCGCTGCTATCGCTTGTCTTGCTGTTGTCTTGGCTCGCGGCCGCGGTGGAGGCGCAGGGCGTCGCCGAACTCCTCTCCCAGATTCCCAGTTGCGCTGTAAGTCTGCTTCTTATTATCACTTTACTGTTTGTTTGTTTGTTGTTTGTCACACCACTTGGCAGTTTTCTGCCCTCGAGTCCGTTCCGCCCCCCATTCCCCCCCCCCTCCCCCGGAATAGAGACCTGGCCAAAAACAAAACAAATCTCCGACTGCTGTGTAGGGCTGACCGGGCCATGGTTTCCCCATGATGCTAGCTTCCATGTCTCACGCAAGGTCTGGCAGATGGTAACTGCAGCTTAACATCGGCCGTCACCGCTGCCGACTGCCTGTGTCTCAACATCCCGCTGCAGTCGGACTTATCGACATGTGTGCAGCTCAACTGCCACTTTGAAGATCAAGCACGTAGGTTCCCTTGGGATTCTTTCTTAAACAGGGATTCGTCTCAAGTTGGTGTTGACGGACCTGTAGGTGCCGCGAGTCTCGAGACGAGCCTGTGTGCCGCGTATCCAAAGGAGTCGAGGAGCCACGAGGTCAAGACCATCGCCATTGTCCTGTCGGTTATTACGTTCCCGGTTGTTGCACTCCGCTGTATCTCGAGATGGATGATTACCCGAAGGCTGTGGTGGGACGACTGGACAGCTGTGTTTGCAACGGTTAGTTTGATCTTCACAAGAGAGGGCCGACAGAGATGGGAACAGAGAGACTGCAACGGAGAGAGGAACAGAGGAACAGAAGAAGGGACAGAGAGACAGCAAGAGAGGGATAGAGAGAGAGAGAGAGAGAGAGAGAGAAAGTCATGACTGACGGAACTTAGGTGCTCCTCGCCGGACTCGCAGGCATCGAAATCGCGAGCGCCGACCTGGGCTTCGGGACGCACTACTGGAACGTCGAACTGGCCGCTGGAACGAAGCTGATCCAGCTCTTCTACGTCGTCCAGCAGCTCTACATCCTCATCCAGGTCTTCGCCAAGATCTCCATCCTGCTTTTCTTCTCCCGCATCTTCCCTGCGCGCTGGTTCCAGCTGACCGTCCGCTACTTCATCACCTTCCTGCTGATCCACGGCCTCGTCTTCCTCCTCGTCATCGTCTTCCAGTGCACGCCCATCTCGTCAACGTGGGACAGGAGCAACCCGGACCGCAAGTGCCTCAACGTCACGGCCATCGGGTACGCCGGCGCCGTCCTCAGCATCGTCGAGGACCTGGTCATCCTAGTCCTGCCAATCCCCGAACTAGTCAAACTGCAGCTCAACATCCGAAAGAAGATTGCACTGGGCTTCATGTTCAGTCTCGGATCATTGTGCGTCCATGCTTAAACAGCCCCCCCCCCCCCCCCCCCCTTTACACGGCACCTTGATCGTTTGGAAACCCGAGGCCCTCGCTAACAATAAGGGGGTGACACAGTGCCTGCATTACTACCATGGTCCGACTCAAGTATTTGGTCATGTTCTCGAGCACCTTTGACACAACCTGGGACAACGTCGACATCGTCATCTGGTCCATCGTCGAGGAATTCTGCGCAATCCTCTGCGCGAGCCTCCCGGCCCTGCGCCCGCTGCTGCAAAAAGTGCCTCAGCTCTTCACCAGCAAAAAGGAGACGACCAAGGAAACCCGCAGCACGGCGCAGTCCAGGCGCTCGATACTCCACATCGGCAAGGACAAGTTCCACGAACTCCCGGAGACCCCGGTCAGCGGCGTAGACGACGACGACGACGACGACGAGGACCAGCCGCCGGCGCTGATCGACATCGCCGACCAGATGGCGGCCCAGGCGGACGGCAAGCGGCCGGTGGTCTTTGCGAAAGACAAGGAGACGACGGTCAACTGGCGCGCCGACGTCGAGTTGCAAAACGTAAAGGAAGGGAAGAGGTGGCAAAAGAACGTCAACGGGAGGCTCTAACCAACCCTAGCTGGCCTTGACGGCGCGGGTGGGCATAAGCATTGAATCATGAACTCTTGGCACTTTGTTTTTTCTTTTTTGATGATGATGGGATGAGGGGACTGTAACCCCTTTTTCCTTGTCCTCCATTTTTGGGCATGCAAGCGACGGCGAATGCGGGAAAACTTGATTTTGTTTGTGAAGAGAGCCGAGAGAGAAAAGATACCAGTCAACGTAGTGTGTTTGTTGTTTCAGCAAGGGTATAAAATGTACTTAGAATATGACCATTATACGAGCGAACTCGGGATGTGTGTGTGTGTGACCCGAGTAATGAACTCAGAACAACAGACCACAGCCAGGTCGATATAGAGTGTAGGATACAATGATTATACGAATAAACTCGGGGCAGTGACTTGAGTAATGAACAAAAGGCCGCATCCAAGTCGGCCGCCGCGAGCTCTGTCCAGCTGCTGCTCCCTCTCCCCGCGTCACGTCCAACTTCTCCGCTTATCAATCTCCTCCTATTCGTACTCCTCGCTGGCCATCAGGTCCCAGTTTTCGTCCAACTGCCGACGGTGTTCGGCCGCCG
Source organism: Colletotrichum higginsianum IMI 349063 (assembly GCF_001672515.1). Taxonomy (NCBI): domain Eukaryota; kingdom Fungi; phylum Ascomycota; class Sordariomycetes; order Glomerellales; family Glomerellaceae; genus Colletotrichum; species Colletotrichum higginsianum. The sequence continues at coordinate 259,482 of NC_030957.1, read as the reverse complement.
CCAAGCCCGTCGCGACGACTAGGTCCAGGTCGAGATCTGCGAGCGCGGCGTGCAGCTCGAAGCCGGGACCCTGACCGGCTCTGTTGATATCTGACCTTTTCAGATTTAAGCCGCCTGCGGATGGGCTGCTCCCGTAACCTACTCCGCCTCCTCCGCCTCCACCCAGTACGTGCAGCCTGGGACGGAAGTATGCTAGTGTCTTGCCATTGAAGTCGATGAGCCTCATGCCCCTGCCCTTCTTGCCCAGCTCCTCCCAGCGCATCTCCCCGGCGCCCAGGAAGCGGAAGCTGAGGGCGCTGGACAGGGGATTTTTGCGCATCATCTTAAAGTTGACGCCCCGGACGGCCATGTCGACTCTCGGTGGTATCGTGCGGGTCTTGATGGAGCCGACGGGGCGGTGTTCGGTGGATATTGCATCGCACTTGATCCTCCGCACTTCCATCTTGGTCATTTTGGCATTGTGACTGACGCTGTACAAGGGGACGAGACCCGCATCGGGTTTGACGAGGTTAATGATGAAAGCGTCATTTGTGGCTCGACTCAAGTAGAGGGTATGCCGTGGTTCTGGTGATCGCTCCATCGTCGTCTACACATTGGCTTTTGTCGAGACAGAGTCGCAAGATAGCTTTGCAACTCGGGTTGATGCGGGGGGGAAAGCCCAGAGCTTTAACCACTGGCAAACCGTGGAGAAAGACAGTGGCCGTATTGTTGCTTGCACCTTCTGTGACGTACGTCTGTGACCCTAAGCGCCTCTTCGGTGTAGGCTTAGGGGGGGCTCCGTAATTCACTGTCCCCTCCAATGTCTCTTACCTAGAGACGAGACGGAGAAGACCTTGGAAAACGGTTCATCCATGGTCAACAGGCCTGATGGTGAGACGGATGGGCGAACCGTTGCCTCTGAGCGGTCGAGGGGCGCCGCAGGTGCCATGGATGCCATCCAAAGCGTGAGGGTCAGAGACTCGAGTTCGGAGTAGCAGTCAACACCAGTGATTGACTCGTCGGGTCTAAGGTTGAGCCGATGACGTAGATGGCAACTGTGTTTTGACCGAGACCAATAGAACGCCGAACGAGCAGGTCGAATGAATGCTCCATCCAAGCTCGGACGCTCTGTCGGCGATTTGGTGTTTCGGCGAAGGCGGGGTTGATCGGGCAGAGTGACCACCCCTCCGTCAGAGACCGCCCAATATGCCGGTTCGACCGGCAGCGGGACAGGCCACCCGACCGGAGATTGATCAATCTGCTTGCTCGGTCCTTGGCTGGGCCATCACGATGAGGCTGACAGGCGGCAGTCCAAGAATCAGGCCATTCCAATGCCAAGAAGAGGGGGCCATGGAAGCTGATGCAGAGAAACAGCAACAAGCTTTTTGATCGCCGACTAGGGCGGTTGAGTCAGTGGTGAAGTAGTCCGTTGCAGCGCGTGTCGGCAGTTGTATTTGCACGTGTATGGATGGATACACGGTGGGTTGGAGAGCATGATCGAAGCTGGGGTTGAACGTCTGGACGATTGGATGCCAAGGAGAAGACGAGTCGAGAGAATGACACATGTGCGTCAATGGGAGGAATGCATATAAACTGTGTAGTATGCATGTAAACGGACAGATGCGTTTACCGGCTCGACGAACCTGGTGGGACCTATGTTTTATGGGGCTTTTTTTCTACAGTACTGACAGTCAGTTCCTATCCGTACCTCCCTAAACAGCAGCTCCTGCCCACAGCACCACGCAGCATGAGGACCGTGCACTGCGCGCGCTGAACACAGTAAGGTACCTAGATACCTACATCGTACTCTGTATTGTCAGCACGGGAGCACCAGAGCACCACTAGTGACAGCAGCTAGCAGCCAGCAGCCAAACCGGGAAAGCTTCGACATCACACGGTCACGCTTTCCCCCTCCCCCCTCCAAAACCATCACCACCAACACTGCATTGCCATCTTCCTCGGCCAGGTCGACGTTCCCTTGTTTGCAGCATATCCCTGTCGACGTTAGACACAGACACAGACACACTGGCTCTTGCGACACGGGTCTCATGAACCCAGCACACATCCTCCCGAGACCGGTAGCTGCTCAATAGCGCCATGAATTGAGCCGCACGTCATCACGATGCCTCCTCCCGAGTCCCGTCCCCTCCTCCTCCCCCAGAACCGCAAGCTCCGTCATCTCCGTGGCATCTACATCCGGAACCTGAGCTTCGTTCGTCCTCGGGGCCAGACCATTGACGACACGGCCTTGAACAAGTCATCCTCGAAGCTCGATGCCCTCCGTGATGCCCCTCAGCTGCATCATGCTCTCTCCAGCGACAGCCTCCGGCCCAAGCCGCCGCGTCGCCGGAGCACCGCCCTCGCCCACGCCACCCCGGTGACAAGACAGCGCATGCTGCAATTCACCATCGACGGTAGAGCCGCCGATGCGTTTTTCTCCCTGCACTGCGACGGCGAGGACGAGCCCGTCTACATTAGCGAGACGAAGGAGCATGCGACTGTAAGCAGCCGCTGTCGTCGGGCCGCAGCCGTCACATAACGCACGCACACACACGCATACACACCCAGCTAACATTCGGGTCGACAGAATTTCAACTTTCAATTTTTTGACCTCAGCCACCACGGCCCATCCGTCACCCGCTCGCCCGTCGTCACCATCAAGATCTGGGCGAACCGGACTTCGTGGACGCTGTTGCTCCAAGACACGATCGACCTTCGAAGTCTGCACTTCATTGGCACCCTCCAAAGCCGCAACTTCCCTCCAAACGGGCTCATCTTCCATCTCGCCGACGGCATCTACTCGCTCGACGTGCTCGGCAAGCCCACGCACGCAAAGGATCTCCCGCCGCTCCATACCTCGTCTTATAATGCTCTCATGAAACTCGCGACCCTCGACACCTCGATCCAGGACGCCATCGCGACACAGGAGCAGCTCACGGCCCAGATTAATGACATACTTGAGAAGTCGCCCCACAACGAGACGCCCGCCGCCGAGGAAAAGGTGAAGCTGGCCAAGAAGTACGTGGCCCACGAGCTACGATCTCTCAAGGCAGCCGAAAAGCGGCGCGACGAGCTGCGCGAATCACTCAAGTCGCGCAGGGAAGCTATTGCGCAAGGCCGTGCCCTACAAGATAAGCTCGCGAAGGACATTGTCGATGCGACGCAGCACCTGGCAGCCTCGAAGGCGGTCCTCGCCAAGACCAAGGAGCAAATCCGTGGCCAGCGCCGCCGCATCTGCGCCGACCTTGGCAACATATACCAGATCACACCCTGCCCATCGGGCCCTCCGCTGTCGTTCCAAATCGCCGGCCTCGCCCTCCCGAATACGACATATGACATGGCTACTTCTCGCGGCCCCGACGACGACCTGTTGTCCGGTGCACTGGGCCACGTCGCTGCGTTGACGAACGCCCTGCAATATTACCTCTCCGTACCCCTGCCGTACCCCGTCACGCCCTTTGGGTCACGCTCGTCCATTCGCGATGACATATCCCTCCTCACCGATCTCAACTCGGCCCAAGCAGCCCGCCAACGCGACTTCCCCTTGTACCTTCCCCGAGGCGGCTCCACTGCGGCGCAATATCGATTCGACTACGGCTGGTTTATCTTGAACAAGGACATCGAGGCCCTGTGCGCAAGCCAGGGCCTCAAGGTAGTCGACATTCGTCACACCCTACCGAATCTCAAGTACCTGCTCTACGTCTGCAGCGCGGGCAGCGACGAGGTCCCCGAACGCAAGCGTGGTGGTGTTCGCGGTCTCTGGGCCGGACGTCTGAAGGGCCGCATTCCTTCCTCTGCTGTCATTGCCAGCGACGGAGATACGAGCAGCGTCGGCGGCAGTCGCCGCGGTAGTACCGATAGCGAGGTGCTCAGTCGACAGCGCGACGAGCTCCGGAAAGCAATGACCGTTCGTGATGGGGCCGAGTCGCCCATCGACCACAGCCACAACGGCACCGGGAACGGTAACGGCAACGGCGGATTTGCAGGCCTGCCCTTTGACGAGGTGAAGGTCTCGCTGAGGACGAAGGGCATGAGGGAGAACGCAGGAAAGTAGGCAGCTATCATTAGTAACGAACGGTCTGGGCTTGGACACAAGGGAACAGATCACAGCGGGCGGGGGAGGAGGGTCGGTTGATTACATTACTGCGTGGTTTCACTATCGAGATACCCCGGCCTTCAAGTCGCTGCTGCCACTAATAAAAATGTTAATTGTTGCAGGCGACCAAAGCCAAGATTTCCTGGGAATCATCCGTCTTTATCGCACCCACTGCGCCCGTGTCCCCTCGGACTTGAAGAACTCGCCCAATCCTTTGTGGACGAGGATTGCTCCAGTAACCCTCATCGCTCGATCTCACCCCCTTCAACGCCGTTGAAAACAAATCACCTCGTCCCATCCTGCCACCCATCTAGAAAGAACGAAAAAAGAGGTCGATGCGCCACTAGCGCTCCGTCGGCACGAACTTGACGCTCTTCCTGCGCTCCCGCTCCCCGGACCGGCTTCCCGGGCTGGAGCTGAGAATACCCGTTGTCGGGGTGTTGTTCGCTAGCGCCTCGCGGACACTCTCGACGGCCCTGCTCTGCGGCACCTCGACGCTGTCGCCGCGGACGTTGGGCGGGATCACGGGGCTCGGCGCACCCGACTTGCCTCCGCCGCCGCCGCCAACTGCGCTGCTGTTGTTGCCGATCCGCGCTTTCTCGATAGCGACGCGACCCAATTCGTCCGACCGCGCAATCGACTTCTCCTCGCGCCACTTCCCGGGGAGACAGGCATGGCCGCAGCCGTCAAGAGGACAGCACCCGTCGCTGAGGCTGTAAGTGCCGTCGTCCGAGGGTGCGTGCCAGTCCTGCAAGCACGTGGCATGACCGCCATGGGCGCAGCCGGGGCAGTACCACCATATGCTCATGATCGAATCCGCATGCTGGGCGCCGGCGACGCCGTCAATGAGAGAAACCATGGCCGCTGTGGTCTCGCGATGGCCGCAGACGGCGCAGGCACCCATTGTCGTGCGGCACCGCTCGCACTTCCAAAGAGCCTTCTGGCCGAGCGACGGATCGAGTTCCCTTGGTTTTCGGCAGCTAGGGCACATGAAGCCCCCCTTGACGCCCTGCTGCGCCGGGCCGAAGATGCATGTGTAGTTCTCACCCCACTCGGGAATGCCATCCGGCCAGCCTTGAACACAGAGTTTTCGGAGCAGGGCGGCTTCGATGAAGAGCTTCATGCCCGTAAGGCGCGAGTGTTGTTGACGGAGGATGGATGTGGCGCGGAAAGAGTCGATGACGGACTCTGGTACGAGGGGCTTCAAGAGAAGGACCATGGCAGAGGCGTTGAGCGCCGACGTACGCGTCTCGAAATCCAAGGCTCTGGATATAAGCGTATACGGGTTCAGCGGGGGAGAGCTTTCCGCGTCTGGGTTGGACACAGCGGGATGCGGGTATGGCGGATCTTCGGGCCAAGGGAGGTAGTCTGATTCGAGGATATTTGGTGTAGAGTTATGTTGAAGGGCCGGGGTAACCTTTGGGGGACTCGAAGAAGAGACGCCTACATGGAGAGGGGCGTGGTCCTCATAAGTCGCAGGGAGAGATCCTAGCTGTGATTGTGTTGATGGGTCGTCGGTGACTGTGTCCGATGCCATGGTCGTCTGGGATATCATAAAGATCTCTTCAGGGGAATCCTTTGATTCGCTTTCTCCAGGACCATGCAGTGCTCTCAAGGCTCCATGTTCGGGTGAGTCTTCGAGTTCTTTGCCACGAATGCGGCTCTCGTATTCGCCCTGGTCCTTCACCCCTCTTTGGTTGTCGAGCTGCACGGGATAGCTTGTGATTGATCGCGTAGATGCTGATGTCCCTGCTTCAGAGGATGAGGCCAGTCCAGATGTCTGCCGGCTGCTTTCCGACATGGAAAACATCTGTGCAAAGGCCCCTTCTGAAGAATCCTGTCTCAAGGTACGTCGGGTATTCGGGGTAAGAGGGCCATAGTCCAGGGGCTTTTGCTCCTTTTTCCTTGGCTCCGGCACATCTATAGCTTGAGATAGGGCGTCAGTGTCATAGAAGTCGTAACCCTCTGTGATGGAACTCTGTGTCCCCTCGCTTTCATGACTTGTGGTGGATAGAGGAACTGAGTCCAGTCGCCTCCTCGGACTGTTATTAAACGTACTGTGGACAGCGGGGGGCAATGCAAAACTGTCTGATTCCATGACTGATGGTAATTCTGCTTCTGATGGGAAATTGCCTTGGTCGGCATTGCCCCCATTGATGGCTCTCGCAACAGGCGTGGCAACGTTTGAGGTGCTTTCGATTTCTTCTGAAAGCAACGATCGAGGCCCCAGAGACTTGGTATCAATGCTGCTAGAAACAAGAGCCGATGGTCTCCTGGGAGTTTCCTCGCCATTCATCTCCACGACAACATCCAAGGCCCTTGGCACCCGGACCTTGGGGATGTCCCTTCCTTTAGAAATAGACGGCCGTTTCTGGAACCGGCCCAGGCGGGTTTCAAGGTGGAACTGAGCTCGGCGGGTCAACAGTAGGTTCATCGAGTAGGCAAGAATCCGCCATGTCTGGGCCAGACGATATTGGTTGACGCGCTCTGCAGCGCGCGCATATTGGTCCATAATGCCACAGACTCTCTTGGCAAGCGGCTGCCCGCCGGCGACGTACGGCAGCTCGCGGTCCAACGTTTCCAGATAGCAGCTGGACAGGTATTCGTATATGTCGACTCGTGCCGCCGCGGGAATGTGGCCGACTGCCATAGTTTGCTGGGTCTTATAAGTACCAGTCACCTTGATTGCCTGCTCCAGACCCAGCACGAGGTCGTCGCTGATGGTCGGGCCGGATGGTGGCGTGGTGCTCAGGACTGGAATCGAACGCAAACTAGGCCTCCTTTTCCTGCCAACTCTGCGACGCGGCCCCAAGAAGCTGCCGACAACATCATCTTCCGAGTCGCTGCGGCTGATGCTGAGCATCGGGGTTGTTGGGCTCGAACTGTAGGATGTCCGTGGCGGCGCGACACTGGCTTGGTGATGGACGATGGAGGGCCGTGGCCGATCCTGTGGCCGCTCGTCGAGGAACAGGACGGCGTCACCTCGAGCGGAAAATGCCATGCTCGAGACAGGCTGTCTATCGAGTACTTTCGGGGCGAACGCGACATCACATTGATTGAAGAAGCCGTCGTTGCCAGCCGTCCAGAGGAGGTCTTGGTTCTGCCAGAGAAGGCCCGACGGCGAGAAGTCGAACCGCTCAATCTCTTTGTATGGCATGGAGGGCCGGGCGAGGTCCCAAATGTGGACGCCGTTGATTCCGTATCGTTTGTGGTTGTCATCGTAAGAGACGGCAACCTGGGCGGCACGTTTGCCCTGGGCGCTTGCTGACCAGAGTCCAGGCCGCCATGCGACGACGGATACCGGTGCGGGCGTGTATATGACCCATCGAGGCTTCTGCCGCTTGTCGGCGTTTTTGGACATGTCCCAGACGGCGCATTTGCTGTCCCAGCCACCGCTGATCAGGTGGTTGCCGTCGGGATGCCATGATATCGAGGCGCAGGCCTTGTCGTGGGCGGGTATCTTGAGCAGCGGCTGGGCAATCTTCCGGACGTCCCATTTCAGAACGACGCCAGACTCGGTTCCGCAGGCAAAGTAGAAGCCGTCCTTGGGCGACCATTTGACTTGCCGAACCCCGTCGGCGTTGCACTTGTAGGCGCCGCGCGGGCTGTAAGTGAGACCACCCGAGCGACTCTGCACCGGCGCGCGAATGTCAAAGTATCGCACCATGCCATCCTGGCTGCCAGAGAGCAATGTCGTCTGCCTGTGGGGGTTGATGTCGAGACTGTTGACCTGGCGCGAGTCTTCCCTCGTCTGGACGAACTCGAGTGCGGCGCCCCCTGTCGAGATCCTAGCGAGGTCATACGAGAAGATCTTGCCGTTTGCACAAGCTGTGAAGATGGTGGAGTCGCCGTGCCACCGGACATCTCGTATGGAGAGTTGGTCTGCCGTCAGGGAGCTCGATGCGCCCTTGCCGGAGGAGGCGGATTGCGCCGTGATTGCGCTGCGGACATCGATGCCCTCGCTGATGGACAGACCGTCAAACACGATGGTCTTGAGGACATGTCTCCCGGCTATGACGGCGGCGCGGTGATCGGGGGCGGTGTCGAGACACAGGATGGGGACGCCGGCAGGGAAGACGGCATTCTGCGAGACACTCGGTCGGTACGAGGTCTGGAAGTGCGGCGCACTGGTGATGCCAATGGAGTGGTGGGTGTCGGTGCTGCTGTCGGCAGTGACTTTGCCGAGGAGTTTCCGCATGATCTTATTTTCGCGGCTATACATGGATGTCGAGCTGGCGCGGCGCCATTGGCAGCGCCGTAGTGGTCGTGGTCGCGATCGGGTTCGGTGGTGCGTTGGGAAGGTGGAGGAGGAGGTTTGGGTTTAGGATGAAAGTGAAGTTAGTTGAGTGATACGAGTCGCAAGTGTGTATAGTCTTAGCGGCTACAGTGACAGCGGGTACCTACAGCATAGGTAGTGGTGGGCTTCAAGCTCGGTTCGGCGCGTTTGCGGCAACACGAGAGCGATCACATGGGAGATAAGGCTTGATGCGGTACCGATAAGGATAAGACTTCCCCAGCACATCGGGTACCTACCTACCTACCTACCTAGATATTAAGAGGCCTACCAAGGCAGGTAGGAAAGTAAGATCGTAATTAGCTACTCAAGTACCTATACTCTTGGAAGGTGCGATGCCCCCCATCCATCATCCATCCTCCAAACCACTGTCTCGCCTCAATCGACTGTTCTACCCAACGAGGCCCGAAGAGAAGTGTTCAACCATAAAGAACCATTCGTTTATAAAGCATGCAGTTCGCCAGACGCCTATTCCGAACCATCAACATCACGTTCCCGAACCTGCAGACGCCTCGTCATTCGTCTTCGATGGGAGGGCTCATCGTTACCAAACATCAAAACTGCCAGACAAGACTGGCCCCTTTGATGTCACCTCCGAGTTCGCATTCGCTTCGGTTTCTCGACTCTCGCTCTCGGTGTCCTATGCGGCTTGAGGATTCGGTTGCTTGCTGCTTCTCGCGCCCGCCGACGCTGCTCTCTACTGAACATTAGCCACCGAGTAAAGTCGTTGACGGAGCAGGGCAGACTTACAGCAGCTGATGGAGCTCGTCCGCCTCCATGTCCGAGATGGCCGAATCCGGATCATGGTGATCGGATCCAACTTCAATGGGCCCGCCCGGTACGGCAGCGGCGACGGCGGCGGCTACACTGTCCGCCGCTGCACTTGTCGCCAATGGCATCAAGGGGTCTAGGGCAGAGAGACTGTCTCCCAATGACTGAGCGACCTCAACCTCTGGGCCTGGGATTTCAACACTGTCTTCACGCCCATGTCTTGAGCTGATTTGTTCCATCTGGTCGGTCAAGGCATCGTGCACATCATGGGAGGCCAGGTAACGCTCCATCATGTGCCCAAGCTTCGAGCGTAAGACAGCATCCATGGGCGAAAGGCTTCGAGCTGGAACTCTGTAGACGCCAGGCACGCTTCTCATGCCCATGACAACGGAACCATTTTCTAAGGAACTTGCCCTCTGTTCTCGGTCGTCCTCGTCGCCTAGGAGACACAGAGCCCGCTTCTCGTGTGGTTGAGGGCACGCCAGATATGACTCCAATGGCGCAGCGAACGTTTGGGTTATCGTCAAGCTGCTTGAAGAGGATACCACTGGTGTTTTTGGGTAGTCCTCGTCCGATTGGGCTGTCTGCTGTGTATCCTTTTTCTGCAGGGTGATGCTTTTACTGGCAGTGTCGTCGCTGGCCACGACCGGCTCCGGTGACGGTGCACAAGAACGACGATGGTGTAACAGGCTGGCGTCGTCTTTGATCGATTTGAACCTGCAGATGATCAGTATTCGTCGACGGGGTCTCGAGGAGAGAGATAGCATTACATGAGCTCTTGTGCCTCTTCTCTTGGTCCCAAACTGATGCTCGAGCCGCCGGGCGACTGGCTCCTGGCAGTGCGGGAGTCAAGCGCAGTGAGATCTGTGCCCATACCGATGCCATAGTATTCGATGCTGTCTAAGCCGGGCAAGAACCCGAGACCTTCTACGGCCATTATGAGGTACTGATGCTCGATATCGCGACACTATGCGTGTCCTCCACAGGCGTCGGATCCCGATGCCACTGCGAAAGCGTCAAAGCAGAGTCAGTCAATGACGGGAACAGTCGATGCTGGGATGAGAAGCAAGAGCGGGAAAAGCAAAGATTGCACAAGGACATGCGTCTTTCGGTGGCGCGAAAGACGCAACCCTCTCTCTCTCTCTCTTTCTCTGCCTCTCTTTTGGGGCTTCCTCTCTCCCGGTGCGAGTCCCAAGTCCCAAGTCCCAAGACAGCGGCGCCAGCGAGGCGGCCACGTCTAATGGAGGACAACGCTTATAGAAGTACCGAACCGCTGCGCTGGGTTCCGACTTCCCGCTTGCCGTGTGTGGCCAGGGACTGCTCTCGCGCTAAGATGCATAGGTAGACAAGTACGGGAAGGGTTCTTCATTTAACAACCACCTGGCCCGGGGCGCGAGGGTCGATGCAGCAGCTTTCCTGCATTCCTGGGCGAGACATTCGGGATACTCAATATACGACAGCGACAGGATGAGATGGTGAGACCAGAAGCTTTCCGACAGACCGTCACACCAATTACTACGACTACGATGACACAATCATCTCCCTGGGTTTCCTGTGGCTTGCAGCGTGAGACGCTGGGGATACACAAGAAGGGGGCCATGGGCGCCCACGCTTGCCAGGGCCATGGACGCCGTTCTTTCTTATTCGTCACGGCAACCTTCCCCCCAAAGACTCCAAGACTTCACCTTGAAAGTAACTGGCTCGTCTAAGAGGGTGCCATCTGGCTGGAAACTGCGCCTGGTGGTACGGAAAGCTGCCGCTGTTCATCCCCTGCCGACTGATGGGGGTAAGTCAGTCACCCCCCCTCCCACATTCCCTGGTCTAGGTCTGGACAGGACAATCGGTGAGTGGAAAAAGAACGGACAGTCACCCACTACGAGGAAAAAGAAAAGAGACTGTGCGGCCGGGCTGGGACTACGTCCTGACCGGCGTGAAAACGGGCTCGAGCGGGCTCGAGTGTCACCATACCGACCGTCGTTTTTCAGACAGGGCAGCACAAGCACCTATCATAAGTACGGGATCAGGCACTTTCTGTCGATATTTTCATTGACATCTTAACCTCTGGTGTTACTTAGCCAATGTGGGCATCTTGCTTGGGGCCGTACAGAGCTCGTGGTTTAAACTATACCTGTCAACTCTCGCTCTTCGCTGTCCGACTTCTTGCACATCTCAACCTTGACTTGGCACCACAACATCCCCTTGCAAGCATGCAGGGGGGGTAAGACTCTGGGGCCAGAAAGAAGAGGACATTCTCCAGGCTTCAGGGATGCTCCCCGGACGCCCCCGTCGCGCCCGCTCCTCCTTACCATTCCGTTGGGTCGTCTCTGTTGTTGACATTGGCAGAATTTCCCGGCCAGGGGATCCGGGCGGCCCATGCGAACCAAATTCCTCTTCCTCGCTGGATGCCTTCCTTAGGTGGCAGGCCAACAGTGGTTCGTTCTATTCGCTCGACGTCTCTTGACTGACTCGACGCCCAGGCTCCGTCTTGCATGGCCCAACATCTTGTTCTGCTTCTTCCAAGTCCTTCGCATGCAATACTCGACCACTATGATCACACTAAGAGGCCTGGTTTGGTGTCTGCAAAAAGCAGACAGACAACCCTATCGGCATCCAGGGTTCCCACTCACAGCTATAGCACACGGAACACGCCAACCGCCGTTTCCATCCTGAGTCCATCCAGCCCAGCACTCTGAGGACCTGCCATCACACCCATTGCACGAAGCCTTGTCCGCGTTGGCTTTCATCACCAAATCGAGATACGACTCTGTCGCGCTGGCTATCAAGCTGAAGAGCGCGACAATGACCATGTGATGCTGGACCTAAGCAACTGCAGGCTACTATCATGGTCAGATGTCACACAATAACATCAGCCGAAACGGCGAGCAAACAGCGTGATCCCCCTACACCTCGCATCAATTCAGGGTTCTTTGGTGAAATACAACAGGGAACCATGCAGATATACCGTCACGTCACATCGAAAGCACGGCATGTCGATGAAAAGGGACTTGGGCGACCTCGTTATCAATCGATTTGAATTATGTGGTTATGCCCACAACGCACATGCTTCGGGTCGGCAATGCTCAGCTAATTAATCAACGCCTTTAACCCTGGGTATCCTGAAAGACATCTCAACGCCATCGTTGGCTGCCACTCGTAGCCAGACAGCCATGCGATCCAGTAATACCGATAATTCTACCAACAGACACTGTCCAATTGTATGTCCACCCCCCATTATTCCTAAGCCGAGCGACCCTTTCACAGGTCGGGGTCCGCACGTGGGCTCTCAACCTCCGTCTCACCTTCGCTCTCCATCCCCGTCTCACTTTCACTCTCGACCTCAGTCTCACTTTGGCTCTCGGCGTCTGCGTCGAGTCTCTCCCAGAAGAGGTCGCGGGGTTCCTGGATCTCGGCGTTGGTCTCGTAGCAGAGGCCGACCCGGTGCGCGTGGAGCAGACCTTTCATCTCCTCCTCGCTCGGCTGGTACCCCGTGGCTCGGCCGAATCCGCTCTTGATGGAGACGTTCCCGGCTACGGTGGACCGGTCGTTAAACTTGGTCTGGTCGCCGTCCACTCTGCCGACGTGAGCCTTCATGACCTCCCAGAGCTTCTCCTTCTCCTGGATATCCCACTCCTTCTTCCTGCCGAGCTCGCCAGAGACTTTGACCTTGGTGCGGATGGTGATGCCTGGTGATCTGGTTTTCCTGGCACGCTTGGCCACCCTGTGGCGGGAGCAGGTGGCACACTGGTGGCCAGTGACTCTCGAGCTCCTCTTGGGACATCTGGAGCAGGAACCCTTCTTGGCCACGTGGGTGTAAAGGATCAGGGTACGATCGCTGGCGGTGTTTTCAGTGTGGTGGAAGGTCTGGGGGCCGTCAACCCAGGCGTCACACACCGTGCCGTGCTGCTGGTGATGCAGCTCATGGGCGTGGCGTTTCTGGCTCCACGTTTGTCGGAAGTCGTCGCCGTCCATGCCGGCCATGAGCTTCATGGCGTCCTCCATTTGCGGGACGCGGATTTCCTCGGTCTCCCTCGTGTAGGTGTTCATCCAGCTGATGGTCTTCTCCTTGGCGTCCCAGGCGAAGTCGCGGTTGATGGGTCCGAAGCCGCCGTAGTTGTAGAAGGGGTCGCAGTGCTCGTCCTCCAACTCACCGGCGTGATCCAACTCGTCGACGATCTCTTCGTGGATGATGCAGGACCAGAAGTGGGACCAGTTGTCAAAGTCCACGTCCATGAGCTTGTCGTACACGGCGCAGGCCAGCTTGACTTGTTCGAGGTTGCACAGGGCGTGGTCCGTGGACGCGATCCAGAGCCAGGCGTGGATGTTCTTCAGCAAGCCCTCCATGCCCTCGACGCAGTAGCAGGTCTCGGTTTCGCCGGCCCACTTGCGGAGGTTGGCGATCATGGCGTCGTGCTTGATCCTGGAGTCTCGTATGTTGAGGTCGGCGATGTTGCGGGGGAAGAAAGGCAGTCCCTTGTAGCTGGAAAGCGGGCACTTGCGATGGGCGGTATGACTGACGCCTTCGACGGTGATGCAAGTCACCTCCTTGACGTAAATTTCAGTGGCCGTGGCCACAATTGTAGTAGCCATCTAGGAGTGGGGGGAGGTGGTGGTTAGGTGCCAAGTGTGTAGAGTGAATAATGACAACGGGATGGACTCTAGAACTTTTGGTCGCTTTCAGAGCCAGAACGAGAGAGAGAGAGAGATTTGAAGCTGAAAATGTACAGGCCTCAAGCCGAAGAAGACGAAGAATGAGAAGAAGAAGTGCTGTGAAGGGATGAAGGATTCTGAGAATGATTTTGTAACTTGAGTGTGCCAGGAGAATGATTCATATACTCTTCTCCTGGAGCGTCGTCGACGTTACCTGGAAAGCTGTGAGTCGGGAAGATATCTCCGATAGTTTAGAGTTGCGATGATGCCCGGGCAGCTTTGACGGCTGGCATCCAGCATCGGAGAGCGGGTCCTTCATTCAGCATTTGGGCCGCACATGGTACCTGCGCTGGGCGAAGCTCTTTATTCTTGGTGTGCAGGAACCAGAGTGGGTGATTCCCATGTAGAGGGCAGTCCGGCGTTCATGCTGGGACGAACGGGAGCCTGCCTGGCCAAAGGGGTATGTGTATCCTGATTCAGGGACTCGAGGAAGAGGTGGTTGACAGGACGGTTCGAGCATGGATGATTTGTCCGATGACGAAGGGCGGGGCTTGCAGAATAACGAAGCCCGGGAATCCGGAGTGATTCAGGAACGACATGCAAGATCGGATAGAACTCGATTCGAGGGCAGTAAGGGGGGGAAGGGGGAGGTGGTGGGTTTCCACTTACACGGATTTTGGTGGTGGCGGTCGCTGTGCAACATGAGTTACTGTGCGAGAGAACGAGTAAAAGGTTTTCCGTGAAGAACAGGCTACATCCTCCAGGTTGTGAGAATTCCTACTGACGAAGCAAACATGGACGCCATCATGGTGCAGACCGTCCGTCGATCGATGGCGTTTCCTGCAGAGCACCGTGGTGAATCGGTGTCGAAACAAGCACATTTCCATGAGTGGCTTTTGACGCCCACATACGGCGGATTCACCGGTAGGGCTGAAGATGCATGCAGGGTCCTAGCCGTCTGCCATCTGGAGGAGTCCATCATGGCCACGCCTGTAGGGGGAGGGGGGCCGGGGGGAGGGGGGCCGGGGGGTGGGGGGGTGGAAGAGGCAGGCAGCATGACGCATCCGAAGAGGAATTAGAGTGCTGAACCATCCGTTAACCTTGTTGGAGACCGTTGGCGGAAGAAGGTTAAAAGGGATCTTGAAGGGGCACCGTCCATAAACGGTTTAGCTCTGCTCTCCCCCTTCCCCCCTTCCCCTTCCCCTCTCCCCAAGCAGTTGCCTGGACGTCATCCCATCTCCTCTATCACACTCACTCAATCACTCACTCACCCACCCCACCCCTCCTTTCACACCAACATTGGATCAACCCCGTCCGAACATCCAGCGTGCTCCCCCCATGTGAATGAGGCATCTTTGCACAGTGCCTGTTGGTCTGTTTCCGCCCGCGGTATTTGCTCCTGGTTTCCTTCGAACCATACGGCTGCCGTCCGGGTCACCGGCCGTCTCATGGTCACTTGGCCAGCAGTACGTCGCCTTCTCGCGCACCCCAGCCATAATACTCACCGTCCTCGACAGGCCCCGACGTCCCTCAACCCCCGGCATGTCGAGGCGAATGACGAGAGCGAGCCTGAAGGCCGAGCTGCGCAAGAATGAAGACACTTCCTCGAGTCCATCCGTTCCCGAGCCTTCGCCACCGGCATCGGGGCTCGCAGGGCCGGCGCCCCTCCGCCTCCCAGACCAGACCGCCTGGGAGCAGTGGCTGCAGCGCTCGCACGGCGAGTCGCCAGGCGTGTGGCTGCAGATCGCCAAAAAGAACGCCGAGAGGCCGACCGTCACGTACGACGAAGCCCTCGACGTCGCCCTGTGCTTCGGCTGGATCGACGGCCAGCGCAAGGCCTTTGACGCGCAGCACTTTGTCCAGCGCTTCACGCCGCGCAGGCGGAACAGCATGTGGTCGCGGCGCAACGTCGGCAAGGTCGCCGCGCTGACCGCGGCGGGGCGCATGACGCCCGCCGGCCAGGCCGAGGTCGACGCCGCCAGGGCGGACGGCCGTTGGGACCGGGCGTACTCGTCCGCGAGCGTCATGGAGGTGCCCGCCGACTTTGAGGACGCGCTGCGGGGGAACGCCGAGGCCAAGCGGTTCTTTGACGCGCTGGGCAGGACGCAGCGGTACGTGTTCCTGTGGCGCATCGAGACGACAAGGCGGCCCGAGACGCGCAAGAGGAAGATTGCCGAGTTTGTGGACCTCCTTTCGGAGCGTAAACTCCTGCAATGAGATAGATATACCCGGAGGCCTGCAGTCGCGCGTCGTGATAATGAGCATATGTTACATACAGCCTGGCCGAAGACGCAGATGAATGAATGCACGAGGGAGTCAGTCGGTTGTATGCTGCGGCACCCCTAATGTGAAACCCCGTTTCCTATACCTACGCCGGCTCGTCGTTGGTTGTCGACCCTTGGTTAAGGTGGTCAGCGGCCGATTTGAGGTTGCATGCTGGCTGTGGGTTCTATTATGCACTGCAGAGCATCTCCCAAACTTCCTTGATTCGGCGAGTCTTTTCGCTCTGAGGGGGCAAACTCATTAAGACATGCATGGCATGCATGGTGGATGAACATCGATCAGCTTAATTATGGCGGTAGGTATCACACAACTCAGGACAATTGGCATCAACAAATTTGTCCCAGGTAAACAAACCAGAGGATGCTGCATGTTTAAGAAGATGGAGAACTGCATGTGCAAAGTCAACAGCGTCATAAGTCGCCGCCATGCTTATAGTTCAGCAGTGTGGGCGGGCTTTCTCCAACACAAGACAATTTGAATATGTCGCAGGAAAAAGCAGCACCATACATAGATAGATAGACAGACTACATGCATCAAGGCTCAAAAAGCAAAAGATTGTGTTCCCACACCGAGGATCGAACTCGGGACTCTCCGGATCTCACAGGAAGACTGAAAGCGGAGTATACTAACCACTATACTATATGGGAGTGGCGATTGTTGAATTCTTGGGGCTGCTGCCGCGCCAATGGAGACATCCTCGAGCTCCACGCGCACACAACGTCGTCTCCGCTCAATGGCCCCAGTCCGGCGTTCATGGGAGCAAACCGTAGCCCCATTGGATGTATTCGGTTGACATCTTCTCCATTGCCTAGTCTCAAAGTTCATCCCCGGCGTCAGGCGGACGAAGAAGAGATACGACCACTGATTGTCCGTCCAGTTCCGGCCCTTTTCGACCTCGTCGAGATCCATGTCAGAGTTCCATATGGCACGGACAAAATGCACCGTATAACTTCGTATGCGAGACTAGATACGCGGTCTTCCGGCAACGAGGAACCTTTGGCCGTGACAGTCTCTTCAATTGCACAAGTTGCATGACAGTCTTTGAAATCAGAACTTTGATTATATCTCTGCTTGATTGAAAACGATAACGACTGATCAAGTCATGCTGCCTTCTTGCCGGGGAAGAGCGCTCGAATGAAATGCCGTTTCAAACTCCACCGACCAAAGTCTGTCTTGTCTTACAGTGAAATCAGCCATCGCTCACTGGCCCTCCTGAACAGACTGCTCCTTCTTCTCAGACACCTCAGTGACCTTGGAAGCCACAGCCTCGTCCTTCTCAATAGTGGCCGCAGCTTCGTCCTTGCCGACTTCAGAGGGGAGAGACTTCTCGTTCTTGTCAGCAATGGACTGGATATGGGCTGAAATGGAACCCGTAGGGGGGCGGTGACCAAGGAGACGGGCCTGCAGTGTTTGTCAGCGACGGGGGAAGTGAGGCACCAAGGAACAAGGCGGCAGGCGTACCTCGGCAGACTGGATCTCCTTGGCGTCGTCTTTGGTGATATCCGACTCAGGCTTCTTCTCGATCTCGGCCTTCTTGACGAGGAAGTTCTGCTGCTTGTCGTGAAGACTCTGGGCGGTGGCTGTTGAAAATAAAACATTTCAGTGAAAGACCGAAACTCCGACGCATGTGCAGGGGAAATACCAGTAAGGCCACCTACAGTGGGGACGGGGTTACCAGTCTGGGCCTTCTCGGCCTGGGCGATTTCCGAGATCTCCTTGGGGGAGATGATGTGGCCGTTGTCGGCAAGGTGCTGGACGGTCTCCTGGTTGACGGCCATGATAAGCTGGTTGATTTGTGTTTCGTTTTGACTGGTTGTGTGGCGTAAGCGGTGAGCGGAGGAGACGTCAAGCTGGAGTGTGATCTTTGTGGGTGGTGCGTTGGTTGGTCGTTTGGTGGAAGCTGGGCTGAGTGAAGGGGGTTTTGAGTTTGAGTGCGGGAGAAGAGGAAGAAGAGGAGGAAGAGAAGGAGTATGTTTGGAGGTCCCTTTTTGTAGGACATGTGATTGCCCTGGCGCTGGGGATAGGTTCCTTCCTCAACACCGAGTTGCCTATACGAGCGTTTGTTCCTGATCCTTGCCATTAGGTTGAGGCAGGAGCCCGGCAAACGGAAGGTCTGCCTCATCGTTTTGTTCCTGCACCTTGAAAGAGAAGGAAAGAGAAGCTTCTCTGGATCATTTACTTGCCTTTGTCGCCCTATCTATGAGGCAAGAGTCGGCATGAAAGGGAAGCTTCTGTTGAAGACACGGACCCTGTTAGATTACCACTCGAGAAGGAATCGTGTTGGCTGACAACGGTCTCCAAAATGCAACAGGCAGTTTTTTCACTTGGAGAGAAAATTCCCTTAAATAATCAAACAAACAATGTGTCATAGTCGATGTCTTTTCTTTTTGGAGCCACTTTCGAGACTGGAGATTCTCCATAGACTATGGTGTTGCTCTACGTTGCGGCCTTCATCCACCGTTTGAAGACATTGTCTCAAGTTTTCAAATGCAATGCTGGGAACTTACTTGGTTCAACTGGAAATTTCGTCGAGAACAACATTGTTCCGGTCTTGGACGATCTGGACCACTCCGGTACTGCTTCCACGGATCCTAGCTACACGCTTTTCAGAGGTAGTATTCCCATAATTCGATTCAACTGGCAACAAGTCAACTCCTTTAAAGACGTACACCCGAACCAGCAAGATACAAATTCGGAGCAGCAGACCCTGGAGTATAGGCTTCAATAGTGTTCGTCGAAAACACCTGTCTGCTTGTTACTGCTTATATCAAAGCCGAACCAGATCATCAACATACTCCCGGCGGCTGCTGAGCCTCTTGAACCCGTTCCCTGAAAGCAAAGCCCTATCGTTTCCTCAATGCCAGGATTGTAGCATTTGAAGGGGCTGTCCCATATATCGCCGGCTCAAGAGGAAGGACAACCACTGCCCCGTAAAGGGTAATGAGTCGTCCCTGATTCAACTCTCCGACGGCAAAGGCCACTGCCGTATCAACATCGCGAGAGAAGGGTCGGAGTTTAGAGACTTTTACGATTTTGACGCCGGTTCGGGAACAGGGTCAGAAGAAGATGCGAGCGAGGATAAAAGCACAGAGGGAGATGCATTCGTCGAATTGGACGAGCAGACACGACGTTTGGCCTCGGGCAAGATCCTATCCCATCGGAGCGTCAAGAAACCCCGAGCGCATCGATACATCCCGGCGGCTGCGCAGGATAGGGGTGACGCATTGCTGGTAGAAGAGAAGCCGCCAACAAGCGAACAGTCGGCGGACCTGATGTCTGGCGTGAACGGCAGAGGGGAGTTGACAGCGGCGAAGAAGCGAGAGGCACTCTTCGACAAGCAGCTGGCCGCCCTACGCCCCGGAGACCGACAGGCGTTGATGCATCTGCCTCTCCCGCAGCAGAGAGCCCTGGTGGCCAAGGCCAAGAAGCAGCAAGAGAGGTGGAACCGGGAGCAGATGGCCCAGGAGATCAAGCGCCAGCTGAAAGCCAATCCGTGAGTTGAATGAGCTATGAGGCTATGAGCTACGTCCACTATTGTACGCCAATAACGGAAGAGACGGAGTGGACGCACCCCACTGGCTGGAGCCGAACGGGATTGCTGTGCATCGTAGGGGTCAGCATCAGCCGCACTCGGCGACGTTTTGCGGCCATGTGGACGGCGGGGGACACATGGCCTGGCGCTCTCCGGGATGTTCTTGGCATGCATGTCTTAGCTTGTCAGTGGCGCGAGGAACCACCTCAGCTCGCTCCTATAAATACTCAGCTCGGAGCACTTTCTGCTCTTCCAGCTTTGTAGAAAGACGACCTCCTAGTCAGTATAAACTGACGTTGACTATAACCATCACATGACCTCTCTATGACCCTCCCCCTCCATGCGCCCAACAAGTGAAGCACCGGGCATCTCCTACCGTGCTCTGGACCAAACCACGGATGCCTTTCGTCTTTTGTACATCAGACCCCCCGAGTGCGAACCCTCCTCCCCCCACAGCGACCTCGTCACCACCGAGCTCCAGTATCACCGTCTCAGCAATGCTCTTCCTTTCACTGCCCTGTCGTACTGCTGGGGCCCGGCCGTCACCCAAAGCCCCATCGTCATCGACGGCGCCGTCCAGCGGTGCGGCCTCAACGGCGAGCTCGCCCTCCGGCACCTCCGCGGGGCCGAGGGCGTCCACGTCTGGATCGACCAGCTGTGCATCAACCAGGACGACAACGCCGAGAAGGGCCACCAGGTCCAGATGATGCGCCACATCTACTCCGCCGCGGCCCGCGTCGCCGTCTGGATGGGCCTCCCGGCCGACGACAGCGACCTCTTCCTCCCCCACGTCCGCGCCATGGGCGCCCTGATCCGGCAGCAGAGGTACGCCGACGTCGTCCGGGCCCACGCCGACATGGCCTTCCTTCGGAGGGTGTCGCACGCGTTCCGCGCCTTCTGCGAGAGGCAGTACTGGACGCGGCTCTGGATCATCCAGGAGTTCGCCGTCGGCGCCGAGATCGACGTGCTCTGCGGCCGCGCGTCGGTCGGGTACGCCGACCTGCGGGGGTTCCTCGTCTTCCTCAACAAGGTGTACGACCACTACCCGGCGATCCAGGCCGAGGGGGGCGCGCCGCTGATGATGACTCTCCTCGAGATGCTGCGCGGCTTCAAGACCTCGGCCAATAGCTTCCTCGAGGGCGTCCTCACCCGGCGGCGCAGGTACCAGCTCCGACACGGCGGCGCTCCAGTTGCTGCGGCGACAACGACGGCGACGGCGACGACGGAAGTGACACCCCAAGTGCTCGGGGACGTCGAGCGGGCCATGGCGGGCGACAGCGAGAGCCTCTTCGCGGTGCTGGTGACGACGCTAGTGCTGGAGGTCGACTACAACCACACGCAGGCGACGGACCCGCGCGACCGCGTCTTCGCCGTGATGCACTTCGCCGACGACGTCGACGAGTTCGAGGGCCTCCCGGACTACAGCCTCGGCTGCGAGGAAGTGTACCGGGCCGCAGCCCGGCGCATCCTGATGCAGGGCAACATCGACCTGCTCTCGTACTGCCAGTTCCCGCGCGAGGCGCCGTCGCTGGCGACGTGGGCGCCCGACTGGCAGACGGGGATCAAGCGGCCCAACGTCGGGAACCCGTGGCTGTCCAAGTTCGACGCCTCCGCCTCCTCGCTGCCCCGGCAGCAGCTCGTCGTGGCCCCGGACGCGGAGACGGTGCAGCTGCGCGGGGTGCTCGTCGACGCCGTCGCAGAGACCGGGGGCGACGCCTGGGACCCGAACTGGGTCGAGGAGCTGGACCGCGGCGCGGCGCTCGCGTTCGTCGACGAGGTCGGCCGCCTCTGCGAGAAGTCGCCGCTGTTTGGCGACCGGGTCCGGGCGCGGGACCTGAAGGACGTGATGCGCATCTGCATTGCGGACCGGTACCACTACCGGGAGCCCGAGAGGCAGGCGGAGCTGCTAGAGGGTTTCGCGCAGGCGGAGCTGTGGATGAGGAGGGACGTCGGCGAGGCCAGATCCGGGGCAGAGATGGGATTGCAGATGAGCGACTCGCTCGGGTGGCAGCAGCCGTGGTACGTGACGGCGATGAAGAACCTCCACGGACGGCGGCCGTTCCTCTCGGGGTCCGGGTACGTCGGGCTGGCGCCGAGGCACGTCCAGCCGGGAGACAGGGTTGTCGTCTTTCTGGGCTGGAAGACGCCGTACATCGTGCGGGACAGCACGGGGGCCGCTGGGTATTGTGAGCTGGTCGGGGAGGCGTACGTTCACGGCATCATGTTCGGCGAGGCCATGACGGACGACTGTGAGGTCAGGGAGTTCTTGTTGCGATGAGCGGGCGCACGGCATATTTTCGTTTTGTTCTTTTTCTTGCACTGGAAATAATGCTGAATGATTACGCAGTAAGGTCCGGCTGCTTTTCTGTTGGTACATCCATCTGTCCGGAAGGACACTTACAAGAGTCCTCGCTCCATCTTGTCCGGCAGGGCGCCCCGCACTGTCCGGCGAAGGGTGGGGCCGGTCGGTTAGACTGTCGGACTGGCCCCCGCGGACACTCCAAACTGAAGTGAAAACTCACCTCACTCACCAACAGGTGACTAAAAAAGAGTATATAGTCCAACAGCCTTGAATTTGACAAAAGATTAATGACAAGAGTGGGATTCGAACCCACGCCAATTACTTGACTAGCACCTGAAGCTAGCGCCTTAGACCGCTCGGCCATCTTGCCTTTGATGATTGATGACTGAGAGCGAACAACATGAGCCCAAGGATCTAATGCCACTCGGCTGCAGCGTCGTTTTTTATACTGGAGAAGACACCTCCCGATGCATCGCCACGGCCACATCTCACATCTCAAGGCTGGCTGCGCCCGTTGTTGCCGTCCGCCAGGTTCTCCGTGCTCCGGCCCGCCTTGACCTCCTCCCTCCACGTCGACCTCTCCTCCGTCGCGACGCCGGGCCCCTTGTACACGCTGCCGTAGAGGCCCGACGCCCACCCGGCGCCGTCCTTGGCCCTTTGGCTCCCGCTGCCCTGGAACCGCCGGCGGTACCACCGGCCGTACGCGAGGAGGTAGTACAGCCGGAAGCTCAGGAAAGCGAAGCGGTCGTGCTCGAGGTCCTCCGGATAGTCGGCGCCCAGGTCGACGGCGGCGGCGATGCCCGACATGATGGCGACCTCGTGCGCGTTGACCAGGGTCCACGACCCGGCGAAGCGGGTGCGGCGCCGCGCCTGCAGGAACATCATCCACGGCACGACCAAGAGGTAGTGCGTCCACGAGTGGCAGAGCTGGTGCCACCAGTCGGCGCGGATGATCTTGTCCTCGGCGATCTCGCCGTCGGTCCAGTGCTTGCGGTCGCGGCCCTTGTTGAGGTAGATGGTCTGGAAGACGTGCTGCTCAAAGGGCACCTTGTCCGGGAACTGGGACTGGTAGTTGGTCGTGTCGAAGCTCATCTCGAGCTTGGAGAGGTCGCCGTCGTACATGCGGATGTAGTACATGGGCCGGAAGTTGTCCCGGGCGTACTCGAGGCGCGACGACTGGTCGCGGTCGCCGTTCTTGCCGAGGACGCGGACGGCCTTGTCCTCGTCGTAAAAGTTCTCGTAGTACTTCTTCATGTAGTCGGCGTCGTGGTGCGTGATGGTGATGTCGTCGGAGAAGGTGGCGGACCCGAGGACCCTGCGCTCGCGCCAGGACGACGTCTTGCCGAGCACCTTCTTGGCCGTGTCGGCGAGGACGCAGAGCACCAGCTCGTCGTAGTGCTCCTCGGACTCGGGCGCGTCCGGGTCGCCGTCGACGGGGTTGTGGCCGTCCCTGGCCGGGGTGCGCGGCTTGGTCTTGACGAGCACGCCGCGCTTGTTGCGGTGCACGATCTCGGTCAGCTCGGTCGACAGGCGGACCGTGACGCCGCGGGACTCGAGGTCCTTCTTCCAGGCGGTGTAGAAGTCGGTGAAGTTGGGGAAGACGACCATCGGCGGGTGGTTCGAGACGACGCTGTCCTCGTCGACCGGGTACCACATGCCGTACGTCGGCGACGTGCAGAGGCGCTCCAGCATGATGGCCGGGACCTCGGGCGTCGCATTGCCGGTGCCCAGGAACAGGGCCGTCATGGGGAGGCCGACGACGTTGGTGAACTCGTCCGAGAAGAAGAACAGCTTGAAGACGAGCTTGAGCGGCAGCAGCGCGAAGACGACCTCGAACCAGCGCATGAACCGCAGCATGAAGGCCAGCCTGCGGACCTCGGCCTGGTGCTTCGCGAGGAAGCCCGTGGGGAAGACGTTGGTCCAGAAGCGCTCGTCCTTGCCGAACGAGACCTGCAGCTCGACGGGATCGGCGTGGTACCCCTGGCGCGCGAACATGGTCAGCGTGTGGTGGAAGATGTAGCTGCCGCCCTGCACGCCCTGGTTGAACCAGCTGGCGCCGTGGCGGTCCTTGTCGAGGGGGATCGAGAAGGCCTGGCCTCCGCAGTAGTCGACCGAGTCGATGACGGTGACGTCGAACTTGTTCGGGTGGTTGGAGAGGTGGTAGGCCGTCGACATGCTTAGGAGGAGAGCGTCAGCCAACATGATCAAGATACCGCTGTATTAGATGGCCATCATATGAGACGAACAAACGCACCCGGCCGCCCCAGCACCCACGACGAGGACCCTCTTGCGCCCATCTTTGCCCGTGTTCCCGTTCTGCGACATGATTTGGGAGGGGGAGAGGGGGGAGGGAGGAGTTGTTCTGCACGATATCACGATCGATGGGTTGGTGGTGGGTTTGCTATCGGTGCAAGGAGGGGGAGGTTTCACGGTGTTTGTCTTCTCCCCGCGGCGGAGGAATGATGTGAAGACGCGCCGGGATCAAATATGGGCTGCGACTCTGCCGCTCCGCAGCATCTATGACGCTGTGACCGAAAGTTTGATGAAGTCATTCCCCGCAAAGCCATCTTTGTGAACTGAATGATTTCCGCCCACCGATCAGCAGCGATCGTTCTGGGCCTTGGGGGATCGGCCCACCCCCAACGATCGGAACTAGGGCGTCTTGGGGCGTCTTGGAGCTGTTCTTAGTGGCCACACCTGTGTACCACACCATGTGTACCACAGATCGCACTCACTCACTCACTCACCACTTACACTGAGATCATGAGATGTGAGCGAGCGGCTTACTCGAGCATGCAACATTCATCCTACTTCCACCTGCACAGCGACAGCCCCGTTGCTGCTTAACGTCCAGCATCGACTTTGATCAATGGTCATGCTTTGCTGAAATTGAACAATGCAGCTGTTGACGCTCACCCACGGGTACATTCGGTGACCCAATTCAACGCAGCACGAATGACATGGCACTAGTATCACAGTCACCATGTCCGCTCTGGCTGGGAACACGCAAATTGAACCAAGATAATGCAGGTCGAAACCGATTCAACCTCGTTCTTCCCATCGCCATTACAGCTTCGCGGCCTTCTCAAGCTGAGTGACATATCGCCCCATATCCCCGTCCCACCAGGGCCAAAACGGAACACTCTCGCGGCTCACGGTGTCGGTGAAGTTCGGCTCCCTCTTCTCCAGGAAGCTCGTGACGCCCTCGACGTTGTCGGCCGTCCCGGCGAGCTGCAAAAAGACGCGCGAATCCAGCACGTGCGCGCCCTCGGGGCTCGCCGGGCACCGCAGCAGCATGTCGCGCATCAGCTTCGTGCTGACCAGCGACGTCTTCGCGGCGAGCTCCCCCGCCAGGCCGATCGCGTACCGCACCGTCTCCGCCGGCGAGGGCAGCAGCTTCGAGAAGAGCCCGCCGACCAACGGGTCCGTGACGGCGTACACGTCGCCCGTGGCCACGACGTGGCTCGCCCTCGACAGCCCGATGAGGCGCGGCAGGAAGAAGGCGCTGCAGGACTCGAGCACGAGGCCGCGCCGGGAGAAGGGGAGCCCGCACCGCGCGCCCTCCCAGGCCACGCGGATGGTGGCGGGCAGCGTCATCGTGAGGCCGATGCCGACTGCCGCGCCGTTGACGGCGACGACGGCGGGTTTCTTGCAGTTGGTGATGGCCAACGCGACGCGGCCACCCCTACAAGGGAAATGGGGTCAGATTCGCTCGAGCATCTCGCAGCATGGAAAGGGGGAGAGGGGAGGGGGAAAGGAAGATACCAGTCTCTAAAGTCCCTCATCGTCCGTTCGCTCTCCTTCAGGGAGAGCATCCCCGTGAACCCGACGTCGAGGTCGGCCCCGGCCGAGAAAGCCTTCCCTTCCCCGGTGAGAACCACGGCGCGGACTCTGGGGTCCTCGCTGATGGTGTTGAAGAGCGCCTCGAGGCCGTCAAGCATGTCGAGAGTCACGGCATTGTACTTGTGAGGTCGGTTGAGGGTGATCACGACCACCTTGGTGACCGCGGACGAGCTCGGCGGGACGTGCGAGACAGCCAGGCCATCATACTCGAGAGCCGCGTACGAGGCTGGCAAACTGGCGGCTGATTTATTCATGTCTGTGTCAGATTGGACAGCAAAAAATCTGAGCAGCTTTCGGCCGTCATCCCCTCCCCACCTGTGTGATCCTTCTGAGGTTGGCCCTTTTATCTTGTCCCCATCTTGTCGACGACCGCGGCACGGAGAGCCTCGGCAACGACAGCCTGGCCCTGATAGATAATCGACAAATCGAAGTGCGCAGCCAGTCCAGCCCGAAAGATGCTTTACTACCCCGCATTGAAACTCAACTTATGTTCCCACCCACGCGGGTTACGTCGTTCTGTCTGGAGGCGTGGACGGCACCGACAGTGTAAGCTTCCGTCTGTTGCAGTAGGCCTGGGGAAGTCTCTTGACGGGACGTCAACTCTTCACGAGGGCCTCGGCACAAATCGCAAAACTCGGTCCATAGTCCATATCAAGGCTGTTGAAGTGCGCTTCCCCTCATACTACTGGGGGAGCTGTTGCTGCTGGTGGGATGTCGACATCAGACCCGGGGTCCAGCGTCACATGCCTATGAGACCCAAGTTCCCGGGACAAGCGTCCGATGATGCGGTTCGAAGTCATACCTGCGGCTCATCGGGTGAGTTTGCATATTCGAACTGGATATGCTCGCCATCTGCGACATCCCATGACGTGACAGAAAGACGCACCACGATGTCGAACCATAGGCCTGCAGCTGCATGCTCGAGACAAGTCTCCCAACAGGGGACAAGATGGCCTTGTCGGAATCCTCCAAGCGAAGTAAAACAGCTCCCAAGGATTTGGGCCTCACGCATCAAGCCCGTCCAGCATTCATTCGCAGTTCTTTATCCGACACCGCCTCAGCTTGGCTGCGATGGCGCGTTTCGATGTCCTGCGAAGAGCGTGTCGCGCGTGGCTAAGCCGATGGGATGGATATGTCTAGTGACGTGGTCTTCGTCACACATTCAAACGCGGTGCATCAGGACGTGCATATCAAGTTTTGAATATCATCCGCCATGAGCCTCAACATGCATGCACGTCGGCGCTTGGCGTGACGCGCGGGTAACCGCCAAGTGCCAAGTACGTCCGCTCAGATGCTTCCCTCCAGCCTGTCACTGTCACGACCGGCCGACGGCGGGCGACGCGGCGACCGAAGCTACTTGGCCTCCAGGCGTCGTCCCACAAGACTCGAATCAGAGATCCTCAAACACGGGCGCCTTCTCGCTGGCCAGCCTCTCCGCGATGGCGTTGAGCCATGCGCCGAGCCTCACGCCCGCCTTCCCGATGACCTCTTCGACCACCTCCCAGTTCTCCTCAAAGTACCCCTCGCTCAAGTCGTTCCCCTTCAGCCACGCCAGCCCGGGCTTGAGCACATGCGAGCACACAAACGCGTTGGACTCGCTCGCCCACCCCAGCGCGCACGCCCCCGTGTCGAGGTCGACGCAGTGCCCCGCCGTGGCGTTCACCCCGGCCTGCTCCTGCCGGAGGTACAGCTCGTCGGCCCACGCCGCCGCCGCGACCTTCTCATCTGACGGGCGCACGTGCGGCGGCAGTCCGCGGATGCGGTGCGGAATCTGCGTGTCCCAGACGGAGTGCAGGCTCATGGGCCCCGTACAGACGCCGTTGTGCGGTTGGCGACGCCAGCAGACGGGGCGGATGTCGTTGCCGCCGCGAAGGATGCCGGTGGCGTGCAGGGGCTGGTGAATGTCGCCGAGGAAGTGGATAACAAACATGGTTGCGTTCTTGCGGTTGACGTGCGGCAGCGAGGTGTCAAGGATCTGGGAGGTCTGAGAGGAGGAGGAGGAGGGTGAGTCTTGGGTGGGAGCTACTACGACTTGGGACCAAAAGGACAGGAGCACGTACGTAGTTCTGAATGGCGGATATGACGCAGCCGCTCGACGGGCAGTCTTGCGGATACTTCATGCCGCAGACACGAGGCGGGTCATCGGGGGGATCTGGTACTATAGTGAGCCGGACGTCGTCGATGCGAGACGGTGCCGTGGCCTGACGTACTGATGTAGTGATACTTGCTCGCCCAGCCCATGTGGCCCCGGAGCGTGTCCGCCCACGTCGCGGCATCGGAAAAGTCGTAGTTGCGGTCATTGGCGAGGAGCTCCCCGAAGACGGCGGCGGCTTCGTCGGTCAAGTGTTTCTCGGCAAGGTAGCCAACGGTGCGGTGGCCGACGTTGCCCCAGGCGAACGCCGGCTGGACGGCCGCTGCCAAAAGGGCGGTTGATAAACGCATCTCGAGCGCAATGCCGACTTGCTTGGTGCAAGAAAGAGAGAGAGAGGAGATACAGGGTGAGCGTGGTTGATCTTCAGGCGAGGGTTCAGCAGTCGCGCGGTGTTCTTATCAGATCATCGCGTAACCCTTCAGGTAGCCACGCACAACGACAGGCTAACCTGTTGCATCGCGCCACCTAGCTGTCACATACGAATGTGGCTGCCGTCGGCTGTATCATGTGGCACCCAGGTCGAGACACGGCACACCAGCTCTCGGAGACTCCCGCAGCTGAGCTGCGGTTGGGGTAGTTGTGATTGGCGGGTGGAACGACAGGGCTTTGACTACTCGGTCCGAAACATGAGCTGCTGTGAAGAGCTCTCTCTGGGAGACCGGCTCCCTTGGGTCCCTTGCAGACAGATAGTGTTTATGTGCGTATGTGTGTGTGTGTGTGTGTGTGTGTGACACATTGCCCTCTTTCTGGACCGTGTAGAGAAGTTGGGAGAGGCCTAGTGAGTGAACTGTTGCTTCTAGCACCTGCGAAAGGGCGTTTCTCAACCAACGTTGGGCATTGATGCAGCACTCCTCACTGCCACAGGGACCTAGTTCCTGGTCGACGAGCTCAGGGGTGATGATGTTTGGCTTTTCTTGCCGGGCGAACGTCAAGAAACCGGGCACTGTCTGCGGCGTCTATTCGTGTCGTGCGGTCATGGAGAGCTTCAATTTTGCTGTTGTCTCTGATTACACCAGCTACGAGCGAGTTAAGCTCTTACTAGTGTCACAGTAATGCCGGGTGCGAATCTGGCCCAACTGATTGCTAGAGCGTGGCGGCGCATTGATGCTGGTGGCGTAGGCCTTTGGCATGGTCCTCCTCTTGACAGCCCTCCAGTGTCAGTGTCCCGAGGAGATGATGTCTGTACTTCTGGGGTCGATACCGGCCATCAACCAAGCCGTGCTTCTGCGGCAAACGGTCGCTTGGCCCGGGGGGGCTGTCTAGCGAAGAAGGCTAAGTATAATGGAATGTGAGGCGCGAGAAGTGACAGGTGACCAGGTGACAGGATCAAGCATTCAAGGGAGCGATTCCCCAGAGCAAGTGCCGGTGATCGAGTCAAGCCGGCGGGGGTTAAGCTCCATTGCAGGTCGACAAATTGTCACGAACCCGTTCGCTCGACTCATGAAGCCGGAGGGCGACATGAAGATCGGA
The DNA here is from genome assembly GCF_001672515.1 of Colletotrichum higginsianum IMI 349063. NCBI lineage: Eukaryota > Fungi > Ascomycota > Sordariomycetes > Glomerellales > Glomerellaceae > Colletotrichum > Colletotrichum higginsianum. The sequence continues at coordinate 230,113 of NC_030957.1, read as the reverse complement.
AAAGCTTGGGTTATTTGGGAAGGACTGGAGGTGGAGAGGGGATGCAGCGTGATAAGATAACCATGGCGCTAGCGATAGCATTATCGAGCCACTAGGGAAGGTCGGAAGCTCGCTGTAATTTGCGCCAAACGCCATGGCTGCCCTGTAAATTGAATCCAAGCCCTGCAACCCAGCTCCCCGCTGTCACGATACGAGCCCGATAAGAGTTCGATAAGACGTGGGTGACAATGCCACGATACCAAACCACGAGCTCTACCAAACCTTGCAACCTCGCTCACATTCATGCTCCATACGACACACGGCACACGCGATACATCGAGAGAAGACAGCCCAATATAGCAACACCTTCCCAGCGGTGTCTCATCCCGCCGGTCCGTTTTGCGTAGAGTCGCCGTCCGCCTCGCAGTTTATCCGTTCACGCACACTCACACAAAACCGCGCGAGTCGTGGCGTCCCTGCATAACTATCCGAGAGACACGACCCCCGCCAAAAACGACAAAGTATCCGTACCAAGCGACCCAGCGAGAAGCATAGAGCGTCGCCGCCATGCCGCAGGACCGGTTCCGACCGGCGCTTATTGTCGTCGACTTCCAGGAGGATTTTTGCCCGCCGGTAAGTAGGCGAACCCGCCGTTACACCCCGTTCGTCACATCGTATCGCATCGCATGTCATCGCATGGCATCGCACCATCCCTCAGCCTCGTAGGGCTTGGCGAGGCGCGCTTTGAGCTTCCCGTTGGAGTGAAAGACGAGAACAACCCCTTCCAGATGGGCAAAATGTGGTGACGGTATGGGCTGCTCCCGTGGCTGACGCCGACTCGAGCATGGCTCCCTCGCCGTGGCCAACGGACGCGACATCCACCCGGTCGTCAACTCGATGCTGCGCTTGCCGTTCGCGACAAAGATCGCCACCAAGGACTGGCACCCGCCGGACCACGTCTCGTTCGCCTCGAACCATGAGGGCAAGCAGCCCTTCGTTGACACGGTCGACATTGTCAACCCGCGCAACGGCGCCGAGACGTTCCGCACGCGGATGTGGCCGGTGCACTGCGTGCAGGGGACGCCCGGCGCAGCCCTCGTGCCGGAGCTGGACGCCTCGGCCGTCGACACCGTCCTCGAGAAGGGCCAGAACAGCAACGTCGAGATGTACAGCGCCTTCTACGACCCCTTTCAGTCGCCGCGGGTGTCGGACACCGGCCTCGCGGAGACCCTCAGGGACAAGGGCATTACGGACGTCTACGTGGTCGGGCTGGCTGGCGATTACTGCGTCAAGTGGACCGCGCTGGATGCGAACAAGGAAGGCTTCCGGACCTTCATCGTCGAGGAGGGCACGAGGCCGGTGGATGCTGAGAGATGGGATGAGTGCAAGGGCGAGTTGGAGGCCAGCGGGGTCAGGATTGTCAGCGTCGAGGGGCCGGAGGTCCGGAGGGTTGTCACGGCAGGGCGGGAATGAGGGGCCGGCACACGGAGGGTCTCGTCTAAAAGTGGTGTGGTCGTCTCATCAATCAAACTCGAGAACATGTCTCCAGCAAGGAAGCCGAGGCATCGTTTCTTGTTTCCTATTTTAGAGGGGCGATGCGATCAAGTCAGGGCACCCTCCCCCATGTTTCGCGGAGCGGTTGGTACCATATCCTTGGGGAATCGGTCAAAACGCGCAATGCGGTGCGGCTGGCCGGCGCATGGCATGTGCCTCGATGCAGCCCTATCCTGGCATGAAGGCGGCTAGGTGAAGCTTATCGCAGTAGAACCGGCAGTGGAAAAAAAAAAAAGAAAAAAAAAAAGGCAGACAGTGATTAGTGAGCCCAAGCATTTATCCAGAGCAAGGTAAGAACTGATACGGGTGGCATGGTATACACCGGTAGCACGAGTCGCAATCTCATTTCGACCGAGTCGATAAGTTGAAAAGTGCCCAATGACCGTTTGAGACCGATACGTTATCCATCTATCCATCCACTGGCCTGAATGCCAACTAGAGGTCAACACCACATACGGACTTGTTAGATTGGTTTTGGCAAAACTCTGGTAGATATTGCGTCCAGCGAATGGACAGCAACGCATCAATCTTGAAAGATCAACCATCTTTTTTTGTGTACCTAAGGAATACATCAGGATCTCTAGTGTAGTCTAGGACCGCTGAAACCCTCACCTTTATACCTCTTACGTTAACTACGATGACTGTTACTCCAATTTAGGTATGCAACCAAGTCATGCAGCAAACACTTAGTTGACACTCATTGCCGCAATTATGTGAAGATAAGAAAAGAAACAAGGAAAAGGCATCCTATTCGGCTAGGACTTGAAGCCTCTCGGGCGCCCCAAAACGGTCAAACGGGCGGGCTGCGAGGGATCCGCGGACGGTGGACCGGCGGCACAGCAGGTGGGGAGGCTTGGGATCCTTTGGACCTTCAGCTGGTCCATGCAGGCGCAGCGATTCGTACACGTAACACAGTCACCCCATAAGAAGAAGGACGGGGGAAGAAGAACAGGGTGATCGTCAGGGGGGGGGGAGTGCGCTGCACAGATCTGGTGTTCGAGTCGCCGATGAAGGCCGGGCTGCGAACCACGAGTCCAACGGCTGGAGTTTCACCCGTCCGAGCAGCACAAGACGACCTGATGCTGTTGCTGGCATGTGCCATATCAAGTCAGGTCTGCAGGAGGGAGGGAGGATTAGTCCGAGAGGGGGGGACACGAGACGCGACGAGTGACGGGCTCAGGGGCATTCTCCTCGACTGGGTGTGTTGCACACGCCAAACGACAAACATTCAAGTAGGGGGCCGGAGACATCCAGCGAATGTAACGACTACTATAGTATATATCCGTACCTACATTGACTATATATCCGTACCTACATAGATTGATAAACAATCAAATGGACCCCCCTCTCTGGCTGACATTGTCAAGCCACCGAGTCCGATGCAATCACTGGCTCGACGGCACCGTCCGGGACGGCGACAGCCCGCCGGCCCGGAATAAACATACTCCTTGCACGGATCAAAACAGCGCTCCGAACCTGTCAACTCTGTAGCGCCAGGGCTGTGAGGTCCGCCCTTCTGCGGACTTGTCACAGACGTAGCAGTAGCAACGCTGTCAAGGCTTGTCGAATCGCGCCCTGAGAGAGGGGAGGATGCGTGATCATGGGAGGAGGGGGATGCTGAAGATGGAACTGGTGGTGGAAAGCGCAAGCACACACGACGTGACGTGGAACGGGCTGGAAAAACGCAGTGTGCCAGCACAGGGACCCGCCGCAATTCCAAAGGAAAACTCCATTCCTATCCCGGACTGGATGCAACAACCCTGGACGCGACCCTGGATTGGCACCCGGCGGTGGTGCACGCTGCACAGGGAAGGAGGCGAGGGGTGCAACGACATGTATTTCCTTCTGTAAGTCCATGTTTGTTGTTTGCCGAAAAGGCTGCAAAACGGCACACCAGGCACGATATCCACCTGACTGACAGACAGACAATTGGTTAGTTTGCTGGCTTCCAGAAGCCACCGGCGACGACAAACTGCAGCCCGCCGCGCCTTACCGCCGTCCTTGCTGCGTCTGTGTGGTGTCGTGATGGTTTCCTCGAGAGCCCACGGGCTGTGTGCGTACAATGACGCGGCGGCCAGGCGGTGCTCGTTCTCCGAGGTTTGAGCTGGGTCTTGGCCTGGCACAAACAGACGTCCACCGTACTACTTATGCTCTCGGTCTTGTCGGCCTCCCAATCAACCAGCACGACCGCCGCCGCCGCCCGCCACAAAGGAGACAAGCAGAGGCATCGGATGGGACCAGACGGGGACGACGCGTTATCTGTGCGGCGATGCAGCACTGCAGCAAGTGCGGGTGCAGAAGAACGAACCGTAGGTAGGCCTCTACCCCTGTGACACAAGCCCAGGCTGCCGTTGGTGGTAAATAGCTTGGTAGCCGTCGCATAGCCCTTCCTAACGCTCCAGAATGTGCTTTAGCGCATGGCGTCAGCGACAGCAACCGCGATAGCGACAGGCAGCTTGCTGTGGCAGTCTGGCAGATGCGACAGGTGCCCAAATGCGCCGACGGTGTGCTCAGATTACCCAGGTAGGTACCTATTGCATTGCCTACCAAGGAGGTACTAAGGCGAGCGAGAGGCACAGACGTTGGCCCGTCATGAGTACGTACCGCGACTCTCCCTGTTTATTTTACACCTACTCCAGTCCATTCTCGCTCCAAAAGACAATCTTACAAGCTTTACTACCTAATATAGACTAGCTTCTCGCATGTACTGCAGTACATCGGCGCAAAATCATCATCGGCGCATTTACCTTTGCTGGGCAGTCCACGCATGTCAAGTTTGTCAACATTGTTGCTCAATTTCCTTTTTTTTTTCTCTTCTTTTTTTCCCTTTTGTTTCTTTACCTCTTCTTGTTTCCCTTTCCCTTCTTAACGATAGATATCTTGCCTCTGTTTCCCTGTGACGCTGTAGTACCACGGCCCATCTACCACGACCTACCTACCTACCTACCGACCTACCTATCGTACTCTGTACTGTGTTCGGACCAAAGATACATATCCTTACCTACTAGGGAACCAACACAATCCCAGCCCAACCTGCCGGGATTCCCGTCATTTCATTCTCGTCCCGTTGTGGATCGGCAGGCTACCTAGGTACCTACTGAGGAGGTACTTCGTCCCTCAGCTGCCTTTCCTGCATTCATAGGGTGCCTTTTTTCTGTCTCGTCTCTCGCCGCTCGAACCATTTATTGCTTCTCATCCTCGTCCCTCCCTGCCGGCCTGTCATTCTTCGAAGTCCGTCATAAAACCTGCTCCTCCCTCCTGTTTTACTATTACTTGGTGTCAGCAGTGTGTATTACTCTGTACCCTGTGCGCTACTGCATCCTTCCATCGCCAGGCCTGAGTGTTGTTGTCGCCCCCCACCACTCCAAGTCGAGAATCATTGGTCCTGCGCAAGGTCCGCAACTTCCTCGACCCGTCCCGACCCAGCTGGGGGCTCCATATCTCAAAAAGGTACCTGGCCTGCCCGTTGCATCGCGAGGGTCTCGTCTTGTTTCTGCTCCTCTCCTCTGTCTTTCTGTCTTTCTCTTTGACTCTCCATCGTAAAGAGATCTGCTACACCCCCTCTTCCTCTTCTTCCTCCTCCCCCCCCTTTGCAGGGCGCCCTCTTCAACAGCAACCGCGCAAACCCACTCTCGCATCTCCGATTGAGCACTTCAACGGCTCCTTGCGACTTCGGCTCTCCGCGACCACCACCCTCGATCTCCGACGACGTTTCGTCAAAACCAGTTCTAATTTTTTTCTTTCTTGTAACCCTGGTTGCTCTTGCTTCCAATCTTTCTTCTCGTGCGCAAAACATTGCGAACACGCAACAGAAGAAAAGAAGCCTCGCGAGTCTTGATCACAATAGTCGTCAACGGCGTCGGCTTTCTCAACCGGTACGGCCCCCTCGTCTCGTCCTCTATCCTCCAATTGGCAGCGAGCGCATCCAACACAGACCATCCGCGTCACCAAAATTTCTCAACCCAAATTCCAAGCTTAAATCTCTCGGTCCATCCCTCCCTCCTCCTCTCAGACAAGGCCAGCCACCCTTCGGCGAATATTTTACGCACTCAACCCTCTCGAGAACCAACCTGGACAGGTCATGAACCAGTTTGCCCGCTTCAATTGCTGACTCGTCGTCCACTGCAGACTTCACCTCGGTCCTTTTTCTCTCCGGCCGTTATACCCCCCATGCCTTCGCAGTAGACGATTTTGACACACCGCAACTCTCGCCATGATATCCTCAACACTTCTTCCCCGCCGCTTTCGGGGCGAGCAGCCCGCTACCCAACCGGCCGCCCCCTCCTGGGTCAACAAGAAGATCACGCCCGCTCTCAAGTTCCTCTCTAAGCTTGCTTGCTCCCATCCGATCCACACCGTCGTCATTGTCGCCGTCTTGGCCAGCACCTCGTACGTTGGCCTGCTGCAGGAGAGCTTGTTCGATGCCACCATTAGCGTCCGCACCGCAGACTGGTCCTCCCTCACCGAGGGCAGCCGAAGACTCCATGCCAGCTCCGACACAGCCTGGAAATGGCAGAATGTCGAGCTCGATGCCTCCATCTCGCCCGACGTCGACCACCGCGCCCTCCTGACCCTCGTCTTCCCCGAGTCCCAGTCTCCCGAGTCCATCAACACCGCCCCGCGCACCCATGCCGTCCCGATCCCCCAGAACCTGTCCATCACCTCGCTGCCCTCGACCTCCAACTCCCTGACGAGCTACTCCCAGGACAGCGCCCTCGCCTTCTCCGTCCCCTACTCCCAGGCCCCCGAGTTCCTGTCCGTTGCCCAGGAGATCCCCGATGCCACCAGCGACGAGATTGAGACGACCCACGGCAAGGAGAAGAAGAAGTGGATCATGAAGGCCGCCAAGGTCCACACCCGCAACAGCTTCGTCCAGTGGGCTCGCAATGGCTGGACCGAGTTCCTCGACCTCCTCAAGAACGCCGAGGCCCTCGACATCTTCATTATGGTCCTTGGTTACTTGTCCATGCACCTGACCTTCGTCTCCCTGTTCCTCTCCATGCGCCGCATGGGCTCCAACTTCTGGCTCTTCACCAACGTCCTCTTCTCCTCCGTCTTTGCCTTCCTCTTTGGTCTTCTCGTCACCACCAAGCTCGGTGTCCCGATTACCATGGTCTTGCTCTCCGAGGGCCTGCCCTTTCTCGTCGTCACCATTGGCTTCGAGAAGAACATCGTCCTGACCCGCGCCGTGCTCTCCCACGCCATTGAGCACCGCAAGCCCCAGGGCCAGAAGGACGACAACAAGTCCAACAGGAAGGCCGATGTCTCGTCTCCCAACGTTATTCAGTACGCCGTCCAGGCCGCCATCAATGAGAAGGGCTACGACATCGTCAAGGACTACGCCATCGAGATCGGTATCCTCGTTCTTGGCGCTGCCTCGGGCGTCCAGGGCGGTCTTCAGCAGTTCTGCTTCCTCGCCGCCTGGATTCTCTTCTTCGACTGCATCCTCTTGTTCTCCTTCTACACTGCCATTCTGAGCATCAAGCTCGAGATCAACCGCATCAAGCGCCACGTCCAGATGCGTCGCGCTCTCGAGGATGACGGCGTCAGCCACCGCGTTGCCGAGAACGTCGCCAAGAGCAACGACTGGCCCGAGTCCAACGGAAAGGCCCCCAAGGAGGCTTCTCTGTTCGGCAAGCAGATGAAGAGCAGCAACGTGCCCAAGTTCAAGGTGCTCATGGTCAGCGGTTTCGTCCTCATCAACGCCATCAACATCTGCACCATTCCTTTCCGCAACTCGAGCTCTCTTCCCAGCTTGGCTTCCTTGACCGGCGGCCTCAGCGCCGTTGTGACGGCCCCACCGGTCGACCCCTTCAAGGTCGCCTCCAACGGCTTGGACGCCATCTTGGAGTCGGCCAAGGCCAACGAGCGCCCGACCGTCGTCACCGTTCTCACCCCCATCAAGTACGAGCTGGAGTACCCCTCCATCCACTACGCCTTGCCCTCTCCTGCCAGCAAGTCTGGCCACAAGCTCGACGATGAGTACGACCACTTTGAGAACTACGGCGTCGGCGGTCGCATGGTTGGCAGCATCCTGAAGAGCCTCGAGGACCCCGTCCTTTCCAAGTGGATCATCATTGCCCTGGCCATGAGCGTTGCCCTCAATGGCTACCTCTTCAATGCCGCGCGATGGGGCATCAAGGATCCCAACGTTCCCGACCATCAGATCGACCCCAAGGAGCTGGCTCGTGCCGAGAAGTTTAACGATACCGACTCGGCCACCCTGCCTCTTGGCGAGTACATTCCTCCTACCCCTAAGCCCGCGACGCCGGAGTCAACCGACGACGAGTCCGAGGAGGCTAAACCCTCGGAGCCGACAAGCCCTGTTGAGAAGCGCACCATTCCCCAGCTGGAGAAGATGATCGCCGAGAAGCGTGTCCATGAGATGACGGACTCGGAGGTGATCACCATGTCCCTCCGTGGCAAGATTCCTGGTTACTCTCTCGAGCGTGCGCTGAAGGACTTTACTCGCGCCGTCAAGATCCGCCGTTCCATCATCTCCCGCACCAACGCCACCTCCGACCTCACCAGCAGCCTGGAGCGATCCAAGCTCCCCTATAAGGGCTACAACTGGGAGCGCGTCTTTGGCGCCTGCTGTGAAAACGTCGTTGGCTACCTGCCCCTCCCCGTTGGTGTTGCCGGCCCTCTTGTTATTGATGGACAGAGCTACTTCCTCCCCATGGCTACCACTGAGGGCGTCTTAGTCGCTAGTGCCAGCCGTGGCTGCAAGGCTATCAACTCGGGCGGCGGTGCTGTCACTGTGCTTACCGGCGATGGAATGACCCGCGGGCCTTGCGTCAGCTTTGAGACGCTTGAGCGCGCCGGTGCCGCCAAGATCTGGCTTGACTCGGATGCTGGCCAAGCCGTCATGAAGAAGGCCTTCAACTCGACCAGCAACTTCGCCCGCCTCCAGACCATGAAGACTGCGCTCGCAGGCACCAACCTGTACATCCGCTTCAAGACCACGACCGGTGACGCCATGGGCATGAACATGATTTCCAAGGGTGTCGAGCACGCCCTTTCCGTCATGGCGGCCGAGGGCTTCGAGGACATGAGCATTGTTTCCGTCTCGGGCAACTACTGCACAGATAAGAAGGCTGCTGCTATCAACTGGATCGACGGACGTGGAAAGAGCGTCGTTGCTGAGGCCATCATCCCTGGTGACGTCGTTAAGAATGTGCTCAAGAGCGACGTTGATACGCTCGTCCAGCTCAACGTCGACAAGAACTTGATCGGATCGGCCATGGCTGGTTCGGTTGGTGGATTCAATGCTCACGCCGCCAACATCGTTGCCGCCATCTTCCTTGCCACAGGCCAAGACCCCGCACAGGTGGTGGAAAGTGCCAACTGTATTACCATTATGAAGAAGTATGTCTACCCCCTCCTCTTATTGTTCTTGTTGATCGTAACCCCGAAAATACTGACCCACGTCCAGCCTCCGCGGTTCTCTGCAAATCTCGGTGTCGATGCCGTCTCTCGAAGTTGGTACGCTCGGCGGTGGCACGATCCTCGAGCCGCAAAGCGCCATGCTCGATATGCTCGGTGTGCGCGGCCCCCACCCTACCATGCCCGGAGAGAATGCGCGCCGTCTCGCTCGTATCATCGCCGCCGGTGTGCTGGCTGGTGAATTGTCGCTGTGCAGTGCATTGGCGGCAGGGCACCTTGTCAAGGCTCACATGCAGCACAACCGTTCCGCACCGCCCACGCGGACTAACACTCCGGCCCCGGCTAGTGGTACCGCGACGCCCGTCGGTCTGGCCATGACCAGCGCCGTGGAGAAGGCGGCCGGCAAGAGCGCGGCGGCTGTGGAGCGGGCGCGTCGTTGAGAGGGTTGATGCATTGCTGTATATAGGCAACTAGATAAAATACGCGACATAATTACGGAGTTTTGGGGATAGAGTAAACATCACATGGCGATTGAGATACACACACACCATTTTCGCTTGCGCTGCATTGTGTTTTGCAGTGGCGGGAGAAGGAGGAGAAGGAAATTGAGGTAGAAATGATGCTCATTCTCGCGAGAGAGAGCCACGCCGGCTTGCAATTAGAATGAGATACATAAGAACTTCCTTGTCTTATTCCGTCTGACCTGCCTTAGCCGCCTACCCGCGCCAGATGTCGTTGTGTCAGCCCTCTATGGAGATGGTGGACACGAAGAGGGCTCCATAGTCGAGAAACGGACGCAACCAAGACAGTGATGGTTCATGCGCCACATGATGCAGCTGCTGCCTCCATGCATGTGGCTGAAGATCTCCACTATCCTACTTAGTCAGACATGGGGCGCTGGCTTTCCCCAACGTCCCTACTACCTACCATCACTCAATGATCGCAAAGTCTTGACCATGCAACTGCAAGTTTCATCAACATTCCATGATGAGGATTGCCTGTCGATTACACGACTTCATCCTGTTCCTTATGAAGAATGAGGTTTCAACAAACCTTCTTTTCATAGCCAAATAAAAGAATGGCTCCCATACCTCCGTGTCCCCATCGGTCTTGATGCGCTTGCTATCCTCTAACAACAAGGAATGAGGTTTCCAAGCCCAAAGACAACCCGGGTTTCATGGTTTTTCCAGGATCTCTAGGCACTATCACCCCAAAGGTCCTCGCTTTAAGGCTGCCAACCGTATGGGTCGCGGCCCAGGCCAGCTAGTACGTTGGCAGCCTCACTCCCAACTCTAGGCAGCGCTAGGCATCAGGCCCCCTATCTGCCGACTGTGCCACATTGTGTCAACTTGAACCGAAGACCCAGCGTGAATATCCCTTTGTTCAACCGATCTGCAAGAATCCTTCGAAACCAGGTTGACTCATTGGGCTCCCAATCCCGTCAATCCGATACCTTTCCGGGCCCCGATGACTCCTCGGAGGCCGTCCGAGCGGGGTACGGCTGCCTGCGTCCTGGCTGGACTTTCGGGAACCCGGTAAGCTATCATCATGGTCCAGTCCACCGCCAGTGCTTGCTGTGTGGGATGGGATGGTTGATGGGTATAAAGAGGTTTTAATTTTGCTGCTATTTACTTCCTCCTCTTCATCAAACCTCGTCAAAACACATCTCTTTCAAACTTCGAGTCCGAGAGAACTTAATCTCTCACAGCCACCTCGACAGCTACGATGGCGCGCACTAGTACCAAGGGCCTGGGCCGCAGATCTGGCCGCTATACTAATGATGATCCTCTCGACGAGGAGGATCAGCAGGAAATCAACGGCATCCTCACCGAGGAAGATAAACGACGCCGTGAGGAGCTTGAGAAGGCTCCCATGCGAGTCGAGCTGAAGCATCTTGAGAAAAGATGGACCAAGAAGGGCCGTCCGTTTGTCGTTGAGCCTCAAGAAGACGAAGATGTTCCTGAGGAAAAGGTCAACTGGTACGAGAAGTACGCACTCTGCGTAAGTCTCCTCTTTCTCCTCCTCCGAGGCACTTATGTTGCAGCCCCCTGTCTTACCCCTGCATCTCTTCCAGATCACCCGCCAGTATGATTCTCAGAATAAGTACATTTGTCGAACATCGCTCGAGGTGAACTCTCCTGGCCTCAAGAAGGTCCTTGGAGACGTCATCGGCAGCCAGTTTCCTGGCCAGTCCTACATGACCTCCAACATCACCGTCGAATTCCCTCCTCGTAGTCTGTACCACTACCGCCATGAGCTGGCCGAGGCGGCCGGCGGTCTGGACCCCGAGTCCGAAGGGGCCCTTCACATGCCGGTCCTGCTCGACTTCATCAACGAAAAGTTCCACGACGTCATCACCGACGGAGGGAACCTCCTCGAGCAGGGCTTGATGAGCTACGAGCACCTCTGGACCATCTTCCGCCCAGGATGCCTGGTCTTCACGACCCGTCTCAGCCAGTCCCGCGTGTACAAGCTCAACAACTACATGTACACTTGCGGCCAGTGCCCCGGTCTCCAGCTCAGCGTCGAATACGTCGACTTTGACGGCGACGAGTTCGGGACAAGAGAGGAGTGTCTCCTGATTCCGGCCTTCGCCGGAGCCGCCTCAATCGCCTCGCTCAACGTCCTGCCTCTGGATCGTCACCCTAACCCCGATGCTGTCAGGGCCATGTTGACCGACCGCGGTCGCCGGTGGGAGGCCCTTGCCGGCCAGAACTTCCGCGAATACAAGGGCGTGGCGCTGGACGGCAGATACCGCCGCTTCAACATCGATGGCCGCGTCATGGTCGACACCGCAACGTACCACCGAATCGTGGCGAACGAGGCCTTCAGCGTCGAGCCCTTCCCCAAGGCCATTGGCCAGAAGCGGAAACAGGCCGACGAGAGCGACGAGATGGAGCTCGTGCCCAAGGAGACTGCCGAGTTACCGCCCCTCACCGACGACCAAGCCCTGCTGGCGAGCCCCATGGTCCGCGGCTTCAGCTTCACCGAGAAGAAGTTCCTCGACTTCTTCGTCGACAAGATCAGCGCCATCGAGTGGAACACGCGGTGCTTCGAGCAGCTCGTCCTCCCGGACGCGCAGAAGGAGCTCGTGCAGGCCCTCGTGGCGGAGCACACGGCGCGCACGACGGACCCGGACTCGTCCGCCTTTGACGACATCGTCAAGGGCAAAGGCCGCGGCCTCATCCTCGTGCTCCACGGGCCGCCCGGCGTGGGCAAGACGCTGACGGCCGAGTGCGTGGCCGAGTTCAGCCGGCGGCCGCTGTACATCGTGTCGTCGGGCGACCTGGGCACGTCGGCGTCGGCGCTCGACGAGAAGCTGACCAAGACGCTCGACCTGGCGAGCACGTGGAAGGCGGTGCTGCTCATCGACGAGGCGGACGTCTTCCTGGAGCGCCGGTCGCTGCACGACATGGAGCGCAACAGCCTCGTGTCCATCTTCCTGCGGACGCTCGAGTACTACGGCGGCATCCTGTTCATGACGACGAACCGCGTGCAGACGTTCGACGATGCGTTCAAGAGCCGCATCCACGTGCCGCTGCGGTACGACGACCTGCCGCGCGAGAGCCGGATGCGGGTGTGGCGGAACTTCCTCGGCGGCGTCGACGGGGACGTGGACGTGGACGAGGCCGGGTACGAGAGGCTCGCCGAGGCGAGGCTGAACGGGCGGCAGATCAAGAACGTGGTGAGGACGGCCAGGAGCCTCGCGGCGCACAAGAAGCGCCGGCTGGACTGCGCGCAGCTGCAGCAGGTCGTGGACATTCAGATGACGTTTGAGAGGGAGTTGGATTCGGGAGAGAGAGAGGGAGAGGTCGACGTCGCGGCTCGGTAGAGTCGGAACTGGCGTGTTATGTTAGTCAGCAGAAGTAGTAGCAGCAGCAGCAGTAAGACAGTCAGATATTAACAGTGTTCTTCTGTCGTTCTCCGGCTGTTGGTAGAATGAGGGCGACGGCCATTGAGATCTCGGACAGGGCTTGTGTTTGTAGAATATGCTCGTGTCTGGTCCCAAGGGGGCACGCGGTTGGCTCCAGTAGGGCGGATAGTGCCATTACACCGAGACTCGGAGGAAGCATGCCGGGGCTGAACAGTCTTGACGGCGAAAATTTGTTTGCCAGCATCTTGCTGTTTTACTCAAGGGTTCAGGATCTTTCTGCAACTGGCGTATTGTCTATCACATCTTGAACCGAACTGGCTAATAAAGTAGTAGCAGCAGATCATCAGTCCGTCGTTCGCAAGTCATGGGAGAAATGGAAGAGAGAGAATACTACCAGGTAGACAGAGTATGTGATACGGGGCATCTTCCGTGACACCTGCAGTCTGGTATAGGTCCATTATTCCAATGTAACCTCCTCATTATACTTCGTACCTGTACAGACGGTCACATGGCAGTAGTAGTTGTTTGCTATCATCAAACCCTCCTCAGAGATCGTTGAGCACGAGTACTCGGCAACGATGTGAAAGAAACGCCGACAGGGGCCGGACGAGGGGGACGAGATGCCACGGAGACCTGGCGTCGGGGCATCGTTTCGTTGCGAGGCACTCCCTAGATGAAAACGATGCCGGCAGAGACATCCGGGTCTCCACGTCTGAATAACCAGAGGGGGGGGGGTCAAATCGTTGAGAAGAAAGGGGCAATTTCGAGAAAAACGTTCCTCGTCTGTTGGCGGCTCGACGGACAAGCAACGCCCTCGTCTGTAGGTCGGCCATTCGCTCAGACTTGACGATCTCCAACCTGCACAAAGAAGTCAAAAGATTCCTGTATTCGTAAAAAATAAGCAGCTTGCAAGGATCCCCTACTCATGACTGTGGGTAGGAGTTATCCTCACCGTTCCCCTTCACACACACACGAGCCGGGCGACAAAGTCAGCCGGCCACTTTTGGGTTCAAACTCTCCAAGGACCTCGACCCGACGCCCACCTGGGTTCTTTTGAAATAACGCTACGCTCTCGAGAGATGGGTCTCGTCCCCGAGACGAGTGTCCTTTCAAGTCAGGGGTCTTGCAGTAGTGTGGTCGGAGTAGATATCAAGTCGTCCAACGGTCACTCTGCAGCTCCCCATCCCCTGCAGCGAAGTAGGGGATTTTGAGGCCTGGAGCACTCACCTCGAACTGGACCTGTGCTTTTTAGTCTCGAGTTATTATGGTGCTAGTAGACATGCCCCTGACTTTGGTACGGTACGTTCCGGGAAGTAAACCCCCCCAGCTTCCAGTTTTCCCACATCCCGCGTCCATGACAGGGCATCCGGCGTCAAGGGAAGCGTCAGCAGATGGAAAGGAAAAGGAAGAAAGCGACGCCGGCGGCATCGTTCTCAAAACAAAACACAAAGCAGTGCTTTGCCTGTCAGGTTCCCCAATTTCAACCAGAAGCAGGAAAGCATGAGGAAATTACCGGCAGTTTCCATAAACATTTGCCAAGCCGGCATTTTGCCATCACGGGGACGGCCACTGGAGCCACGACGGAGAGCGTCGGGCCTGGGGTTTGCCAGTTGACCCCGCGGGCTCTGTGGGCGGCTGGTCACCTGTTCCCTTCCAGGCGTGGCAAGTGAGCCGAAGAGTAGGTGGAGGGTAGTCCATGGATGTGTTGCCGAGACAGACACGACGGCGGCGGGAGCTTCGCCTCTGGTTGTCATCTTCGACTAACGGGAGCGATGCCGTATCATCGTGCACTTTTGGCTGCTGCCTTGGAGCGGTTGCAAGGCGCATCCCTTCCGAGGTTCCTAGGCGCATTGGGTGTGATCGACTAGGGGAGGAAAGGGGTGGGGGCGTATTAACCATTGTTACAATGGCGTTAATCTTACGCCATCAATCTTCCCTGGAAGCATAGTCATGTAGATGAGTAGTGCTCGGGAGATTTGACATCGTGTCAACGTTTTCATTCACTGGGGAAGCATGCCTATGCCGCCATCACATCTCATGGCCGTTCTCGAGTAGCCGCCGTCTTGCGTCGACTGGGAGACTTTCAGCAAATTGCCGACAAGGTCGACATCGCAAGCTGTGGTACTATGAGACTGTCGTTGCGTACCATGCTGATTGATGCTGGGTTAATCTAACCGAGCCCTATCCACCTGGTAGGGTTTTCTAGTAGTTTGAATTTTCTCCCGTTTTGATAAAATACTGGCATCAAACAACGGCAGCGTGGGCCGGAAAAAGGTTCCAGGGTCGTAGACGGAACCCCTGAGGGGATCGGTTGCCAACAACCAGAAGTAACTCCAGGCCTCGCGCGCATACACACTTCCGTTCGTCGCATCTTCTCCCGTTCCGAAAATAGTTCTCGACGCAGGATGGCCTGAGATGTTCGCGAACCTCGGCTGGTGGCCGGTTGAACTATTGGACGAACCGGTCCCAATGGACTCTCCTTCTTGCGTTACGTACGGAGGAGAACATGGTCATCTACCAACTAGAGGTAGGATCAGAGCTACTGCCCTGTAAAGTTTGGTATCACGCCGCAGCTCCTGATCATGTCCATTTGCTATCTCGCTTCCTGACTTGCTCGCTGTCCGCGCGGAGTTTTGGCGCAACGGTGGCGGTTTGCCCTACTCACCCGCGGCATTGCCTTGTGTCCTGATCTAGAGAGAAGGCCGTACCACCACAAACGAGAAGGCGAAAATAACCTGGTTTGGATATCGGTCGACTAAATCTCCGAGGCACACGAGCTTCCGATATCAGCCGCCGTCAACGTCTCTTACGGAAAGGGGCTTGCCGCCTTGTACAGCAATAAGCTCTACTGAGTCTCCATTCTCTTCCATGGGCCCCCCCTGCCCCTTTTCGAGTACAGAATGCTGCTGCCTTGAGCATGGACGGTACAGAATGTTGCTGCCTTGAGTGGAGGACGGACAACGAGGTCGCGGGCCAACAGGCGCTCTTGACTCAAACAAAAAGACAGGACATATCGACCAATCAATCACTACAAGCGGCTGTGCGGCTCACAATAACCACGGTAGGTTCTATTAGGTCGCATCTTGTAACGGTCTCCAGTTTTCGGGATCATCATCTCGAATAATATTGGGGTTTGAATCATGGCTTGTAGTTTCACGGGGGGTGAACATGACTCCGGGCTCGTCCTTGGCCGTACTCGCCGACCCTTAGTTAAACACCAGACTAGAAAGATCTCCTAATAGTTCAGACACCCATATTCGCCCAGAGATTGGGACGGATCTTTAAATCGGTAGTAAGAGGGGAAAACTGTGTTTGCACATGTCCAACGTTCATGCAGAGCGGACCGGAGGTGCCGCGACGAATAGATTCTCCAACCCAGCCCTGTTAAGCCAAACGGCAGCCCACTCCCTTCTCGGTCTCCCGCCGGAATCTCTTAAACTGGTGCCTAGATTCGGGGTCCCACGACGATTTTGCGGCAAAAGTCTACTTGTACGAGCCACAGTTTCCCCTCCACAACCGCGCCTCCACAGTCCCACTGCGGTATACGTGCGCTCATATGATGGGTTTTTTCTCTTACATGAACGATAGGTACCGAGTGTTGTCGGCTGTAAGGGGTTTCAGAATTTCATGAGGGACCGTGCCGACCAAGTGGCGAAGTCGTTCAGACTAGGCAAGTCGATGTCATGGTAATAGGCGCATACGAGAGAACCCTGATGCATGAGAAGGGTGGCCTCTGCGGCTGGAGGCGTTCAGCAGGCTCTACATTGGGCAGGTCTGCAAGCGCGTCAAGCATGATGCCCCCGCGCCTCTGTCGGTCCAATTTAGAAAAGCGAGGCCGGAGATCGTGACAAGAGTGGCCGAGTCAGGAGACTGAGCCGTTCTGTTGGGAAGTACGGCCTGGGAATAGCTTGCAACGATGTGGGATGGGCGCATTACTCTCTGGGTGTCAAGTGATGTGGTACTATTGTGGCCCGTGGAATCTTTTCGTAACCGTGGACAATGCAATTGGTATATCAGTTCTGCCAACTGGCTTGTTGTTCAGAGAGAACGTATCTGTCGTGTTATCGTACAACAGTTGTTTGTTGCTTCTGAGCCTTTGTCCCCTTTTCTCGTGTTACCTTCTCCTTGGGCACAAACGGAGTCCTTTTCCTTCTTTTGCAAACCGTTTTACTTTGTTCCGTTCTCAAGATACCCTATTGGCTCTACTGTCATTGCGCTCTTGTTTGCTGGTTTGGACAAAACCCCTCGCATCATCGAACATTGCTCTTTGCATCTTCCGTTATCCAACGATACCCGACCTCTGGCCTCCTCTGTCCGGCCCTCTCGCTCCTTGAACGATTCATTAAGCCCCTGGAAGAAGGCCTACTGCTATTCATTCTAGCCGATTCATCACTACATTATTCTGTCGGTTCACCAACCGGCCAGCAACTTTCATGATGATTGCCCTCCCTGGCAAAGTCATACTCAGGATCTCTGCAGTCGTGGCAGTGACTCTGATGGTAGCCTTGGTCGTCCACCAACTAAGCTACACAAACGACTTCACCCTCCCGAACCAGTCGATCGATGTCATCAGCCTCTGCGACGACTCAAAACGAAAGTGGGGGGACCTCGGCGAGCCTATCCAATCCTCGATACCGCAAGAACCGATACCCAAGATCGTACATCAGATCTGGAAGAATTCCGACGTCAGCACATATCCGGTGCAAGCCTCCCGTGAGACGTGGGAGAAAACTCTGACGCCCCTTAACTACACCGTCAAGCTGTGGACTGACGACGACGTCCTCAACCTCATCAAGGCCAACTATACCTGGCTACTGTCGACATACGAGGGGTATTCCCAGAACATCCAACGAGCGGACGTGGCGAGACTGATCGTGGTCCACGCCGAGGGGGGCATGTACGCAGACCTCGACGTGTTTCCGCGGTCGACGAAAGAGATGGCATGTCTTCAAGGCCAAGGCCTCCAGGCCATCTTTGCTGCGACCTCCGGGAATCTCGGTGTGAGCAACCACTTCTTCATGGCGCAACGGCAGTCGCCCTTCCTCGAGTGGGCTCTGCAAGAAGCCAAACGCCGCGGCGGCCCGACCTCGAAACGGATCCTGCTCCCATACCTCCGAGTCTTCTGGTCCACGGGGCCGATCATGGTGACGCACGCCTTCCGGCACTACGCGTGGATGTACAGCACGGCACACAGCGGCCTGGCACTGCTGGATGAGGGATACGCGAGGAAGGTGTTTGGCCACGCGGCCGGGCGGTCGTGGCACGGATCGGATGGACAGTTCCTGAACTACGTCTCGGATCATCTGGGGGTCTTGCTATTCTGGACTGCCGTGACTCTGACTGTTGCGGCGTTGAGTGTGATGCTGTTTATCAAGCGGTGCCGTGGGAAGTCGATCGAGTTGATTGCAGGTTGCGGGTCGAGGCTCAGGAGCAAAGAGAGATACACCGAGGTTTAAGATATCTGTGAGAAAGCCTGTTTTAATTTTCGCAGGATGATAAGAAGCCATTCCATTTGTGTTACCTTTGCTGTTCGTCCTTTGCAACCCGCTGATTCCTCCCAAAGACGTTGAAGGAGAACGAATTCGATTCTTGAGTCACAATCTCGACATCCACGTTAAGCCAGACAGGTAAACAAAAGTCAATATAATCGAGTTCTTCGCTTAACACCAGGAACCTATACGCCGGGACCCTCTACCGAAAACTGGGAGCCTGAAGGTTTGGAGGGCTTTCTTTAGCCCACAGGCGCCAGGATTGACTGGGATAATGGTCCTGTAGGTCGCGTTACGCTTTGGTCATCTTTGTCCTCTCTAGATGATCAGAGACGCTGACGGGTAGTCTTCTACGCATCTGTGGCGTCGTCAGTCACGTTGCTACAAAGAAATGTACGCTTCTCCAGGTGAAAGAAGCCATCTCATTGCGCCGAAGAAGCAGTTCGAGAATTGGTCACCGGGCTCCGATGGTTCGGGGATTGGCCTTCACGATCCTGCCACGCCGCCAGAAGTAGCTCCGTCAACGTGAAGAATTGCCTGTGCCCACGATTGATGCCCCCGGAAGCGTTCGTTGAAGTCTTTTTTAGTGTTCAAGACGGTGACTGAATATCAGGCTAAAGACTTCCGTCGTGGCTTTGAGATTGTACCTCGACGGCGATTGCAGGCAGTCCTGAGCCGCGTCGAGAGCCCGTTGTGCTACCCTCCGGTCTCAAGGCGCAAGCAGAATAGTGCAACATCGAGATTCAGTATTTACTCAAGGTATTTGAGTCTGCATGAAAGCTTCTTTGCAAGTCTCCCGTATCGGAAATCGGTAAACTAGTCTGAGCCCGGAGGCCTGGCCGGGTCCTGAGCGGCTAGCCCCCCGGAATGAGGTACGATAGGTTTGTCATTAATGCATTACGTCTACGATTAAGTTGTTTATGGGTTCTTCGGTCTCCTCGTCAATCTGACCCAAAAGTCTCTGGCGACGAAAAAGATGGCGCTAAGAGTCTTGATGGGCTTCTCGGGGTTCATGACAGTGAAGTCGTATCTTCGCAGCAGCTAGTAGGAATCATGTCAGCTTGTGCAACCCCCCCTCCCCCCCCTGTCTACACCTAGACCGAAAGTGACTCACCTCCACAAAGACCTTGTTGAGTTCCATCATGGCGATCGGCTTCCCGAGACACGAGTACTTGCCGTGGCCGAAATGCGTGTCGAGTGCGGCGTTCATCTGCCGGAGCTCATCCTCGCCAGCCGAGAGCCACCGCTCAGGCCGGAAGACATCGGCATCGGGGCCCCAGACCCGCAGTGACCGGCCGACGCCGAAGAAATTCTGCCCGATCTGCGTGCCGCCGGGGACGAAGTAGCCGTTGAGGACGTCACCGCCCTCGGGCGCCTGCTTGAAGCCGAGGCCCGTGACGGGCGGGTAGAAGCGCAGCCCCTCGCGGATGACGGCCTGGAGGTAGGGGAGCTTGAGGGCCTCGGCGTTGGTGATCGGGGAGCTGATGGCGCCGGCTGCGGATGCGTCGTCGATTTCCTGCTGGAGCCGGCGGTAGGCGACGGGGTTGTTGATGAGGCAGAGCAGTGTCATGCGCATCGCTTGCGCCGCCGAGTTCGTGCCGGCGATCCTACCAGAGGAGAATGAGCGGTCGGTTCATGAAGCAGTAGCGCCGAGAGTAAGAGAGCAAGAGAGCAAGAGAGCGAGAGATAACTGGGACTGACATGTGGATGTAAACAAGCTGGATGAGCTCGTCACGACTGAGACCCTGGTTGATAAAGGACTGCATCATGTCCTTTTGCGGGCTTGCGCCCGGCTGAAGCCTCATCTCGGCGTAGTTCCTGGCAAACCTGTGCGCCATGCCATGTCAACGTTTGCGCTGATCACTAACAGCAAAAAGGGTCGCGCCGTGAAAGGTGCACTCACCCCATCAGGCGGCCAAAGCCGACTTGGTCGCCCTCTTTGGGCAGCATCAAACGGAAGGGCCATTTGTGGACGAGGCGGCCGAGCCAGGGCAACACGGAGACGACGTTCATGACGGGCAGAGACGACTCGTTGATCTCGATGTAGCGGAACAGGTCGCGATCCTCGGCCAGGAAGCCAAAGGCGCCGCCAAAGGAGACGTCGCCGATGGCGTCGAGAGCGAAGAACTGCGTCTTCTCGGCGAGGTCCAGCGGCCGGAACTCGGAGTCGGTGGAGACGTAGTGCTGGTCGATGAGGCGGATGAAGTTGGCGAGCTGGCGGTTGATGCCGCTCTCGAAGCCGAAGCCGTCCGTCTTTTTGTTGGTGTACTGTGTATGAGGAGGCCATGGTCAGCTGGCTATTTTGTCTTGGAACGCAAAAGTCGTAGTTGTGCCACCGGCTGATAAAAGGATGGAAGAACATCAACGCTGGTAATGGCAAAGGGGCTGGCGACGACTTACCGCCGGAGCCATGCGGGCCCTCATGGCTTTATGCTCGTTCTCGTCCCGCATCGAGACGATGTTGTCGACGCCCGGGGTGATGCGGCCGGAATCGTAAAAGTCGCCCTTTGTGTACGGCGAGCGGACGGCCGACATCCTGCGCAGCGAGTCCGGGTCTGTACAGAGGAGCTCATTCGGCCCTATGCGCGCGAGGGGGCCTGCGATTCGATGATCAGCGTTCTTGGCTCTCTCCAGTGTCTCTGTCTAGTCTCTAGTCCTGACCAAGTGATCAAGAGAAGAGGGGGGGGGGAAAGCCTGTTGTGATGTGCCAGGCGACTAACTCACCGTACTCCCTGGCGATGTCGTTTAAGTGCTCGTGGTATGTGCCCCCAACGGCCTTCTTCAGCTGCCACAAGACCGAGACAGAGGCGAGGAATGGCCCGGGGATCTTGCGCAGCCGGTACCACGACCGGAACTCCCACACGAAGAACGCGGTGACGGCGGCCAGGCCGACCAGCTTGGCCATCAGCACGCCCGGCGCGTTGGAACAGGATGCATAGCCGGGGTCGCCAACGGCCTCGGCGAGCGAGTGCAACCCCCCTGCCATCTCTTCCCAACCGGGTTGCGTTGTTCTCTTGCTCCCCTTGTCCCTCCCGTTGGACCCTTCTTCTTGTCTCGGCAGCTTAAGCAGCTGGAGAGCCAAGCTCCTCAATTCGCCAGTTAGGGAGGGAGGGGGCTCTTCGCTCCCTGGCAGCTGCGCCGTGGAACGTCACAAAGGACGCAGGGGAAGTGGAAGCGGTTGTGGGCCGTCAATGGCGCATGTTTGGGGCCGTTGGTTCACTCGTCTCGTTTGAGGTGGTTCCCTCTAACTTGCTTTTCGTCTCGGTCCGCTCCCGCTTCCAAATACCGCCTGGCCGGGTTTCTGTTGTCTCGAATAGAAATTGACCGCCAAATTCTCCAAGTCCTCGAGTCGGAGTCCTGTGTCGTGGTTTGTTGTCTCGCTTGTTGCCTTGCGCCTTTGTTGATTGCCGTTTATGGTTTCCCTATCCTTGTTTTCTGTCACTTCTCGTTCTTCGCGGACCCGACAGCTCGGTAACGGAGGGGCGTGTGTATGTGTGTGTGTGGATGAGGCACAGCAGTTTGGGTCCGTAGCGTCGGGACCGAGCAAGATTCGATAGGCAAAACACCAAACGTTTTTGCGGAAGACGGCGGCGTGTGAGGGGACAGCCAGTAATGACAAGCGACAAAGTGTGGAAGAGAGCCAAAGCCCCGAAGGAGGATTTGGGGGAGCGGGAACGAGCTTCACTTTATCGACGGATGCGACTTTAGGTTTAGGTGAGCGCTTACAAGACCCAAAGGTGAAGAAGGAGACACTGTTCCAGGAAGACTAAAACAAGGAGGGTGAGCCGAGAACAAGCCAGGGTCGAGCTGAGGACGTGGGCTTGCACTAATAGAGATGGCATGGCACGCTAAGGTGAAGCAGGTGAGAAAGGATGCAGACGACGGCATGGCGGCGTTCCGGGCTCTCTCTCTCTCTCTCTCCCTCTCCCTCTCCCTCTCCCTCTCTCCATCTCACCTGGCTTTGCCGAACCGAGTGTGGCGACTGACTGACTGACCCTATGTATGTGGGCGGCGAGCAGACTAGGGAATGCCTTGTAGCCGACCGAAGACACCCCATGTTTAGTGCAGTACCGGAGGCTTGGTGATGAGATGAGACGGTGGCTGGACCGGCCTGCGTGAGGAGTGAGACTCTACGACTGTGGTATGAATAGAGAGGGGACTAAGATACCAAGGCAACACCTCCAGCCTCTACCTAGGCGACAGGCTGGCGAGATAAATGAATACCTTTGTTATCATTCTCCATATGTCTGTCTCATTTCTTTGTTTCTGCCGGGCTGGCCCACCCCCAGACGGAACACCTTTACCTGCAGAAGGCCAGGTCTAGAGGGACAGTGAGACTCTTACCCAGGGAATCAGACTACCTTACCGACTGCATATGCATGTTGACCACGCGGGCTACCGTATGCTAGCTAGCTGCTGTCGACAACGCCATGCGTTCTCACCGGCCATCCCATCCCATCCAGTCCTAACCCATCCCATTCGGCGCCTTGGGTTCTCTTTTTTTTTGGGGGGGGGGGGGGGGGGGTTCTAGCTCATTGCCGTTTGGTCCAAAGTCCCTCATTCGCAGCACCATCTCTCAACCGACATGATGATGTTACATAGGTACGGTACTGCCACCCTCTCCTTGCCAGTTCGTCCGGTCCCCTAAACCTGTTCCATGCCCGGGTGCATTGACGACTGCGCTAGAGCGGCGCCGGTCTATTTGACCATGTTTGTTCCCTATATCCTTGCTCAGCGCCGACCTTCCAATCACCATGTTGTTCTGCATCAGCCGGCATCTTTTGGGTCACTTGTCCCCCAAGGCCCCTGGTCCAGGCGGTCCGACCTTGTTTGCGTTCAATCTTCGGCGGCCGGGAGTGGTGGGCCTGCGGGCATCTTCATGCCTCCCATCAGATGCTTACAGCACACCCCTGTCTCTCCACTAGGTAATAGTTAGCTGAGCTGCATGACCTCATCCTTCTCATGCAGAAGTCTTCTAGGGATTCTCGTCGTGCTCGCAAGTGTATTATAAACCATGAATGCCAGGCTCAGCATGCCAAGCAGAGACTTATCAACAGTTTTCAGCGCGGCCTTCGCTTTAAATATACCCTAAAAAAAAACAACAAGAGATCAACACCACCACACGCGAATTTTACAATGCGAGTTATCCTCGAGAAGTGCCTTCGTCTCCCGATCGGCCGCACACGGCGTGAAAACCATCACGACCTCGACCAGGCGACTGGATAGCACCTAATGGCAAAAATATGGACGATCAGGGAATCGAACCCTGGACCTACCGCATGCTAAGCGGTCATTATACCACTAAACCAATCGCCCATGTGGATGATCTAGCCCGGACTTGAACCGGAGACCTTCAGTGTGGCAGACGGGAGCGGTGAGACTCTCGAGCTGTTAGACTGACGTGATAACCAACTACACCACCAGACCATGTTATTTGATGACACAGCTGCCGCAAAGAAGATACTTAGACCTCTGTGTGTGCAACAGAGTGGGCTCTGGAGGGTATTGCGATGCGCAAGGGTGGAGATGCAGGGGAACTTTTGTGTTGGTAGCTTGGCGTTATGGGACATGCAGGGTGACGGGTCCGTCCAAGTCGAAGGGTGTTCCGAGTTGACCCATAGACTCTCAAGGTGTCATGTGTCAGATGCCACAGGTTAGATGCTCGCTCAGTCACGGCCGGGTGTTGAGATAGTACTGAAATCTTCATTCATTCATCTGCTTTCCTAAGTCTGATATCATAATACCCGCCGTAAACAAACGAAGCACCTCAACCGCGCCAGACGGCCTCGATAATGACAAAGAACGACAGCGGGTTGGCCTCGACGCGCTTCAGCTCGTACCTCTCGTCCGCCTTCTTGAACAGCTGCCTCCACGCGTCGACGGGCCGCTCCTTGGCGCTGAACAGGGCCATCATCCGCAGGTCCGTCGAGGTGCCCATCTGCTGGATCGACTTGGGCAGCGCCGCCGCCGCCGCCGCGTTCTCCTCGACGTCGCCCTGCTTCCCGACGTAGTCGATGAAGAGCACCTTGGCGCCCGGCCGCAGGGCCGGCCTCAAGCCCTGGAGGATCTTGACCGACTCCGCGTCGGGCCAGTCGTGGAGGATCAGCTTGATCATGTACAGGTCCGCCTGCAGAGGCTGAGGCTCGAAGAAGCTGTGCGCCTGGAAGGCGACGCGGCCCTTGAGCTCCTCGGGGATGTTCTTGTCGAAGGAGGACTGGCAGTTGGGCAGGTCCTGCACCGTGATCTTGAGGTTGGGGAAGTTCTTGGCCAGCACGAAGCTGTCGTGGCCCCCGGATCCGCCGAGCTGAAGATACCCGAGTTAGTCTCTTTGCTTTGCTTTGCTTGCTTGCTTCTTCTACCACCAAAGTTGGGTGGGACATTTTTGGGAGGAACCCCAAAAGGAAAGAGAAGGATGATAATGAGGAAAAAAGGGAAAACTCACGTCAACGACGCTGAGGTCACCGGCGGCCTTCCAGTCGTAGGCGGTGTTCACGAGGCCCTCGAGCCGGAAGATCTCCTTGATGTAGTTCATGAACTGCACAAAGTTCCTCTGGCGCCAGCCCTTGTTCTCGCCCTCGCCGTCGTTCTCAAGCAGCTCCCACGAGTTGCCGTACCCGCCGCAGAGCGCGCCCGAGTGGTACAGCGCGAACGCCGTCTCGCTCATGTCCTCCCTCAGCTCCGTCCGCCCGCGCTGGAACTTCTCGAGCGCCGCGTGCAGCACCGTCATCGGCGGGCCCGCGTCGTTCATGAGCGCCGCGACCAGCGCCCGGAGGCCGCCGTTCTTGGCGAGCGCCGCCGACCGCGCCGTGTGCCGCACACGCGTCGTCAGGGGCTTGGTGGGGTCCGTCTCCTCGAAGATGCGCAGTGTGTAGGCGTGCTCGAGGACGCGGTGCACCACTTCTTCCGGCAGGTCGGTGTGCTTCGCGATGTCGGCGTACGAGGCCGAGCCTTCGAGGGGCACGACGGACCAGAAGTCAAAGTGGTTGAGGATGTTGAGCGCAGTGGCATCGGGCATGCACTTGGTAAAACGTTAGAACATTTGTCACCAGCAGTTGGGATGACAATCCGTGGCAGCACGGCAGAAGGACAGCGTGGGCGAGGGGAAAATCCTTACGTTGTGGGTGTAGTTGAAGATACTCTCGCTCGGCCCCGAGACCAGGTACGAGAGATCCGTCGCCGCGTCCAGCAGCTTCTGGCGCAGGAGGAACGCCTCCGACGTGAGGCCGTCGTAGCTCGTCACACTGTCGGCGGCAAACGTGGGCTGGGGGATCTTGTTCTCGCCCAGGAAGCGCGTGAACTCGGCCGAGAGCTCGCTGATCTTGGCCGCGAGGTCGTTGATTGTGGGCTGAGGCGCAGCCATTTTGGAAGACAAATAAGAACTGAAAGGGGTATCTACGAAAGCAGAAGCAGACATTTCCGAATGGAAGAGTGTGTGAGAAGGAACGTCATCTACCGCGAGGGAGCTCCCGGGGGTGACTGGTCCCTTTATTTCCTCGCTGCCACCATCCTTCATCGCCGGAGTCGGCCGGGGACACGTACTTCTCTCTTCATCCTCCTGCCCAGAAGGACTGTTTGCTGGATTCCCCGTCCCGCCCGGCGGCTAATTCACCTTGTCGCCTTGACCTGTCTCGCAGCGTTAGGTAATTAAACCGAGCAGATGCTGTAACACCACGGCCGAAAGACTCGTGATGGCGGGGTTGCGTGATGGAGAATGCAACGCACACCGCAGATCAGATAAGATTATCTTATCCATCTCCGTGCTGTCGTACAAAGGGTTACCCCTCCTCGCCAAGCCGCTAAGGGGGGTCGTGGAGCCAGGAGAGGAAGTTCGAGTGCCGTCGGGACTCAAGAGTCGTGAGCTTTACGCTTGAGCTTCATGGGCCCCAACTAACGGGCTTACCCATCGACGAAGTCACCGTTTCCTTTGACAAAACTTGGCCAGCATTTATCGTTTGATACATTCTCCTGATAGGTATTATAAATCTTGAGTATTCAAAGTGAGCCATGGTGGGAATAACCTTTATGGTTGTGAGCTTTGAGAAATCAGCCTAGCATCACGAGACGTTCGTTTCGGCAGGCTATCCTGTCGGCATGCTCCATTGCTTGCCCCTCCCAAGTACCCTCTTTTCTATGCTCCATGCGTTGTGGAGGCCAAACCTGCACGACGCCGCTGTCTGGTATGGGTATATCCGATGGGTCTCTGAACCGACCCGTCTCGGCGTTGTAGCTGCGCATGCCTTTGCCGCTGGCCGATAGCTTGCGATAGGCTCGGCTTGAGGTATTTTTTGCAAGGTTTATGTAGACCAATAAAGTGCAGCTAGCCCGTCGCATTATGTGCGATGATGTCCCTTGTTATAATGAGGTCACCCCAATGTTCGGTAGTTCCCGGCCCTGGGCCCTGACTTTGCACTGGGCCTGTCTCCGGGTCTCCGGAGCTCCTCGGGCCCCGAATATTTGGTTAAAGTGGCCAGCGGACACAGCTTTCATTTAGACTTAATTGTAGCACTGACTCATTGCTTCTGGACACATTCGTCGGGATGTGAGCGAGAGTGTCAAATCGATGCTGCGTCTCCAGGCAGTGTTTGTGCCAGAAATGGCCTTGGTGGACAGAGTCATGTGAAATGTTACTTAGTGGTATAGTTTAATCCACCAAAAGGATCTTGGCCAAACTATAAATGAATTCCCTGCCAGAGTTTCCGTTGTTAAAGCCTGCACGGAGCTTTCCAGTTCCCGAGCGCCCAGTTCCAGTTCGATTCCCCGAGTGTTCTTCAGACAGAATAGAACCCGTCGGCCAACGTCCCGACTCCGGGGCCAGCTTGGCCTCCCGGAGTGGTCGAGTTGAGGAGGAGGATATCCGTGTCGGATGCCGCCCCATGCTTGTTGAGCCCACCACACCAGGACTGGAGGTGCGGGCTTCCCCTTCCTCCAATACCTCCAAAGCAGGGATGCTCGGCAAGTTTGCCAACATTACATTCCCGACCGCCTTCCTTGCAAACCCTTTGAATGGAGCTACAAGTCGCGCCCTCCTGCTCCCCTGCGACTAGCATACCGAAAGCATTCAAAACTAATCCACTCTCGGTCTCATCATGTGCGGTCCTCCCCCAGTGGAACCAAATGGCTCCCGAAACGCCGTGACCCGGCCGATCAAAGCGGGCTCGTTCTTCTACCATCAAAGGACATTGGCTCGGTTACGAACGCGTCCCGGGGTTAAGCTATCTACCCTATCACGATGCTGTGGTATCTGTACAAGGAGTTCCACTCTCAGACCTCAGCACTTACTATCAGAGGCCTTTCCGGTTGCCTCATTTTCGCCAAGTAACCAGTACCACATGGTCACACTGGGTTACTATCTGTGCTTTGGTCATGTGTTGAATGAATAACATGATCTCCTCATAGTTGCATGACCCCAGATTTGATGAGAAAATCCTGTTCTTTGGGATCTATGGCTCAAAGAGGCTCAGCTATAGATATCGGTTGACGGAACCGACTTGACATTCGAAACAGGGCTTTGGCCTAGCAGCACAACTGGGATAGGAAAGAAGACTGTAAGTGATGTAATGAAGCCGGTTCTTTTTTGTTTTAGAAATTAATGAGAGGCATAGACTTATTGAATGGCATGATAAATCTTTGTGTATCTAAGCGACAATCGGGTATCTCAATGATGAAGCCCTCGATCTGGCTAATTCTCCGGCCGAACTTGGCGCCACTGCCGGTAACGTCTGGTATCCTCAATCTCAACAGGTTAGCAGTGAGACTCCTGAACTGTCTCTGAATGGATATGTGTAGCAGGGTTAGCTCCGGCGAAGTTTCCGAACGAAGATACCCCCGGGCTAGTAGCGGTGTCTCTATCTCAAGTCGGGCTTCTCCCGACATCGACTAGATTACTAGCGGGTCCATAGATGATACTAGAATCTTGGGTGTGCTTTGTTGTCCCGAGGCCTTTACTTGATGAATGGTGCGGACGATTCTCGGAAGACACGATGTAGATGAGTTTCGAGTCTTGAATCAGATAATCATTCTACACAGGCCGAAAGACAGGGCAGAAAGAAGGCCCTCTCCAAAATTACCATTAAAGTCCATGGACTCCGTCAAATAAACGCCTCAAGATCTGATCGGAAGAGCGGGAGGACAGGCCGTGATGAAAATTCTGCATCTTAAAGCTTCCTAACTCCCCGAGATCCCACATTTGACTCCACGTCTGTAACTTGGGCACGGAAGACAGGAGTTTCCCACGTGCCCCTATGATGATTGTTCAGGGATTCAGACGGATTCGCCCTCACCACGTGGCCCAACGATGAGAACGTCCTTGGTCCTCATTGATCCGCAAAGGCCCTCACGAGCATTGGTCGACTTCAACTGTCTTACCTTTTGACGCGGAAACAGAATGGTTGGGAGATTGAGAAAACTTTCCGGATAAATGCTCATGGGGCACCGCCGACTGAAAGGGGGATGGTTGAGAAAAATTAAGATGGTCCGCGTAGAACCAGTAGTCGATGGAGTTCATGATGGAAGTAGCTGAGTAGATAGGATTCCTAGCAGCAGTGCCTACTTGAACAGGCGTCAGGATTCGTTATCCGGATGGACCGAGGATGGGCACGGAAGATGAAGGGAAACTGCCTGGACATACTTGTGGGAAGGCTTACAAAAAGAAAATGTTCCATTTTTGGCATCATCAACTATCCTCGCACATGTCCCATCACTAGTAGTGCTTGCATTGCACCATCATTAGGAGCAGCTTGCGTGAGCACTGCTCGATGATTGACGCCCTTGTCGTCTTTCTTAAGCTCTTGTTGATTCAGTTCGACCTGGTCTGCTACGAGTGCGACAAGCAGTACGTATGGGTATCCCGCAGGGACGAGCCCAAAACAGCCAGGGTAAGGCATCTTTGCGTTCGCTCTACGCCTACTTCATCGACAAGGAGCTGGCCGACATCGGGGCCAAGACGGCCAAGTTCGCTCAGGATGCCAGGAAGGAGTTCGAAAACAAGTGGGACAGGATGAGCTCGGCCAAGATAGAGGGGAGAGACGATGCCTTTGAGAATTCCAAGGGTCACGACAGTTGGTGCACCGCCAAGAAGCTCAAGTTCCCACGCCCGTCCGTAACCCAAGGCGCGTCGGTGTATGGCGCTTACGGGTGGAAGGGTGTCACACACCTGACGCGGCAAACAAGAACTCGAGCATCGGTTTTCCGATCAAGATCACTGAGACACTAGAGCGTGAGTTGGCAATCATAATTCTGGGGTCATTCTGGGTACGTGAAGCATACATGGGGGCGCTACCGATTGTGTTTCGATATCGGTACAACCCGTCACAGGTTAGCCCCCCAGTGATGTAGTGCCACACATCCATGGCCACCAGTCTACCTGTTGAGTCTAGGTCAGCCCCCCTCCGCCCCCCCCTCTTGCCCCCATATCAATGTGTCATGCACCCAGTGATGACTCCTTTCCAGCAGTTTAGATAGATAGGAAGCTTATGTTCCCCGGGCTTCTACCTTCGCTCTATCTCCTCGTGTTCCTAACGGGAATATCATGTTTTGTTGACAGAAACACAAATCATGGGGTGACGGAGGAATAATGCCTCATAAGAAACTCGATCCATTCCATGACCGAGTAGCTAATCTTTCTTTCCGAGAGCCATCGCCACTGTGACTGTAGAATTGTAGCGAAACACCAATAGGCTGAGATGCACAAATGAGTACCCCTGCAATGAATTCACTAATATTGCCTAAGTAATCTACAGAGTACAGCATGTCAAATTGCCACTAGCCGTTCAAGCTTGATCTCACTCTTGGACGGATCAGTATACAACCGTCCAATAGCTTCGCCCCTCTCAAGACGTTTCAGTTCGTTTGGTAGGTTGCTAAACGGGATCTCTTCGATGTCAGGTTTAATGATCCCATCAGCGACCAGCTGCATCGCTTCTTTGACCTCCTCGGTCGAAGACCCGACACAGCCTACAAGTCGCACGCCGAGGGTAACGAAGGAGTGTGTGTCCAGAGTGGCCTCCTTCTTGGACAGTCCAACCAAGACAACCTTTCCGCCGGCTTTGACAGCCTTGGCAGCTCCGGCAGTCGTCGTGCCTACACCGGCAAAGTCGAACACCACGTCAAACTTGACTCCCGGAAAGTCGTCCATCGTCCTGCCGCAGCAGTGGGCGCCGGACTTCAGCGCTACGGGGAATTTACGGCGGTGTAGATCGACCCCGTACACCTTGGCGCCGAGGTGAAACGCGATCTGGACGGCCGAGAGACCCAAGCCGCCCAGACCGATGATTGCGACCCTTGACGACTTTGATATCTGGCCTTCAGTAACGACAGCGTGGTACGCCGTTGCCACGGCGTCGGTGGCGACCGCCGCCTGCGCAAACGTGATGCCGTCAGGCATGGGCAGTGTCTTCCATTCATCGAGTAACACAAACTCGGCGAAGCCGCCGTCACGCCCGATGCCGGGGCTTTGGACAACGTCTCCGATCTCTGCTGGGTGCTTGGTCGTGATCACCGCCACAACGGAATCCCCGACGGCGAACTTGGACACGCCGGGACCGCACTCAGCGACCACGCCGGCGATCTCATGGCCAAGAGTCATCGGTCGGTTCCAGAAAAAGGTGTTGTCCAGGCCGGATATGATGTTGCAATCAGTGTGGCAGAGCCCGGCTGCCTTGATTTGAACAAGGAGTTGGCTCTCCCCGGGAACCGGCACGGGAAGCTCTCGGTGTTCGAGGCCCTTGGCCGGGCTTGAGAATTGGTAGGATTTCATTCTTTGTAACTTGATGTTGCTTATTTCAAGATGTTCAGGGCAAGAATATCTAAGAAAGCAAGGGGTCCTGATTCACGAGGAGTGGAATGATGTATCAGGGTGTCTTGTTATGCTTGGATACGCCTGATAGTTGTGCGATGCTTTTTTTGGTATTAAATATCAGAACTATTGATGTGCTTGATACAATCGAGACACAGGTTGGTATCTTTATATCAGCGAGCTCTTTGCAGTCGCTTTGTTGATTAGCTATCCGGAAGGGCCGAATCAACCTCGGGATTACTCTCGCGGGATGGAACGAACGTGCTGTTCAGTGCCCATAGAACATTCGGTAACTTTGCTAGTGCCGTCCCCGTCGCGACGCTCTTAAGCTGGTAAGTCCAATCGATGCTGTCTACACCTGAGGCTGCCTTCGACGTACTGCACCTGGTGTGATTACTGATTACCCCACGGTCTTTCTGTTCGCCGCAACTGATGTCACTACAAGGTTCTGGAGACGGGTGCAGATCACCGACCGTCCGTTTGAGTAATCATTTCTGGAGTTCTTCACGGCTTAGTCAAGAGACCGAGTCTCCGTGACCCGAGCTCAAGTAACATCTTCTCATGCACGTTGCCAGTCACCAAACCACCACAGTGACAAGAGACGAAAATACAGAGGATCGGGGAGGATCATATATCAAAATATAGACGGAGGAATGGGAAAGCATCTTGACCGAAGTGGTTCAACTTATAAGAACTACGGGACCACCTCGTGGAAGACGGAACAGAGTATCTTCATCAGCTTCAGAATCCAAACCACAAACTTCGATCACAATATCTCAAGACTCTTTTTCTTACCTAAAACCGTTATAATGTCAACCTATCAGACAGTCAAGACACAATACGTCGCCATCGATGGCAACCGCGTTGCCTACCGGCGCCTCGGGACGAAAAGCACATTCCCGCTGCTCTACATCAACCACCTTCGCGGCTCTATGGACACGATCGACCCGCTCCTCATGAACTCGATCGCACGGAACAGAGAAGTGATCGTCTACGACAGCTTCGGCATTGGCCACAGCGAGGGTACCGTGCCCCCATCAACCGATACCATGGCCTCGATCGCCGCCAAGCTGCTCTCGGCCCTCGGCATCAGCAAGGCGGACGTGATCGGGTTCTCGATGGGAGGCGGCGTGGCCCAGATGCTGGCATGGGACTATCCTCAACTCGTCAACAAGCTGGTCCTCGCTGGTACTCAACCGGGCGTCGGAGAAGGCGTGGTCCTACCACCGCGAGAGGTGCTGGAAGGCGCTGGCGCAATCAACGACGAGCCGCCCACAAGGGAGGAAATGTTCCACCTCTTCTTCTACCCGTCCGAATCGAGCCTCGCGCTGGGAGACGCCTGGTGGAAACGCATCCACGAGCGCAAGGTGGACGGCGAGGAGCGCAAGGGGCATCTGGTGGGCGCGGGGGCTCAGGCCCAGCTGAACGCCATCTTCTCGTTCACCGTCGACACGAACAACTTTGAGCGCCTGAAGGATATCAAGGCTCCGACTTTAGTTACGAACGGTCACACGGACATCATGTCGCCCACCTCCAACAGCTTCACTCTACAGCAAAACCTGCGCGATGCTCAGCTTATCATCTACCCAGACGCCGGCCATGGACATCTGTTCCAAGTTCCGGAACTGTATGCCAAGCACCTCGAGTTGTTCCTTAGCGACACTAGGTAGTCTTTGAATTACTCTCATGGATTATCGAGTTATATTTTTAGTAACTGTTTTAACGAAAACGATCAATTTTCTTCGGGGATAATGAGGTGGACGGGTCACACAAACTATGCTCCATGGCTGTCTTTTCATGCGATAGGGATTTCCGTACGTCAATGCTACTCCCGAAGCAATCAACGCCAAGAATCTTGACCTCGGAAAGCCGTGTCGTCGTGAGTTCTTCATGAGTAATAGTTTTATAATTTTAATCTTGACTGTGTTGTCACTGACAACACTCGACCTGACAAAGTACTAAATGCCGAAACTTGGCTGTTCTCTCAAGCTGCCTAAGACATACTGTTGAGAATATTGAAGAGAGATTTAGACGACTTCCTCCTTTTTATCCTCCGCGAGCTCGGGAGTAGAATCATCGTCCCTCTTGGAGATCTCATCTTCCTCCTAATCATTGTCAAGCTCGGGAGTCTCTATCTTGAAGATTTACTCTTCCTCCTCCCCATCTGCGAGCTCAGCAGCATTGACGTCCCTCTTGGTGACCTCCTCTTCCTCGTCATCTGCGTACTCAGCAGCATTGACGTCCCTCTTGGTGACCTCCTCTTCCTCCTCATCTGCGTACTCAGCAGTGTTGACGTCCCTCTTGGCGACCTCCTCTTCCTCGTCATCTGCGAACTCAGCAGCATTGACGTCCCTCTTGGCGACCTCCTCTTCCTCGTCATCTGCGTACTCAGCAGTATTGACGTCCCTCTTGGTAACTTCCTCCTCTGCCAACCCAGTAGCATTGACGTTCCTCTTGGTAACCTCCTCTGCTAGCCCCGTAACATTGACGTTCCTCTTGGTAACTTCCTCCTCTGCCAACCCAGTAGCATTGACGTTCCTCTTGGTAACTTCCCCCTCTGCGAGCCCCGTAACATTGACGTTTTCGAGTGGCACGGCCATGGCGACGGCGACCAGGGTGGTGAGTGCGACGGCGAAACGCATGATGGCGGTTGTGAGTGAAGTGGCTTGGGGTGGTGTAAGTGATTATGAGCCTTTGATGTGTTGATATGCAGACGAGCACAGCTCGAGAGAGAAAGTTGATGAGATGTTTAAGTACAGGCAGATGAGGGGTTTGAGCTCGGTAGAGAATAAGTTCGTCACAAGAAAGAGAAAGCCGAGAAGGGACAGACGTGGGTATTTCAATTCCCGCTGCCGGAAGAGGCAGACAATCGTACCCATCCTCGTCTTCCCTCATCAAGATTCGGGTCGCCGACATCTCTAGATAGCGCAGGCTCTATTCCTGACTCGAAACTAGCCTTTCCTCTCGCCTTGGAGAACATCTTCGGACGAAAACATGTTGAGCCCGGGATGCTTCTCGGAGAGAACAGCGGTGGCGCGTTTCAAATATCAGGCGAATCGAATTTAATACTCGCCATGGGCGGGCGGGCGATCGAATGTGACAGGGGCAAAGGCTTAGTTGTAGGTGAGTTCCGAGGCAAACTGTGTTCAAGGCGGACATGACGACGCTCTGGATGGGGGTCCCCCCCCCATTGGGAGAGATGAATTGAATTGGAGGAGGGAAGATCGGGTGAGGCGATACTTGTCGGGAGTCTGAGAGGTGCCGCGCGTAAGAACTTAGAGCCTCATGTCGTTCATGTCAGACAGCAGGGCTCAGACGGCAAAGGGGGTGGTCGGGATACATTCTCACACGATTCAATGAGAGTCGCCTTGAGGCTGATGCTCACTTGTCCCGTTATGCGAGCGTCGGTAACGGTGCATCTCGGCAAACTGCAGTATTGGAACTGACTCTTTCTTCATTACATTCCTAAGTGATTGGATTTTGAAGACTGGCATAGGGCGATGAGGGGTCACATCAACCGAGGGCAAACGACTGATCGATCATGCAGGGATCACGTCGATCGCCAACGGTGGAAACGAGGAAACTTTCCGATGCGTCATAATACCACTACTTATATATGCCGGCGGCTTTTTATCGCGATACCCATTCTGGATCCGTCTTGCGTATGTGCGTGTCGTGTGTGTGTATCCTGATTTACACTTTCCAACCGATACCTGCGGCTGCAAAGCCATCGTTTCTTTAGACTTTGGCGGATATCATGCAGACGCCGAAAGGACCATCCCTCTGCACTTACGTAGGCGCTGCTCACTTCGGCCAACCATATGCGCCCCCGACGGAAATCTTCGCCGTGAGATGCGCCGCAAGGTTGCTTCACTGGTCCCTGCCGAGCCTCAACGGCATTTCCTAGAGTCACATGTCGTAGAGGCCGCTTCATCGCAGACTCGACGCAACAGTCGTCGGCCCTGCAGTGGCAAGATTCAGGCCGAGAGAAAGCTTGAAGTATGTGACCTTCCTTGTTTGCGTCTCACCCGGGCATTCTTACGGATCGCTGAGTTCGGGTTCTGGTGGATTCATCAATGTGAGCAGAGAGCCAATCGGGGAGAATTGGTGAGAATGTAAACGGTTTTGGGTTCATTCTGCCAAGGCTGTTTTGATTCACTTTCCCAACTCCATGACGACGACCTTCTCAACGTTAATTTTGGCGTTCTAGTACATCACGTCGCTTCATTACACGAAACACAACCCATCATGATGATGATCAAACCTCCTTCGACTTGGTTGCCATGCGGTAGTCCATGCCCACTCGTACGCTTCCGAACCAAAGTGCCAGCTTGTCCACGATGAGATTCTTCCTCCCGTACCATGGCCCCTGGTTAGTCACCACCGGCATCCGACCATGCGCGCGTTTGAAGTAGTTGGACGTGGCGTCGACGCACGGTAACCTCGGCGAACTCTTCTTTTCCTCCTCCGACAAGACGGGCGTGGCAGATACGGCACCCGTCTTCCTCATCTCCTTGATGACACGGATGAAGAGCCGCGTCACCGTGTCGGCGCCGGGGGTCCAGGTCTGGGTGACGTAGCCGATGATGGCCGCCGCATTGGGCACGCCGTCAAGCATGCACCCGCGCCAGCTGTACTTGTCGCCAACCTTGACCGGGACGCCGTCAACGGTCACGTCGGTGCCACCGAAGAGCTGCACGTGCAGACCCGTCGCGGTGATTATGATGTCGGCCGGGAGGTGACGCCCGGACTTCGTGAGGATGCCGTCTTTGGTGACGGTCTCGATGTGGTCCGTGACGATTTCCGTGTTTTGCTGATGGAGAGTCTTGAAGACGTCGCCGTCCGGGCACATGTTGAGACGCTGCTCAAAGGGATTGTACTTGGGGTTGAAGTGAATGTCGACGGGGTAGTCCTTGGGAAGTTGGCGCTGGGCGTCGGCCCTGAAGAACTGCTTGGCCAAGGCGGGGAAGTTGAGGACAAACTGAATGAAGACGGTCTCCAGGGCGAGATCCTTCAGCAGGATGAACCAGTTGGCCAAGAACAACGGGAGGATCTTCTTGGCTGCCTTGTCCACTGACGACTCTGCAGCTAGAGCGAACACGTAGGACGGGCTGCGCTGGAGGATCGTGGTGAAGCTGGCGGTCTTGGCGATGTTGGGAAACAGCGTCATGGTGGTGGCGCCCGAGCCGATGATGACGACACGCTTTCCGGCGTAGTCGAGGTCTTCGGGCCACCATTGAGGGTGAATCGTCTTGCCCTCAAAGTTCTCGATGCCAGGAATCTGTGTGTCCAACGCCTTGTCGTACGAGTAGTAGCCTGAGCACACAAAGAGGTACTTGGCCTTGAACTGCTTGATCCCCCGAGGCGTGGCGCAGTCAAGGGTCCATCGTGCCTCGTCGCTGTCCCAGTTCGACGACAGGACCTTGTGTCGCAACCGGACGTGCTCGTCGATGTGGTGCGTCTTGACGGCGTCTTCGATGTAGGCGGCGATGGGCGCGCCCTCGATGATCTTCTTGTCGTGGGGCCACGGGTGCCACGCGAAGCCAAAGTTGGTCATGTTCGAGTCGGAGCGGAACCCGGGATACTTCCAGTACGACCACGTCCCACCGACCATGTCACGCGCCTCCAGCACCGCAAAGGTGCATCCCGGCAGCTCGTTCCGCACGCGGTAGGCGGCGTTGACGCCCGAGATGCCCGCACCGAGGATGAGAATGTCGAGCTCTTCTGCCATTGTTTGTATGATGAAACCGTGTAAGCTGTGAAGGTTGGCGACCTGGCGGTGAACAGGTTTGCGGGGACAGCCGGCATCTTATGTCATGGATGATCACGAGCAGACCTCTTTTCTTATTCTCTTTTCTTTTTTCTTTTTTTTGGCCGAGGGTCTTTGTTTCTAGGGACGTGCCCTTGTCGACCCGCATGCCACTGTAATTGGGTGGAGGACTCGAGTCCCTTGCGTCAAACATGCAGGGGTTCGCATTTCTTAAAAAGCTGCGTCGATTCCTCGGCCAACGCAGCCTCTCCTCCGGCTGCTTCGTCCCTCCAACCGCTGTGCGAATGCGAGTGGCAACCGTCAGTCTAAACAATGCCTCGGCCCAGTTTGACGCTGAGACCGCGCATCTACGCCTCTGCCGGCCCAGACACTTTACCTGTGACCTAGTTTACTGATCATCTACTATGTACTTGTGGCCGGACCGCCATTGAACAACAACCAACTTTGTATACCCACTAGCTGCCTCAGAAGGGCGTTCATACGGAGTACTGGGTTCGCATTCGTTCGTCCCGCAAGTTGGTTGTTTCAAGCGATACATGCCTTTGAACAACACTGCCATGGAGTTAGCCGTGCACGATTGAAAGGAGGATCAATACTCGCATCACCCCTCCCACACGAAGTCGTCGCGGGGGCGTCAGAGATTCCATGAAGATTAAGAGTCGCATGAGAAAAAAGACCGAGGTTGCATATGAACTGGTTACACCGAGTCGTAATTTCGACAGCTCCAGAGTCTCAACCCTCTGTTGAGATGTTGCAAATTTAAACTGATGCAATCATGTTTTAGAGCAGGTTCATAGGTTCGAATTGCTGTTGAATATCTAGCTTTGAATATATGAGAAGACGGTTCAGTGAGTCTAGGTATGCTGTTGGCAATGTTGTTGAACTTTGCATTCTGTCATGTCATTTTCAGAAAACAAGGGTACAATACGGCGTGTCCCTTTGAACTTGGTAATGTACAACCTGCTTCTGTTCGTCAACTACTTTCAGGTTTCTGTCTTCCGTCAGCTCACAAGCCGAATTCCCATACACCGCTTGCTGGAGATGTGGTTTGGTAAGGTCGCCGCTGGACCAGATGGAGGTACTTGTGTCAGTTAGGTTCGAATCCTATCGGCGTCCCATTTTGGGATTGTTGGCGCAACTGTCTCTTTGCCGCCCCCTTGCTCATAGTCAGACTTCAGGCACTTACTTGTTGGTCAAGCCTGTGTACTTTGGCTTCAAGTTCAACGCCACCATGGCTACCTTTTTGACGATGGAATCACCTCTTACGTTATCAAAGCTAGACCGTCATCTGATTGAAGCAGGACGATGTCCAAGCTCAAGCCATCTGAACCTTCTCATTTACCCGAGTGGCTAAGATTAGCCCGACAATGTGACATGGATTGGCCATTTGCGCGGGTCAAGATGATCGAGTCAGCCAAGGACGACCGCAGCGAATACGATCCTTCGGACGATGATAGTGAAAGCGACTACGGTTCCAGTTGCCTCGAAAAGTCGGCCACATATTTGAAAACGGACACGGCCTGAATGATGGATCTGGATCCGTTGCTATGGAGTCCGGGTCTAGGCGCTGAGCGCGAGACTCTGGAGAAGTTGGGCTTCACAAATCTGCACATCATACGAAGTGCATAGCAACAGAATTGGCACCATATATCCGCGGGTCAACATTGAAATAGTCCTCATATCTTGGAAAGGCGAATCTTGGGACATAACTGAGACTTTCTGCGTATCATAAAACACAAGCAGAGGGCGCTGCCATGGACGAAAAAACACTGCCGAGCTCTGGTAGCATCTACGATACGCCGGCAGCTCCGGAAGCTATCACTCTGGGTTGGTAGTATTTCCCGTGTTACGAACCTCGCACGTAGAAAGCACCAAGCCATTAGGCCACGGAGAAGGAGGCTTGATCTATATCTTAGTCCCTCCACACAGGCTATCGACTTACTTCATGTGTCAGATCCTATGACGGCTTTCACAGCGTGGGCTGCATCATTCCAATGGGACTAGTAGTATATTCGACAGAGCGCGCATAATGGATAGAAGTAATTCGTATAGCAGAGGATCAGGCCGACTACTTTCTGAGGATCACGAGACCATGCGATCTACGCTATACTTCAGCAAGTCTGGTTGTTCAAGGTGAGATAGAAATACAGTTCACTGTTCTACCCTTCTTCATTTGAGGCATCTACAAACATTAAACCATAGATAGTCTCGTGTTAGATGGGCCCTATGGAAGCACTGTAGATGCTCACGATCACCAGGCTCTTATTCCAAAAACAAGAATCACTAACTTTGCCGTGGTAATGCTGTTCAATTGTCTATGCTCATACAGGCTCGTTATGTCACTGTTGAACGATTATGAGAAAGATACAAGTCAGTAAACGACCATGGTTATTGGGCTCTGTAAATGGGTGTCTGTTGTTTTCTTTGGAGTTCGTAGCTTGACCGAGGACCAAACCCTAAAGATTCTAAACCCTTCATGGCGTGATACTCCCGGAAACAAGAAGCCCGTTAGCCCTAAATCTGTTGGAACCCCTCCAAGGTCTGCTTCTGTTCATTTGCTCAGGCTTTGTACAGGCTTCCCATTTTCCCACCAAGGCTTTCGGGCGTCCTGCTGGAGCCACGTCTTTGGCGAGATGAGAACCAGCGCGAGGACATCTCGGGCTTCTGGTAATGATGGCTTTCAGTATGTCTTAACGCCGACAACACCGTCCTCACATGGCCGTCTCCTCACACAACAACCCGCCTCATCCGGATCGCGGGGTTCGGTCTTAATCGTATCTGGCGAGCGGGGTATACGTCTTGGTTCTGCGGCGAAGCAATTGACTTCCCTCTGAAACTATGCGGGGTACCATCACCATCGGGGCCAAATCGGGTGCGGACCCGACGGCTGGGCGCCCTCGTAATAGCAACGTAGAGACGCAGGAGTCGTGAAGATTCAGCCAAACGGGCAAGTTTATCCCAGTCGCGTGCTTGGATCAACGTTTGCCTGGCGAGATTCGACATGGCAATGCGGGGAAGCCGTCGAATCAGCTTGGAGTGTTGGCTCTGGTCCGGCGTGTTCGGGGATGGCTCGGGAACCGTTCCGCCAAGTTGCCGGTCAGCGTGTCGGTAGATGGGAGCGCCCCCGGTTCAAGAAACCGACATAAAGCATATACTCCTCACTCTTTATATATACCTATCGAAACCATCAAGGTTCATTTCTTCCTCATCAAGGTTCTCAAACAGTTGCCCATCAGCTCAAAAATCCGATCAATCATTCACCCCGGTACCTACTCTGCATATTCGCCATGGCGCCGTCTCTTCATCCATTGATCGATAATGGTCTGACCAAAGGGAACCCCAACTTCTCCGGGGGCAAGCTCCGCTGCCACTGCAAGAGCAGGCCGGTGGAGGTCACACTCGGAGGCAACGTCG
The DNA here is from genome assembly GCF_001672515.1 of Colletotrichum higginsianum IMI 349063. NCBI lineage: Eukaryota > Fungi > Ascomycota > Sordariomycetes > Glomerellales > Glomerellaceae > Colletotrichum > Colletotrichum higginsianum. The sequence goes on along the minus strand of NC_030957.1, from coordinate 189,854 downwards.
CCCACAACCACGCCTGCGGATGCTCCAAATGCTGGAAGCCCTCCGGCGCCCTCTTCTCTGTCGTCGGCGTTATCTCCAGAGACCAGGTCAAGGTCACGGCCAACGGAGACAAGCTCCGCATCATCGACGACTCGGCAGTCATTCTCCGAAACGCCTGCAGGGAGTGCGGGGTTCACCTGTTCGGCCGTATCGAAAAGCCTCACGCGTTCAAAGGCTTGGACTTTGTCCATGTCGAGCTGTCGGACCAGAAGGGGTGGCAGGAGCCTCAGTTCGCCGCTTTCGTGTCGTCCATTATTGAGCAGGGATTCCACCCCAATGGCATCGACGAAGTTCGCAGCAAGTTCAAGTCCCTTGGCTTGGAGACATACGACGCTTTATCGCCTCCGTTGATGGATCTCATCGCTACGTGGACGGCGCAACAGTCTGGTCGACTTCCAGCCAAGTTGTAGGGGAGCGTGATGAACCAGTGGAGGGGAACTAGTTCTAAGGCTACCGAGAAACTCGAGAGATTAAAAAGTAGTTTAGCGACCAAACTGTAAAACAAAGCCATGTTTAACCTCGTTCGCGCATCAGCTGTTCGTACTCTACGACGAAGTGGTTCTGACCCCATGGTTCATGATCTTACTCGCCAAGACCACCGAAGTAAAGGAACCATGGGTTTCCGTGTTTGTTATCTAGAATAATACATACCGGTTTCTTTCTGACGAACGCAAGACAACAATACAACTGCACTCTCAAGTCACCGGAATGATGAAACACCTCGAACATGATTCTGAAGCTGGAGATTATACTCCAAACGTGGGGGAATTTCGCCAACAAATACAAAAGTGATTTTTTCTGTGTCTTCAGATTCCAGCCAAACACCCATCTAGTCTGAGATTGGTTGGATTATGCTTGAAACAGTGACGTTTTCTTTTCACCTTGTTTAATAATCTCGTGGTTTTGCGTTGAAATTAAAATTAGGTCGGATGACTAGAGTTGAGAGTAGAACATTATTCAAAAGCGCTTAAGTCTCGATAACACAACATTTTGACCTCTTTTACAATCAAGTGATCATTGTGCCGCGGCGTTGTTTTCCTACATCGGAGGAATCCCTGGAGCAAAAGTACATGTCAGTGGGATTTCGAGAAAGCTGGCTAAACTGGAGAGCCTCCAAGTGTTTTTAATTGGAACTCTGGGTGTCTCGCTGTAATATTGCCTCTTGTTTTTTTTTTTAGCAAGGTCGCCAAAGAAGCGCACATTGCTTACCAGGTTGGTAATTCCGGGTCTCAGTACAACCCACATAAATTGCGTTCGACACAGACTGCGGGAAGTGGGCAATCGACCGCAAGACATGCGGAATTCCGGGACCCACGGCTAATGCTTATTTATCCACAGTGTCTACTCTTGTCCGTTAAGAGACACATGGGGAATAAACAAGCATATGCCTCGAGTCTGTTGCGGATGTTCCTCTGTAATACATCAACTATTCAAAAGCGTCAGTCCAGACTGAGGGTGACAGCGACCCCAGAGTTCAGAAACCACCGCCAAACTTAACATCAATCCTTGGAAAGCAATCATGGGCAGCCATTGGCCTGTTTCACCTCGTGACCCATGATTTGCATCTTGGCAACGCAGGTTTCGGAGCTTCGGAGGTCCCAAAAAAAAATTCAGCCAAAGAGACGGCTGCTGCAGCGCCCATGTTGTCGCCACGAGGCGGCTCAGGAGTTGACTACCAGAAAGGTCAAGTCATATCCGAGCAGAAAAGAGAGGAGGACGTGGAGGAAAGCCCAGCTTCATTTGCGACGGATTGCGCACAAATGAATCAGGGTTCGCGACGGCCCCGTCTCGGGAGGGGCTTCGTCACCTAGCCTCCCTCGCTTGCAAGGTTTGCGAACCATTTGCCGGGGTGCTGGAAAGGACAAAATGCCGTGCGCGGTAGGGATCGACACAAGACAATATTCACTATTACAGTTGAAGACGTTAGCACCGGTCCAGCCACGTCTGCCGTAGGCTCCAGAGTGGGAAGCGGCAATGGGTGAGTCTGGGGTCTGGGGTTGAGCTCAAAATGGACGGGCAGTCTATGTTGTGAGAAACCCGTTTGGACTCGAGATAGCGGCTTTGGAAGTCGTCGAGAGCGGAAACTCCTCAAACACCGTTAGTGCTATGTCTAAGACAATGTCTGCAACAGTTGTTCGGTTTGTGAAGTGGTGCGAGGAACTTTGACGTTTTTTGACAACAACTCACTTCCTCGGCTCGAGTCCGTCCCGTTGTTGTGTTGCCGAGACACGCCATTTTCTTGGCTGGGCATGGTGTTATAAAGTGCTTGGCAGACAAGGAATGCGTATGCGAACCCCTGAGCAAAATGCGACGTTCAACTTGAGAACAAGTCCCTAGTGCTGGTAACGATGCCGAGATTCGGAGGCTACTGGCCCTAACATTGTTATCTCAAGAACACTAACAGTGGCCTCCTCATCTTTGGACCTTCGGGACCCGAGTGATGGACAGGTGTGTAATCTACAGAATGCGAAATCAGGATCGTGTCTTTTGGGATAGCATCGGTTTGTTTTAGACTCTGGCAGACAGACGGTCTCCCGATCATGCCGTGACGCCAAGGGTAGTCAAGACTCCCCTTGGCGTGGGGGCCGCAATGATTTCCTGCATTCTTCAGCTCTCGGGAGTTTAAATACCGCGAGTCTCTGCGAATCCCGGAGGATTGCGGGCGGAGCAAGGGTCTACATGGGTTAGACTATCCTTCATCCATGCTCCCGGCTCCTGTTATCTCCGCCGCAGACCTTGAGTTCAACGCCTCTTGTTTGTCCGGCTATGGTGGCGAGATATCTCGAAGGCCAATGACATGCGAAGTTAACAACGGAGGACCGTAGTGCCCGGCAAGAAAATGGAGCTAGATAGGATGTCCCCCTCCTTCTTCCCTTCCAGGCCGTCCTCGGAATACGAAGAATCAGGACCACTTCGTCCACCAAGGGAGATCTGCAGAAAACTTTACCTTGTAATGTGTATCTTCCAAAGCCTGACAAGTTTATTTTCCCGTGTATCATGTTGAGTTTCGTCGTTTGATAAGTAACATTGCCTAGTCTGTTGCTGCAATCCTGGAGAGGAGGGGCCGCCCGTGGCGACATCATGGATCATTCTCGCGATAACACAGTGATCTACATAAAGAAAGGGTCCTCCCGTCCGTTATTGCTACCCTCTATCTGACCGCTCTCTCCTTTCTGGTCCGCTCTGGCGAACTCTCTGATTCTTGGCCCTGCCTGTGACGACCCAGAGCCTTGGGACTGGACATCGAGATCCATCAACTGAGGAGCCCGTCAAAGCTTCGTCCCGGGGGCCGATCATATTTGCCGCCACTGTTGCAAGCTTGCGGACCTTTCCTTCCTGGCCCATTCCTCAGTATGGAGTTCGCTTCACTCGTAACTCGACGGCCCGAGCACCCCGACGTGCTGACGATCCCGACTCCGCCGCACCAGCAGACCGCCGTCTTCATCACATTTTTCTTCCCCGCGCTGTCGATAGCAGTTTTCGCGGCTCGGACATACAGCAGACTAACAACTAGACAATGGGGTCTCGGTATGTTGTTTACGGGGCCGGAAGCCCAAGTACGTGTTACGAAAAGCGAGTGTTAACCATGTACGCAGATGACTGGCTATGTGGAATGGCAGTGGTATGCCAACCCATCAGTACTAGACAAAACGATGATGGTTTATTGATATAAGCATAGCTATGCGCAGTGTTAATGACGCCGCCGTTTTATATATGTGAGTCAATATACTAATCCATCATCTCCCCTTCTGTCTACTTTTCTCTCTCTCTCTCTCTATCTGTCCGACCTTTACTGCCCTCGAAAGCATGCTTTAACACTGACTGTACCACAGACTTGAAACTCATGTACTTCGGATACCGAGCCGTTGATGTTCCTGAAACCTTTGACCCGGCCCCCGCAATGTGGTGGTTCTTCATGGCCCAGATGTTTTACAACCCCGTGTTGGCTTTCGTCAGAGCCTCGATCCTGGTGTTCCTCCTCCGTCTCGGGGGGCAAAAGCCCGGTGTTCGGTGGGCGATCCACGGCTTAAACACCGTCAACGCCGCCATGGCCATTGCCATCTTCCTGGTGGCCCTCCTCCAATGCTTGCCGATCGAGGCCAACTGGGACCCAGTCGTCAAGGCGTCGGCACGATGCGTCGATAACTCTTTCCACGTCTCAATCTCTTGCCTCAACGTCCTGATGGATGTTCTCGTTCTTTTACTCCCGTTCTGGATCTTCCTGGGTCTCAAGATGCCTGTTGGTGCAAAGGTTGCCGTCATTTGCGTCTTCCTGGTCGGCGTAGTGTAAGTCGATTTCCTTTCATTGCCCCAGTCAGAGCACTTGAAACTAACAAGATACCTATCTGCCTTCAGTGTCACCGTTGTCGCGATCATTCGCCTGGTAGCCATCTACAGACTCTTCTACGTCCCTCCCGACCCGAACAAAGACCCCTTCCACGACATCGGTGTCGTCTATAACACCGTCGAAGTCAACCTCGCCATCATCTCTTCCTCAGCCCCTGCCCTTCGTCCGATGTTCCGAAAGTGGTGGCCGAAGCTTTTCGGTGCCATCAGCTCCGGAAAGACAGGCAGCAGCGGACTCAAGTACTATGGCAACTCCTCCCGGCCTCGCACGACGCTCCGCGAGGCCGACAACATTACGCTCAAGGACATGCGGATGACGCGGTCGCAGCATCACACCGAGATCCGGAGCAGTTCCCCATCCGGGTCGGAGGAGGAGATCATGACGTACAACGGCATCATCCGAACAACCAACGTCAACTTGACCTACGAGTCGAATACCAGCGTTGGGGACGACGCTCGATCCTCGACCGATTTCAAGACCGGAGAGAAGCCCCAGACCAAAGGGCAGGTGATCTGAAAGGGCTGTGCTATTTTAGAGCTCGAAGGGGGCAGCTACGGAGTTTGGAAGGCAGCGTTGGATTTCCATGTTGGAGCTATAACGAGATATCTCTCGACCAACACCCGAAGCCTTTTGTGTAATGTCTTTTCGTTGAGTAACCATGATACGCAGAATAAGTTTTTATCAAGAAACACTTTGACTATCTTCTTGTCTCCCGTTGGTCACCGTGGCGCCGCCGTTGTAGACGTAGATGGTGCATTAGGTTTGACTGTCAGTAAGAAAAGGAACGTGATGAAGAACATTCTTTAAGGATTACAAAAGTTCTTGGAGAGCTCAGGCAGTCAGGAAAGATATAGTCTCGTGAATCGATATCTCTTGATTGACAAATCACTTGCGAGTATTCTGTGGCAGGCTGCCTGTTCATGGTCTTCATTTCAACAGGTGGTTAAAGTTTTGTAGAAGTACGCTTTGGAAGAAAAAGCACGTCGTTTACATCAAAGTTGGATTTTGATCCCTTTGCTCAGTTACTGTGTTACTCATCAAGATACACCATGTGGGTAAGACACTGTTTCTTGCTCCGAGACACAGCCCGCCTATAATCGAGGCTAACTTGAGCAGAATATATTGAACTGTTGGTCCTTCCAGACGCGGTCTTAAGGGCAGACAAATTCAAACTGTGTCTATATGCCGTGGCAAAGTGAATCGAAAGTAGGCCCTGTTGCTGGCAGCAGGTTGGACAACGGCAAACGTGAGATTGGTTGAGCGAGATCAAAGCGTAGGCTTATATGTAATTGAAGCATGGATGAATCCCATGTGAGAATCTGAGACCGGTCGATGGTTTAAGAAGCGCAAGAATGATAAGAAGACGAAAAAGGGCGAAACCCTTCGTTTCGCGTCTGAAAGGCAACGCGTCTTATAGACGGCGGGTGAAAACTTTGTCCCAGCTGTCACTGCGTTCATTATGTAAAGGCTAGTGAAACTTTCTATAATACTATTTCTGCAAGGTAGTAACGACGAGTATTGAGATGCATCGCTATATAGCCCATTGCATAAGCGTACCATATATCATCATAGGGGTGGCTATCCTTCAGAATAGCTAACGTCCGAGTGTAAGCGATTGCAGTTTCCGAAATAGTAGACTCTAGCACTTGTAAAGGACTACAGCCTGAACAAAGTGCTTTCTTGTGTATATAGTTTCTAACCTCTCCGGCCTTCTCTTCTTTGTAAAAGCTGCATTTCCTAGGTAAGCTTCTCCTCCGAGTAAAAAAAAACATGATAGCGAGGGCACATACGATAAAATGTCGTTCGTTAAGTTGATGAACTTTCCCATCTCTGGCGCCGCAGGCATGAAGCGGGAGATGTCAGGACACACTTCTTTATAGAAGCAAAAGTAGGTGTAAACCTCGGGCAGACCCTCCTTGTCCCGGAAGTAGTACGGCCAGCTGAGAGCCTCTCTCGTCAAGGCGATGGTCTGGTACTCTCGGCGGAGTTCGATGGCGTTGGAGTTCACAAAGGCCAACGCGGAGAGCACAATCAGGTTGGCAACAACGGGATCGTAATAGTCGGTCGTCGACCTCAAGACACTGGCGAAGCACTGCAGGATGACGCAGGGCTGCGTATCCCCGCGGAAGAAGCGCGACTGGAAGTTGTCGAGGTCCGAGCCCAGCTCGGCGTTGAGGTCGTCAATGATGAAGCCGAGCCAGGTAAAGAGGCCAATGTGAACCTGGATATCGAAGGGGTGTAGGGGGTACATCTCCTGCACAAGAGTTGTCAGTCTGAACAGCTCATGCTTGTCAATCTCTCTCATGGAACCGTCGGGTTTGCATACTGCGGCTACGGCGAGACCGGCTTCGAACCTCATGTTCGAGCCATCTTCCGGTTCGACATGCACGCCGGCCTGACGACCTCTCTCGAGGAGGGCCTCTCGGAGGGCGTCTTGGTCCGCCTTTGGGGGCTGGGTGTAGTTGATGCACTTGAGAAAGTCGGGAATCAGACATGAGAGATGGTGCCGGAGGCCCTCAACGGTGGGCGTCACTGCTGGCGATTCAGACATGTCATCGAAATCCACATTGATAGCGCATTGTGGTTCGCACCTTAGTGAAGGAGTTGAGCGGACAATGCCGTCTTTAATCCGAGTGCATTTTTCCCACATAACCCATTACCAGGCCAGGTAATCACGAAATTGTGCGAAGTGGATATGAGCCGGGATGCGATCCCTGACTAGCCACACAGTGTTAAAACAGAAAAGGCAGCATCTATATCCGAACGCCGCAATCAAGTAGAGTTTGTACGCCGTGCTTGATAGTAAGGCGGTGAATGGGATAAATTGAGGGATTAGCACAAAGAATTGGCCACCGGTGGTAATCTCAAGCTATAATTGGTTGAAGTTTGCATGAAGGGCTGTCGTGTTCGGTTTCACGCTGGGTAGTTGAATCAGCATTCGCAACTACGGAGGTTGCAGATGATTAACTATTTCGGCAGCGAGTGGAAAGGTTTACGGGGTGAGTAAATGGGACAGGTAGCGTCGGTAATCTACTACCATAATCAAGTAGAGTTTACAGGTTGTAGTTGGTCAGTCAGGCGGTGAGCGGGACGCGTCACGGGATGAGTAAACCAAAAAGATTGAACAGATATCTACTGAACAAATTGTTGGTAGTAACAAGAAATAGATTACCATGTTACCCCATTCGGCGATAAGTGTATCAGATTTTGAGAGATACATCTTAGAGTTTGGATAGGTATACTCCGTGGTATGCTAGTGGGTACATGTAGACTTGGGTACATAGTTGAGGCGGGTTGTGAACTTCAAACAGAGGAATACGAAGCATGGATGAGAGAATCTTGAGTCAGAGGAAGAAGCCTCAACGAGAACTCATCAGTTGGATCAGAGTTTCCATTCTGAGCGACAGATAAAAATACCAGATGGTGACAAACGTTAACCACAGAATTCGGTCGCATAAATTCTTCTTTAACGCCTCAGTCCTTGTATCCAGCCAGATCTCGGCCAACCCTCTCACGACAACACTTATCTCTTACACACTCTCACCTTCTCTCTCTCTCTCCCTCTCAGACTTCCAGAATAACAACACCATCGACAAGCGCCCCAAGATGTCGACCACGACTATTACCGCCGTCCAAGAGACGGACCGTAGCAGATTCAACTTCCAGCATCGATGGTTCGAAAGGACCCTCAAGCACTGGGAGGAGCGCACCAGCCCTTTCCGCGGCAAAAAGCTGAGCGTCATGGAAGTCGGCTCTTTCGAGGGCGGCTCCGCGACGTGGATTCTGGACAACCTGATGGACCACCCAGAGTCGACGTTCACCGCCATCGACACCTTCGGCGGGAGCATGGAGTTCGAGAATGACACGTACAAGGAGTTCGAGGCGTACGATATCCCCTCGCTGGAGAAGCGCTTCCGGTCCAACGTCGCAAAGTGCCGGCACGTCGACAAGCTGACCGTCATCAAGCGGTCGAGCCTCGACGCGCTCGCCACCCTGAAGCACCAAGGCGCTCGTTTCGATTTCATTTACATTGACGGATCCCACGTCGCCTTTGACGTCTTGCACGACGCCGTTCTCGCCTGGGGCATGCTCGAGGTTGGGGGCACCATCGTCTTTGACGACTACACCTTGAACAGGTACAACGAGGAGAGCTACAACCCGGCGGTCGCGGTCGACGCGCTGATCCGATGTGCGGCTCCCCAGGCGCAAGCCTCCCAGGCGGGATCTCAGATGTGGGTCAAGAAGGTGCCTCAGCAATTCCCGCCCACCCTCAACCCCGAGAGGGAAGTGATCGTCGAAGACGACTGAACTGAGCTGGGGGGAAGGGTAGGGAAACAGTGTGGAGAGTGGGAAAAGAAGGGGTTGGTTCGGTAGCACGCCTGTGGCAGTTTGTGGTGGATACGTACGTCTCTGGACAGGTAACCTTCGCCTGCGTGCTCATAGTAGAGCCAAGTCGAAATATTTACAAGAGTTCACACCCCAAATACCTCAGGAGAGTCCCTTTGGCTTCTCTCAGGCGTTCTCTTTTGCCCTTTTTTTTATTCAGAAAAAAAAAGTCTTTTAAAACAAGTTGTTCGCTGCCCACGTACAATGCCATAACAAGCCATCAAGTCTTGGGGACGTCGCCCCGAAGTACACAAGCAGCGCGGATACTTGACTATCTACTGATTATATCTGACCTATGCCAGTTACCCAATCAGCTTCAGCCGAATCCTGAACCTAAACAAAGCTTGAGCAGTTTTTCCCTCAACTCATTAAAGTTTGTCAGGTTGCTTAGGCGAGATGCAAATCGAAGTTGTGCCTAGCTGAAAGGTATAATCCTCAACAGCAGTCCTGGCTTTCAGTACAGAGATGTCTCCAATGTGTGATGCCCCTCCTGAACAATGTTCTGTCTTTATTGCTGCAGCCCCTTTGCGTTTGAACGAAGGACATCTCAGATGTGCGGAATGTCAACAACACCAAAGACGGTTGCAGCTCATGGATGTCATGCACATGGTTGATGATCCCTAATGCCTCACTCGCGACCACCAAACGCATCTTGAAGCGGGAGCCCCTTATTCTCGTCCGCCGATAGCCACCGAGTCATCTCCTCAATCTCCCTGGCGAAAGAAAGCATCCCGCCGTCAGAACCCCACCCAAGCCCTGCACCCCTGAGATGTAAGAACACGGTGGTGACAGAACCCGAATCCGAGCCCGTTGCCCCGGGACCACTGCTGCTGGCTCCGGCGGAGACGACGAGCCCGACTCGCGGCTTCTGCACTGACTTCAACATGTCCAGGTTCTCGAATTGGGAGAGCCTCGCGTCCTCTGCGGAAGCTTGCGTCGCCCTGGCGCTCTCGCCGAGCCCAGGGGCCCAGTTGAACATGAGGGTGCCGTGGACCAAAGGCAGCAGCGGCCAGGGCCTCTCCATGGCGTTCGGGTCTTCCAGCCTGTCCATGATGGCCCGCCAGGGTGCGGAGGCGTGCTTGGTCTGGAGCTCCTGCTCCCGCTGCATACGACCCAGGAACTGGGACACGGTTTCGACCGACTCGCGGTCGCATCTCGGCATCTCCACCACGTTGCACACGATTTGCACTGTCGGCCCCGCCACGTCGCCAGCTTCCCACCGCAGGGACCCGTTGTGCTCCTCTCCTCGGTGGGCCGGTTCGGTGGCAGTAACGGACGGGGGTAGGAATGGGTTGTAGTGGGATCGCGCCGCTTCGACACTGGAGAACACGGCCACCCTCGACCTGGCGCCTGTCGTGGCCCTCGCGGTCGTGTAGCCACTTCTGCGGGCGCTTGCTATCGCCATGGCGGCCTTGACGATGGTGGAGATGGGGATGGGCGTGGAGCCTGTGGGATCTGCTGGACGGACCCTTATCGAGAAGCCGTGTTGCAGTTGATGACTTTCCCTGTAATGGTCTTCCAACGAGACGTGCATCCAGGACTTCGGGCTTGGCCACAACGCCCCGGCATCGACGTGTTGCGGCAGCGAGGAAAGTCGATCGACATGCCACTTGGTGGACGCCAGAGCCCGCGGAGAGCTGCGCACAGCGCGATGCAGGTCCAGATAGGACTTGTAGTCCTTGTGTTCCGGTAGCTGTGCTTGAATGCTCGCGGCGGTTGAGCCGCTTGAGGCGAGACTCGGGGAGACAGCCAGCGCGACGGCTCGGTCGAGGTCGTCGTAGAACAACTGCCCCGCGGAGTGGTCGGTGATGGAGTGGTTCCCGGACGTCACCATCGCCACAGTGCCGGTCTCTTCCACGTCGAGGAGCATGACTCGATAGAGCGGCCCGGGGAACGTGTTCTGTTGCGGTGCTGGGAAACGGCGGGCCTCGGCGGTCTGGCCAAGTGCGATGTCCTCGACGTCCTTCAAGGAGCGAACAGCGCCGCCGTCTTGTATGGCCAAGTCGAAATATCTCGCCGACGGGCGCATGATGATGTGGAGGGCTTCGTTCGGCTCGGGATTGACGCTGCGCCAGTCGGCATCCCAGATCATGAACGAGCACATGATGGGATGGTTGAGCATCGCCGCTTCCAAGGCGCTGCGAAGTTCCTACATGGATCAAACAAAGTGTTAGCATCCTGTTGTATCTGTACCGTAGGAATGAGGCGATGAGATGCGAATATTTACCCTTTTACTTATGGCCTTCTTCGTGCTAATGGCCATGTTGAAGTTGATGGTATCGTAAAAACCACACTGCGCCTGCACAGCATTCGCGTCGTACGCGGGGCCAACGTCCTCGACGTCGTCCCACCCAAGACCGTGAGGTGAGATGACCTCCAAGACCCTATCTTTGACGAACTCGTATAGCTCCGGTTCCACGCCCGAGTCCGCCATGTCCTCTGTTGAGAAAGCTCTTCCTCGTGTTGCGATCCTGGCGTTGGCGGCCGATATCCTCTCTTGCTGCCTCGCAAGATGCGCCGCGCCAACTTCCGTTGCCATAGAAGCCGTTCTTCGGCCCGCCGACAGGCTGTGCAGAAGTTTCATCTGCTCGGCGAATGTCGCGGCCTGGGCCATGGCTGCCAACGGGAGCGCCACGCCCGTTTGCTTTCTGATCTTGTCGCGGACGCGCATCATGGTGATGCTGTCGATGTACTGCCCAAGAGGTGCGTTGACATCCAGCTGAGACGAAGATCCCAGGCCAATGGCTTTCGTCCAGATGGCCTTGACCTGTTCCTCCTCATGCTGTCCGAGTCCGGAGGATATCCCCGAGGTCTGCGGAGCAGCCTGATTGTCAAGATGGGTTGCCACAAGCTGCTTCAGCTTGAACTTTTGAATCTTGCCTGAAGTCGTTCGCGGGAAGTCCTTTTGACCTAAATCTTTGAGATGAATGACCACATCTGGGACGTGCATTCTTGTCATGTGTTGGAGCACAGTTTCTCGAACTGCCTCTTCGACAGCGGCACCTGGCTGGTCACCTTTGATTACCACGGCGGGAACCTCACCCGCAATGGTATCCCTGACACCGACGCTAAAGGATGCCCTCGTAAGCACTTCGTCTTGAAGGGATCAAGATGGAAGAGGGGCAGGGGAGGCAAAAAGAATGTGCCGGGGTGGTAAATCTTACTTACACTTGCGGGTCGAGAGTGCGGAGGGCTGAATTCTTCATGAGAACGGCCTCGATAGCGGCAGGGGAAATATTTTCGCCGCCGCGGATGATCCTGCCAAGCAATCAGTTAGCTTAAACAAAATAGGTTAGTCATTTGAACGTCGGCGGCGTCGCACATACATGTCCTTGTACCGTCCGACGATGAAGAGATCTCCCTTTTCGTCCATTCTCCCCATATCTCCGGTCTGGAACCACACCCTGCCTGTCTCCTTCTCGATGTAGAAGGCCTTGTTTTGCTCGTCCCCAATGTATGACCATCGGCCTTCACGGGATATCATGGGACCATACCCGTGGATCTCCCCTGTGACATTTCGAGGAACGACGCAGCCCGTGGCAGGATCCACGATCTTGATGCCGTGGCCCATCGGTGGTCTCCCAACGGAAACCTCTTCCTGGTCGTTGGACGAGCTCATATGAGGGTCTGGGCCAGATGCAACCACGCTGCCTGTGCTGGTGAGCACACCTTCGGTGCAACCGTAGGCATTTTCAATGGCGTTGGCCCCGAGAATCTTTGCCGTCGCAAGCGTCTCCTGTTTGGTTAGAATCATGCCCCCAAAGGTAACGCTGAGCAGTGACTCCAGCGGCGGCTGGCCCTTTTCCATGACGGCCACCAAGGCGTGGACCAGAGTCGGCACCAGTAGCGTGTGCGTGATGCGTTCTCGGCGAAGAGTAGAGAGCAGTGCCTCCGGCGTGGAGAACGCCGGGCCGGGGAACACTAGGGCCGCGCCACGGCCGTGTGCGGTTTGAATGCAGGTCCAGCCGTTGCCGTGGTTGTTGGGTAGAATGCTGCAAACTCTTGAGCCAGGTTGCGGGAGGAGATGCGGTGGTGAAAGCAGCAGTCGACTGTTGGTGTAAGTGTTCAAGACGGCGTGACGGCAGAACAAGCCCTTGGGCCTGCTTGTTGAACCGCTTGTACTGTTTCCAGGTTAGCACTATCCAGACATTAGAGGCCTCTGTTTGTTCCACGTAGACATACAAGAGTACAATCCCGGCTTGGGCGTGGTCCTTGCCTTCAAGGCCAGCAAGTGGGGTGTACAGGCTCAAATCGCCGCTGCCACTGGCATCAAGCGCCCTGACCAAACCATCAAGATGAAGCCAGCCGTCTCTCGCCTCAGACCCGGAAGCCAGGATCTTGATACTGTGAGCCCCAAGGATGTCCGCGTCCAGCTCGTCGACGTTTTTGGCCACGTCCGAGTCGGCTGCGTAGATGACCCTCAGTTTATGGCCGTCGGGGGCAAGACTCAGAGCCGTTCTCAGCATGTGGGAGGCCTCATCCCGATTCTTGAGTGTCAAAGGGTTCAGCGGAGTGAGGGTGCAGCCCGTCACAACCGATGCCCAAGCTGCAAGCACAAAGTCGGCCCCGTTCCGGAGGAAGGTTATCACCGGAGTTCCAGGGCCGAGCTCCCCCGATAAGCCAACATCTGCGGCCGAGGACTTTTTGGCAAGGACAAGCTTGTGGATGGCTTGGGCAAGAGTTTGAAAGGTCCAGCGAAGATAAGCTGGCGGTGGTTCGTCCGTGATGCTGTTGTCTTCCGGGCCAGGCGAGGCGAAACTAGGAAATCCGAACAGATTATGCGGCTGATGAGTGCACACAAGAGCCAACTCATTCGGATGGTCCTTTATGGCCGAACGAAAACCGTCCCAGACGTCAGGAACTCCGGAGAGATCGAGAGGTGGGCCTTCGGCCTCACTGAGACCTGGCGATGTTGACGCTGAGGCATTCATCTCTGGTTTGTTGATGTTCCGATGCTATGGAAAAGTGATTCGAAAAATCAACTCTTGCTGAACGCGCGATGTGTGTGTTCCAACTACGTTGTGTATGGTGACGCTTGTGGTGTAAGTGGCACCGGTAACACAAGTATGTTGAGGAGTTCATGGGCCAAGTTGGTTCCCGAAACAAGGCCGCATACCCGCTCTGGTGACATTCAGATGCTCTCATATGACCGGTGAGCCAGTTCCGCACAGTAGGAAGTTTAAATAATTACCCTGACTCGGTAAAGAGGGTCGAAACCACAACCGTAATGATCAAGTGGGTTTGCATCTTGTAGGGGGGCGTCTGTCTTTCCTTGTAGGAGGGTAGGTATAAGGGAACAGATCACGTTTCTCTTCTAGCCTAACCAAACTGAAACTACTCTAGGAGATTTTCTATCGATATCAGGTACTTACACCTTGGCTTATGATCCACAGCTAGCACAAATGAATGCATCACCTAACTGGCCAAGCACTTGCAATGTACTCATCTGAGTGCGCGGAGAACTAGTGCTTAGATCAGCTTGATTGCAAGCCAGAAGATACCTGACATGGGTATAAGATTGTTGCCTGCGACCGAAGTACGTGCTGACATATCCCCCCCTGCTAGGATAAGAGAAGCACCAAGGTGATAAAAGATTCGAAGCGTCCGTGAAATCCCACACGACGTGACATAGTACGCCGCCGTTGCCCCTTGGTTCCTTAGACACATTCAGTCCAGACTTTCACCAGAACCTGAATATGAGTTCTTTCACGTCTCAGTTGGCAAGCATCCTGTCTCCAGGACTCATTGGCCGACTCTTCTGCGTGGCCACCGTGTCGTACTTCGTCATCGGGATTCTAAGGTCATGGACTCGCTTGTGGCACTTACCCGGCCCTTTTCTTTGTTCGTTCTCGTACTGGCCAATGTTTAGAATCCGTTGTCGCGGCTCCCGTGCGTTTTCCGAATACGCCAAGCTCACGGCCCAGTACGGCAAACTCGTTCGCATAGGTCCCAACGATGTGATCACCTCAGACCCGGTCCTCATCAGACGTATGTCGGCGGCGAAGTCAACATACGAGCGCAGTAGCTGGTATAAGGCAACGCGGCTGGACCCGTACCATGACATGATGGGTAGCGTGCTCGACAAGTCCGTCCACCACTCCCTGAGGACGAAACTGTCACCGGGTTACTTGGGAAAGGACATCCCGGGACTAGAAGCCAGTATCGACGAGGGAATAGCCGAGCTCGTCGACCTGATTCGCCGAAAGTATACCTCGAGGCCGAAGACTACCGCCGCTCTTCCAGCAAGCGGAGTGGACCAGGTCTTGGGACTTCCGGACTCGAGGCCTGTCGATTTCGGCCGCCTTGCGGACAACTATGCCATGGATGCGCGATCAAGGATGTCGTTCGGTCGTCCCATCGGGTTGCAGGAAAAAGATACGGATGTCTTTGGACTGGTCAAAATGTCAAACGTGGCGATAGACGTGCTGCAGTTCTTCACCGACATTCCTGCGCTGCAAATGATCTTCACGTCGAATCTCGTACTGGGCTTGTTTGGCCCTAAGCCAACCGACTTGAGTGGTTTCGGAAAAATCATGGGGTGAGTTGGCTAGGCGTCCCGTGAAACTACTCCCCTTCAAGGTTGAAATCTCAATTGTCAAGCAGCGCTCTGGCTTGTCGCATGAACACACGTTAACTAGAATGGACGGCAGACTTGCCCAACAGCACGTTGCAGACCGTTTTGGTCCCGATGCAAAGGACGAGCCTGACCTACTTGTAAGCAGTTGGGGAGATCATGAAAGCGTTACAATCTGTTTTGGCTGCTTACATATGGGATAGGGGTCCTTTCTCCGTCACGGGCTTGACCAACGCTCGGCACAGTCTGAAATCATGTTCCCAATGGTTGCTGGTTCGGATACAGCTGCGAAAGCCATCAAGTGGACAATGCAACACCTCCTCTGGAATCCCTCCACCTATGAGTCTCTTGAGAAGGAAATCATGACAGCGAATTCGGATGGAGCAATATCAGAGCCTATCACGAACGCAGAGGCTCAAAAGCTGCCCTTTCTTCAGGTAAGCCCTAGTGCGAGAGAGCAATTCCGTGGATGCAATAAAGCTGGTGGGCTCTCATTTAACATTTACGCTCATATGCGCTTATAGGCCGTTATTTACGAGGCGCTCCGAGTGCACCCACCGTTCACTGGTCTGTTGATGAAGAAGGTCGGCTCCGAAGGCGACGTGTATGAAGGCACATTTCTTCCTCCAGGGACAAGAGTCGGTCACGACACGTGGTCAGTGACACACGACAAACAACTATTCGGAGAGGACGCCGACATGTTCCGGCCCGAGCGATGGCTTGAAGCCGATGCTGCCACGGTCAGAGAGTGGAAAAAACAGACCGAGCTGGTTTTTGGTGCCGGCCGGTGGCAGTGTGCGGGTAAGGCGGTGGCCCTCATAGAGCTGAACAAGGTCTTCGTCGCGGTGAGTTGTCATGTTGGCCTACACCGTACCTTGGATCATCCAGATCGCTAATGTTCGTGTCAGCTTATTCGTAACTTTGAGTTCCTGTCGACGAATGCTGCCATGACTGCCGTGATAAGGAATCGCCAGTCGTAATGGAACGAAGGGCAGGCAAAGGGTTTGATAAACCCTCGAGAACCAGACCGTTGCCGGATCAACAAAAAAGGGGTTTTACCCAAACGCCAAGCTCGTAGCCAAGCGGAGGGACTCGAGAGTCACCGTTGGTCAGAGCAGAAGTTTTTACAGCAATAAACCTGACAGCTATCATCTTTCGCGTCATTGGCTCTGCGGTTCAGCTCTCATATCAAGCATCGCTCATATACTGCAATTTTTCTCCCGATATTTCCACGAGCTTGATAAGCCCCGGCAACAAACTTCAACAATCTGTCCACCACGCTGCAGCTAAAGTCATTTTGTATTATAGGCTTTGCAATATGTTACAAAAACTTTGCATTGGGATTTGAAACGGATGTCTGCAAGAAGTGAGAAGAGGCCTCGACAACGGAGCGCGGGTTGCTTATCGACTTTATCTCGTCTTCTTTCTCGTCCGACGAGACGAGAGTCATCATCGGGATGTCGGATAGGGTATGCCGTCCAACCCCTCTTGGGTGATCTGGTTCGGGCAATGTTTAATTATGGAAGAGTGGGATATCGACAAATCGGGGTCGGAAATGGAGACAAGGCCCCCATTTTCTTCCACACTGGGCCATGTCATCGGAGACTTCCCGATTATGGGCGGTAGCCGGGGTTTGGTATAGATTATATTGGCCGGCACCCTTGAAGGCCGTGCAATCATTTGTCCTACTCGCTTTCTCTCTTCTCTCTTCGTTGCTTCTCTGGTTTTGCTTTTCTTGCTTTCTTCTTCTTGAATCCTCTCTTTTACTGCAGCTAGCACAGCATGGGTAGCACGCGTATACCGCCCTTCCAGACTTGTCCATACCTGGAGCAAGAACCTGTGTCTATGAGTCTTACATCTTGCAGCACACTCGCTACCCCTATCACGGGTTCGTGGCTGTACAACCGCACCTTGCAATCTTATTTCTCTGCAGCCGAGCCTGTTGTCGAAGATATCAACCCGTTTACCAGACGGGTAGCTCCGATAGTGGATCCCGTGATGGGGATAGCTACCGGAACCTGACGCAAAAGGGACAACAAGGGCCGGCTTAGATCGGCTGGGATCCCCGATCCGGTAGACTGTTCGTATTTTTTGCCAATATCGCGGCTTATATACGACAGGGGCATGCTGTAAGGGGCCACCAACGAGGAACCCAACGGCGCATACAGAGCCAGGAGGGAGTCTGGTGGCCCGAGTTATGGTCATCGTTGGTGCAAACCATTAAATATGTCAACTGCCGTCTCGGTCTTTGCATTCGATCTTTTTTTACTTCTCCAGGCGCCGCAGTTGAAGCCAAAGTAATCACTCGTTCCGCTTTGTGCTTGTTGTGTTGTCGTTCTCTTTGATCTATACCGCACCATTCGTTCTCGATCCAACTCTCCTTACATCGTTATTGAATTTCCCTCCTTGTTTTTGCTACAACTACTTCTCTTTTACTACTCATCTTAATCTCGTCACACATCAACTATGCGTTCTCTTAAATCATCCCTCTCTTTGCTGGCCGTCGGGGCTCTTCAGGGCGCATCAGCCTTGGACGCCGCCGGATGGCGCAACCAGAGCATCTACCAGATCATCACCGACCGCTTTGCCACCTCAGACGGCTCGACGCCAGCATGCGACACGACCCCGGGCTTGTACTGCGGTGGTACGTGGAAGGGCATCACCAGCAAGCTGGACTACATCCAGAACTTGGGTGCCACGGCCATCTGGATCTCGCCCATTGTCAAGAACGTAGAAGGAAACATCAACGGATACGGAGAGGGCTACCACGGCTTCTGGACGGAGGACATCTACTCGATCAACCCGCACTTCGGCACCGAGGCCGACCTGAAGGAGCTCGCCGACTCCCTCCACGCCCGCGGCATGTACCTGATGATCGACGTCGCCCCTAACCACGTCGGCCTGAACGATGACCCCGGCAACTACGCCAAGTACAAACCGTTCAACAAGCCCGAGTACTACCACAAGGAGTGCCCCATCGCCTGGAACAACATCACGTCCGAGCAGCTCTGCTGGCTCGAGGGTCTGCCCGACCTGCGCACCGAGGATGCCTACGTCCGCCAGGTCTACGCCTCGTGGATCAAGGACCTCGTCGCCAAGTACTCCATCGACGGCCTCCGCGTCGACACGGCCCTCGAGATCGAGCCCGAGTTCTTCAGCGAGGGCGGCTTCCGCGAGGCCGCCGGCGTCTTCCTGCTCGCCGAGGTCAGCCACTCGAGCCTGGACCTGCTGGCCCCTTACCAGGGGGTCCTCGACGGCATCCTGGACTACAACGGCTTCCACTCGGTCTCGCCGGCGTTCGGCAAGGTTGAGGGCGACCTGGAGGCGCTGTACCAGAGCATCAACAAGATGGCGAGCACCGCCAGCATCGACCCTTCGGTCTGGGGCTCCTTCGTCGAGAACCAGGACCAGGTCCGCTTCGCCAACCGGAACAGCGACGTGGCGCTGGCCAAGAACCTGTACTCCCTCGTCATGCTCCGGGACGGCATCCCCATCGTCTACTACGGCCAGGAGCAGCACTTCAACGGCGGCGCCAACCCGCACAACCGCGAGGCGCTCTGGCTGGGCGGCTACGACATCCACTCGGAGCTGTACGGCTGGATCCAGCAGACGAACAAGGTGCGGGTGCACGCCGCCGCGGCCAACGCCGATTTCCTGACCCGGGAGCGCACGCGGGCCGTCTTCTCGTACGGCAGCAAGGACAGCAGCCGCGTCATCGCCCTCCGCAAGGGCCAGCTCTTCTCCATGTACACCAACGGCGGCGTCGCCGCCACCAACAACGTCATGTTCGCCATCGCCCGAAACGTCCACGGCTTTGCCATCGGCTCCGACGTCGTCGACGTCATGAACTGCGAGTCCTTCCAGGTGGCCTCCCACGGACGCCTCTGGGTGCAGATGCCCGACGGCGGTCTCCCGCGCGTGTTCTTGCCCAAGGAGCAGGCCGAGGGGCTCTGCAACGACGTCAAGGCGCCCCTGGCGAGCGCCACCATCAAGGTCGGCGTGGACAAGAACACGGGGTACAACAAGCGGTCGGTGCCGTTTGTGGCCACGGTGCTGGAGTAGGCTGTAGGCATATGCCATGACGCGAAGCTCTGTGTTTCTGATACGAGCGGGTAGATAGATGGGAAGGGCTGAAGATACCTGAGGAGACCTAATGGCCCCCTTCCCTGTGTATTTAAAGATGTTATTGATATAGAGCGTCGTACGTGTAATGTTAATGCTAATAAAGAACTGTGAACACACAACAGGCGTTACCTTTCCCCCTATTGGCATTTGGAGAATGCCGACTCGGAATGGGAAGACTAGAATATCTTTTCTTACACTAGACTCATGAAGGCGACCCTTGGAAGTTGTAGAGTACAGTGGTCAGTCCATGAAGCAGTGTTGTTTTACATCAATTTGCAAATTGTCACAGCTGAACAACGGCCAAACTTGTAAGCCTTGGTGACGACTTGAATCACATTACAACATGTCAACTGAAGGTGAGAGAGTAATGTATGGAATAAATACTTCATTATATGCATCGTATATGCATGTTGTTCTAGCTAAGAGGTTGGCAACTAGTCTGCGAGACTCGAAAGCCGGGGGAATCATGTGACGCGGAAAATCATTACAACCAGATTGAGAATGCATCCGCCCCATGAGAAGGGAGGGGGATGGGAGGCAAAGCTTGGAAAGGTTATTGAAAACACAGGCTTAGACCTTCTCGGAGACGTGAGCCTGGGCGGCAGCGTCGTCGCGAGCCACGGCGTTGGGCTGGTTGGTGCCGAGGAACTTTGTCTTCTTGAGCTGGTTGAGCTCGTCCTCCTCGTGGTCGAGGTGCTTGAAGCAGAACCAGAAGGCGACACCACCGATGAAGGCGATGATGGCGACGCAGGCGTAGTTCCAGACCAGGAGGGGGTCGTCGGACAGAGGGGTGAAGGCCTGGCCGATGGCGGCGGAGACGGCGCTCATGGCGAGGTTGACGGACATGACCAGGGACTTCATGTTCTCGGGGGCCTTGGAGAAGGCGTACTCGTACGAGGTGACGTTGGTGAAGATCTCGGCCAGACCGACGAAGATGTAGGGGAGACACTGGGCCCAGACGTTGATCTGGGCAGGGCCCTCCTCGCAGATGGTGGCGTGGTCGCCGCAAGGAGACATCTGGTAGATGTAGTGCTGCATGACGGCGGCGGCGACCATGGCCGAGGCGGCGAAGAAGAAACCGGTGGTCATGCGCTTGATGGGGGTGAAGTTGAAGCCCATCTTGCGGAAGCCCGGGTAGATCAGGTGGTCAAGGATGGGGATCATGATGATGATGGACAGCGGGTTGAGGTTCTGGATGACGTCGTTGGGGGCGCCGCCGAGGACCATGGAACCGGCCTGGGAGGTCAGGTTGTTGGTCATCTGGTTGTAGGCGAGGAAGAAGATGGGCAGGAAGAGGAAGACCTTGCAGGCCATGAGACCGCGGCGGACTTCGTCAACCCAGGCGTCGTCGTAGGTCAACCAGCCGGGGCGCTCGGCGACGGGGATGTTGCTGGGCTTGGCGTTCTCCCAGTTGAGCTTGGTGTAGCCGCCGGAGCGCTTGGCGGCGAAGCTGGACATGCGGAAGAACTTCTCGAGGACGGAGCCGGTGGGAGGGGTGAGGTGGTAGTTCTTCTTGTTGAAGTAGAGCACAAAGGGGCAGATGAGGAAGAGGATGGTGGGCAGCAAGAAGGCGAGCCAGAAGCTGTGGTACTTCTCGACGAAGACCATGGAGATCTGGCCGCCGACGGCGCCCGTGTTGATGGCGAAGTAGAACCACAGGAAGATGCGCGTGTTGGTGACGGACGGGTCGACGATGACGCGCTCGCCCTTCTGGACCTCGACGCGCATGCGCGTGTCCTTGTTCTGCTCGGCCAGCAGCGGGGAAATGTTGGCCTTGAAGAGGCCGGTGCCGCAGCAGAGCGTGAAGAGACCGATGAAGAAGGGGGCGAAGGCGACCTTGCCCTGGGAGAGGACGCCGGGCGCGGCCGAGATGACGAGGATGATGTGGGCGAGGGTCGAGACGGCGATGGCGATGTGGATGACCTTGTAACGGCCAAGCTTCGCGTCGGCCAACCAACCACTGCGCAAGAAGTCAGTCTACATGTTTTGGGGTTTTCTCTCAAGATGGGGGCCGTCTCTCATGTGTCTGGGAGAGGAGGAGAGTGAAAAAGAAAGAAGAAACGCACCCGAAGAGGGGGACGAGGTAGGCCCAGAACTGGTTCACCAGGGAAACACCCTGGGAAGCCTTCTGACCCATGCCGAGCGCACCGGCGGGGATATCGGCGCCGTAGGTGGCACCGGTCTTGGAGCCGGGCGGCAGAGGGCGCATGACGAAGTTGGTGTAGAGGACGGAAGAGCCATAGTAGGAGAAGCGCTCGCAGAGCTCGGCGAAGGCGATGGTGTAGATGCCCCAGTGGATCGGGCCCGAGACACGGCGGAGCGTGTTGAGCTCCTCCTCTGTCGGCTTGTCCTCGTAGTCGTCGTCCGACTTGGAGTCGTAGTAGTTGTCGTCGACGACGGCGGGGGCGGCGGCGGCCGTCACGTCGAAGGAGCCGCGGGTCTCGGCGCCCGTGCCCTGGACGGTGGCCGAGGCGACGTGCGCCTTGGCCAGCACGTCGTCGTTGAGGCCTCCGGCGTTACTCATGGTAACGAAGGAAGTCCCCCGTGTAGGAGAGAGAAGGGGGAAGGGGGGGCGGGGGGTTGTGTGGTTTGTTGAAACGAAAGACACGAGTTAACGAGTCTTTGACAGCAATTGACAGACGGACCGGACCGGGTAAAGGGGAGGACCTGAGCTGTTGGCCGTAGAGGGAAAAAACAGGCTGCTGATCGAGAGAGGGAAGGGGAAAGGGAGACGGCCTTCGTCTGAAAGAGCGTCTCGAGGCGGATGTTTTATATTCTAATCCTCCCCAGTAACAACAGCAGTAAACGATATGTATGGGTCGGCTGGCTGGCTGGCTGGCTGGCTGGCTGGTCCCAATGCTATTACACCTGCATCCGGCAGCTGGTTAGGATAGGACCCGTAGATACACACAGACACATGGGCGACATGCCTTGGCGCATGGAAGTGGGGGACGGGGGGTGTCGGTCATGGACATGGACTCATGTCTAGCTCACGGACGGTGAAGGATATGGATGGCATGCAACGGGGCCAATCGATCAAGAGGATGGGAGGGGTGAAGGGGGGAGGGGGGGGGCAGGTCAAGGTTTGCTCCCACAGCAACAAGGTTTCTAGGATTGTCCCCAGGTAGACGTGTGTGCGAGTGAGCGGACATGTGGGCGTGGCACCGTGGATACGATTAGAGACAGACCGGAGATGGGCGCTCAGAAGGGGCAGGGAACGTCGAATGGAACTCCATGGCGGCATCTACTGTACGGGTAATCATCCAACAGGTGAGATGGTTCCGCCTCCCGAGGCCAGGCTGGACCGAGACAGACGCCGGTTCTGACTTGTGGGATGGCGCGCGACTCCCTCCAGTCAAGAGAGAGGCGATGGACCTGATGGGCCCGATGGGCCTGATGGACCGTGATGGACTCCAGGGCAAATGGCTCGATTAGGCAGGTCGGGGGTCAAGGGGGGTAGCGAGCAGATAGTGAGTGTATCAGCTTCTGTGTGAGCGCGCGCTCTGGTTTGTGTGTGTGTACGATGTATGTCTGGGGTTGATGTGTGGGGGAAGAACAAACGCGGTAAGATTATAACTCTAGCCAGTTGACAAAGTTTCTTGATTCACGTCAGCCAGCAACTCGACGACCTACATCGTACTTCATATCAGCAGCTTGCACTTTCTGCATTGTCGCCCGACTCGGAGACTCTGGCAGACTCCGAGGGACTCTGAGGTGTAAGCGTGAGAGAGAGAGGAGATTTTGCGATGGAATACGACCTGCCAAGGAGATACTCGGCGGGTAACGTTGATCGACCTTGGCACCGGCGCCACCGTCGCCTCTCGAGCGGCCGCGTTATTGGAGCGTCTGTCGGGCCTGACTTCTGCATCTGTCGTGGTACGAGAACGAGCTCGGGCGTGTTCGTTGGTGGCGGGTGGTGGTGCAACAAGAACAAGAGTCAAGACTAGTCAAGACTCGTCAAGACTCTCCCAAGAGCTCTCGGCTCGCGGGAGAGCGCCAACCCTGCCTCGCCCGCCCAGCTTCTGGCGCGGCTTCGAGAACAACCCATGTGTGCGTGTGTGTGTGTGTGTGTGCTGTATGTACGTCGTCTGCGGTCCACGGCCTGCACGATGGGAATTTGGGCTGGTGATAGCCGAGAACGCCACGCCGAGGTACTACACTGATTCGCTTGGTGTCGACCTGCGAAGGGATTGCCGTTAATTAGATGCCTTAGTGCCACCCACCACCACCACGTTCGACGATGGATGTGTGCCTCTTTGAAATCATTGCTCCCTTCCCGGTCATCGATGATGATGTACGATTGTATCCATACTAGGCCATTGAGATACGTAGATACGTAGCCAACAGTGGTCGAGGGAAGAGGCGAATGGGTGAATACGGCCTTGGCAAGGGCGGTTTTGTGCTGTTCTTCAAAGAGGCACAGCTTTTGGAGTTGAGCAACCGATGATTGCCGCGGTTACTACGTCTGTGTACGACGTCACGACGCCATCACCGTCGATTGACGCGCCTTTCTCTATTGCTCTACGCGTAGTAGACCGTTTGCCCTCTCAAGCCTACTTGACATCAAACCGATAGTACTCCATAGTCCGAGTAAGCCTGTCCTCCTCTCGTTCTACTCGATCCCCAGGTTGCTGTCGCCGTTCCCCCTCGTGCGTGGGTATCCATAAATGTACCCGTAGACGCACAGCAAAAAAAGAACCCAACCCCCGGGCAAAAGTAGTAGTCTCTGAGTCTGCCGCCGTGCGTACCGTACCGTCAACGCCACCAACCCGTTGTCGACCTTGCCAAACGATAAGAGCCCTCAAAGGTGGCCCATGAGCTTAATGTCGCGCCGCCCATGGGTCATCATGGGCCCCCCCGCCCCTCCTCTGCTTCCCCTGGGCCCTGTTTGGTTGGTTCCGAAGGGGAGAGAGGAGGCTATCCCCGGTTCGGTCATTGACCCCGGGGGATTTTTGTCTGCAGTTCTTGGAGCGGGCCCCATCCAAAGGTCCTTTTGGGATCAGCCTTCGACACTCCGAGATGGACTGGACCGATGGACCAGTCGGGTGGCCGAAACGTATCGCTGAATACCGCCGAAAGTGTCCTGTCTCAAGGGGAGATCCCAGGAATGAAAATGTACCGTGTACACTGGGGAGTGCTCGGTCCGTACGTGAAAGCATGGAGCGAGCTAGCTGGCTGGCTAGCACACAAGAGTTGTTGCGCGTGTCTGCTGCCCAGACTGTCCTAACGCTCTTCAGGGTTTTCTCTTAGTCAAACGAGGGTGCCGGATTCCTGGGCGGCGGCCTCCAGACTCCCGAGATGCTTCGCTCTAGTGCGGCCCTTGGGTATCAGTGTTCGCAGCTAAAGTACGGGGTTCCTTTCAAAGGAGCTAGTGGAACGGCGGTGTTCCGACATGAAGCATCCGTACGGTGTTTACCCCATCCCAGCGCCAGCCAGTAGGTGTTATAACAGGACAATGGGAAAAAGAAGAAGAAAAAAACGGCAGTCTTGGCCTTCATGTCCCAGTGATTGCGCTAGGTCTCTTTCAAAAGTGCCTCGTTTCCATCGAGAAGAGCCAAGACTCGGGCTGCCAGCATGTTCCAAGCTTTGGCCCCATTGCTTGTCTTCTTGGCTCTGCTTTTGCTCTGCTTTTGCTCTGCAGGGCCTCTTCCTCCTCCAAAATCCGTAGTGGCACCCGCCGAGACGTCTCTGCAAAAGTTCTCTCCCTCGCACCCAAACCCCGCGAGACGATCCAAGCCCGTGTCAGTGTCGCGTGCGCAACCCGAGGACAGAGGGAAGGCGAGGACACACCATCCTGGCCAGTGGGCAAATTGGAAAAAGACGCCGCTGACAGTATCCCCCCCCAAATGGCAATCTGTCAGTCTAGTCTGTCGCCTAGTGGGAGGTGGGGGTGGGTGGGTTTGACTGTGACAGTGCCATGTTGGTGTCGCGAACAGAGATGGGCCATGGCCACACCACTCGCAGGCCGTGTGACGCGGGATGTCGTATGTCATCGTCACGGCATTGCTCTGGGCGGCAAACAGTCTCTCTCGAAACATAGATGAGGACACAAGCGAGGAGCGAGATGCTCATGATTGAAGGCCTGGCCTCACTGGGGCGGCGATAAGGCGTGAGAAGGGGGGGGGGACGATCCTGAGAAGTCTTTCCCAACGGGAACCATCAATTATCATCATCAATGGCCTCACTTTTGTCTTGGCTACCATATCATTGAACCCCAAAGAGGCATGTGAGACGCCCTGTTTCATTGTTTCTGGGGTGTGTAAGCGTCCGTCCTTCCGGTGAGCCTGGTTCAATATCCTGTGCCGCAAAATGCCATCCCCCCACCCCAGCCTGGGTGCAAGTCTGCCGACGACAGGATAACAGGTCTTTACGCTGCCTTGCACCCCCCATGGAACGGTGCAGTGTGGTGATACATGGACTCGGGAGTTCATCGGTTCCTTGAATCGTTGTTGCGAACCTGTCGGACTAATTGGCCAACTGGCACGCCACATGCACCGAGGGGGTGTACGATGGGTGTTGCCCACTGGGACGAACGCCTGCACAGTGATGGAGTTGGCTTCTTGACGGGCGGGACGGATTGAGAATGCAAATGCGAGGACGGTTCCCTCCCCCCCCTAGTTAGCTCGACGCAGGTGGCGTCCGGGGGGGGGGGGGGGGGGGGGAGTAGTGTGCGTGTGTGTTAGACAGGCTATCTCGCCCTGGAAACTCTCCGCGTGCCCCCTCGAACGAGACCCGTTTATAGAGGTTTCCGGGCGGCAAGACGCGAGGTTATCAGGACGTCTGTCTGCTTCTGTCGCCGCACCGCATGCCCAGAGACTAGAGCTGCCCATTCCTTGCCGACTTTCTTGCCCAAGGCGGACTCTGCCCTCGCCCCCCCTAGCAGCCAAGAAGAGGCTCAAGGCTCGCAACTCCAAGTGAGTGACGCTGGGAAAGAGGGGAGGAGACGAAGCGCAAGGGAACCACACCTACAGAGGCTCGCCGCGGCAAAGCTTGACAGTGCTTCCCTGAGTCAAGTCAAGGCGACGCCACGGCGGGATGAGCACTGGGCGCAGCGGCCACCAAGAGCACGCACGCACGGCAGCGCCGAGGAAACTAGGACCCGAGAGACGTGGGAGCCTGGAAAGGGAACGGCCAGGGAAACGGCTGGGGAAAGCTTGTTGTCGTTGTCGACATCACGTTACATTTGCGTGCTGTCGATCAGCACTGAGGGAGGACAACAGAGAACAGGAAGCTGGGAGAGAGGCCGGCCCTGCTGGGCTCGGTGGCTCGTTATCTGTCTTCTCGTCCACGTCTGGGGGGGGGGGGGGTGTCAATCCTGATGCAACTCCGCACGATGGTCCCTTAAACCCGGTGATCAGGGCAAACGTTGACTAACGTTTTTCAGGGTCGAACAAGCCGTTGTCGTAATGGATGATCACAGAGAGCCAGTTCGCCCAAATCACCTGAGACCAACCGCCAGACCGGAAACGATAGGTTGGGGGGGGGGGGGGGCGCGACGAGTACCCTCCAAAGCTCCAACGGCCCAATCAACCTACCAACCTACCAAAGAATAACCATTTGTCAACAAGGATGAGGAGTAGTACACGGTGGTGGCTTGGCGGCATCGAACCGATCAACCGACTTGGGGTCTGCGCCGATGGACATGGATGCTCGGGTTGCTTGGCTGGGAACTTATGATTTGTTCCTACCTCTTGGTATTCAAGAAGCAAGCCCCAAATGGGCAGACGACGCGCAAAGGCAAGAAGACAGAGGAGATGAGATGAGTGTGTGTGTGGATGGGGTTGGACGGTTCCGCCCGGTGAACATTGACCTCGGTGGCCCACGGGACGAGGCGACCGAAGCTGCCAAAATATCTTAGCAAACGTTTTCCAGATGGTACGAGACCAGGGCGATGGCGTCATTCGTAATGGGCCGAGAAAGGAAAGAAAAAAGTCGAAGGAGGGAAAAAACGTGAAAATTGTCCTTATTGACATTCATCTCACTCGAGGGGGCCAGCCAGATGCCGCGGCTTTGTTGAGTGTCAAACTCCACAAGCCTCCGGACAATCTCCATCTCAACGCTAGCCGGGCTCCAGGGATAAGCCCATGGCTAGTCAGTCTAGTGTCAGAATCTGTAATACCTGGTCGGTGAGATGGGGATGGGGAGAGGGAGCACGGAGTGGACTGTGGTCTGGTCTCGGAGACCCAGAGAACTGGAGAAATGGGGGGGAGGGGGCCGTTGGCTTGCCGTTGGCTCCTCAAGGATAATGGATGGATCGTGGGTGACAACCTGTACGTAAGCACTCGAGATAGGAGAGATAGACATGGTCCAGAGCCCATGACTTGACGTGATTAGATAATTTGATTCAATGACAATACCGTGTCGTTCATTCCCGGAACACGGAACTGAAAACCCGCCACAACGAACCGACAAACTCACTTGCTCCCTGGTTGATGGTGGCGGTTCGCCTTTTCACCGCGTGGGATGGAATAACGGCGAACGCGCGACAAGACTCGGTGCCGAGAGACAAGACTGAACAGCTCCGGCCCCGGGCCAGTCACGTCAAGAGACAACGCAGTGTCGTGCGCGAACCCGGTTGGTTGGCTGGCTGGCTGGCTGTTCGGGGCTGTCGGGACCGGTTCGGTCTCTTCCAGTCGCAGTTCCAGTTCCAGTTCCAGTTCCAGTTCCAGTTCCAGTTCCAGTTCCCCTCATTTGCCTGCGGAAGATGGGAGTTGTGCCATTGGTGGTCAAGTCATTGTTACCCAAGCTGCCGTAATGAACAACTGCTTACGAACTGTGCTGAGAGAGCCGAGGAATAGTCCCCCCTTCAACCTGATTTGGATACTTGATGCTTGAATGCTTGATGCTTGATACTTGACTTGCCTCCTTTCAGAACCCTTGCTTCATCTCCCTGACCAAAACCGTACCTTGCACTACCCAAAGCTGTCGGCATCATCAAGCGCCAACAAGCCTGCATGCGCATCACCCTATCTTGCCGATTCGATCCGCCCCGCCGAGCCGAGTTGGAGATGCCGAACTGAGTTACCGGCCGGTAACGGAGCCGGCTGTTTGTCACCAACCCGAACCACCCTACAGATACGTTCGCCGTTGAAACTCAATCCTCTATCCAAAATCAACTCTTGATCACAGCTTTTGTCCTGGTATGAGAGAGACCATTTCGCTCTTCCACCCGACTCCGTTTCCATCACCTGACAACCTCGCCAACGCCAGTCACCGCTCCATCCCCCCCCCCCCCCCCCCCCCCCCCCCGCCCCCTCGCTCGCCATACCACCGCCGCCCATCGACGCCGGCCCCCGTAAACCGGCCACCCGTCTGATCGAGTCTCCTTGCAACCATGGTCCAAGTCACCCAGCTCAAGGTGGCCGTCCTCGACGATTACCAGGGTACCTCGGAACCCCACTTCAACAAGCTGGACAAGTCGCTCTTCAATGTCACCACCTTCAAGGACACCCTGCTGCCCTACAACCACTCCGAGACCCCTGAGTATGCCAAGGATGCCTTGGTCTCGAGGCTAGAGCCCTTCGATGTCATTTGTAACTACACCCCGTCCCTCGCCTTCAGCCCTGCTGCAACGGGTCACGCTCTCGGCGAGCATCACCCCGGCGCCAGTCAGCGTTCAGGGTATTCGCCGCACATTGTATGTGTAGACTAATCACGCAGGGCACAAGGCACCATGAGGGAACGCACCCCATTCCCCCGAGGCCTCATCGAGAGGCTGCCGAACCTCAAGCTCCTCCTCTCCACCGGCCTGCGGAACAACAGCCTCGACCTCCCCGCCTTCAAGGAGCGCGGCATCCCCGTCGCGGGCACCGCGGACAATTCGACGGGCAAGCAGGTCGGCACGAACAGCACGACCGAGCACTGCGTCACGCTCATCCTCTCGCTGGCGCGCAACATCGCCGCCGACGACCTCGCCGTCAAGTCGGGCCTCTGGCAGACCGGCCTGGCCGTCGGCCTGACGGGCAAGACGTTCGGCGTCCTCGGGCTCGGCCGCCTCGGCGTGTCGACGGCCAAGATCATGAACCTGGCCTTCGGCATGCGCATCGTCGCCTGGAGCCCGAACCTCACCCAGGAGGCCGCCGACGAAAAGGCAAAGGCCGAGGGTCTGCCTGTCGAGGGGCCCGACGGCGACAAGACGTTCAAGGTCGTGAGCCGCGAGGAGCTCTTCGCCGCCGCCGACGTCCTGAGCGTCCACGTCGTGCTGTCCGACCGCTCTCGCGGCATGATCACGGCCGACGACCTCTCCAGGATGAAGAGGTCGGCGCTCTTCGTCAACACGTCCCGCGGACCGCTGGTCGTGGAGAGGGACCTGCTGGACCTGCTGAAGAAGGGCGGCATCCGGGGCTGCGCCCTGGACGTCTTCGACCTCGAGCCGTTGCCTCTGGACAGCGAGTGGCGGACCGTCAGTTGGGGGCAGGACGGACGCAGCAGGGTGCTGCTGACGCCTCACATGGGGTACGTCGAGGAGAAGACGCTGAACTCTTGGTATGAACAGCAGGCGGACAATATCAAGCGGTGGCAGTCGGGTGACGTTCTTGTCAACGTCCTTGCGTGAGATGGTGCCAGCAAGGAGGGCATCAAGCTTAGGGCACTGAAGCTTATGAGAATGATGAAATGGTTCATGAGTACGAGCACGATGACGAGTACGATGACAATGCGTCGCCTAGTGTGTCAACAGTCTGAGACTGAGACAAGCCTCTTGGATGTGGTAACTATTTCTCCTTCCAACTAAACACAGCAAATCCTGCATCAAAGACTACAACTGCACTCTACCAGGCTCTGGCCGATTCCGCAAGTGAGGTTGGCTAGACTATGGGGGACATGTGGACAACCTTCAGGCTACATTAAACTCAGAGCGAGTAATTGTCAACATCAGTGAAGATGGACAAATTGTCGAAACGGGTCCAACCTCTCTTCGACCTGTCGACTTCAGGAATCAATCCCCCCCCTCAGGGTGTGCGTGACGATCCTAAAACGATGATGAACGATCCCCTTGGATCACACAATCTCTCACGTTATTTCGCTCCAGAAAAAGGGCGTCAGTCAACTTGATATCAATCACAACTATTGCAAACCCAGACAAAAGCCGAAGTCACTCCGGACCGCCGTCTTGGTTGGTGGTCAGCACAGGCACGACTTGCACCTCCGGTGGCCAACTGCGAGCCCGAACTGTCTCCAGTGAAGGCCTCGACAGGTGTTGAGTAATCGCTTGTACACCTCTCAAACACAATTACGGCGAATTCGTGGTGCTCCGTCACAAGCTGTCCTCCTATAGTGGAGAATGGTCACCCAGATCTGAGACCGGGGTCCTCCAATGAGCGTCTCAGCGGACTAATTTTCGTATTCTATACGAAAACTCGACCAAGTACTCCGGCGACCCTCCCCAAGTCAAGTCGGCATTGATCCGTTCAAAACCAGGTTGTGCCCTCTTCATCCCTACCGATAAAATGACTTTCTCTCGGAGTTGTTGCTGGCCTCGAATTCCCGCTCTCGGACTTGACGATCCCCGCGCCCAACACAACATGCTGGTTAGGTTCAGCCGTGAGCAGCGACGGCAACCCTCAGAACGCGACAGAAAGGTTCCGTGAAACGACCGTTACCAGTCAATGATACTTCCATCACAAATTCAACGTACATAAAGCGAGGGAGGTGTAAGAATCACAGCAGGAGGATGGCGGACGAACGACAGGACGAATGCTCGGATGCCACCTCCACGAAACCCGTTTCCCGCAGCGGAGGATGTTGCTGCGGCTCGTGTCGTAAGAAGAGGCGTTCACACAAGAAGTCGAGGAACGGGTGCCATAACTGCAAGAGGAGAAAGGTCAAGGTAAGCTGGATCGAGCCTACACAGGGAGAGACATTGTTCAAATCCATCTATCGTCCGCCCTTCGACGTTCCTAGCTATATAGCTAACACCGACCCGGGCAGTGTGACGAGGTCCATCCACAATGTGGGAACTGCGAAAGGTTCTCGATGACTTGCGACTATCCAGCTTCCGCCGAGGGGACAAGAACACCGCGAGATCCCGAAGAAATCGACGCTCCCAGGAAACGGAGAAGACAGCTCGCCGTCACGGACTTGCCCACCCCGACCGCCTCCGAGTCAGAAGCAGGACCGAGCCCCCTCCCACCGGTCGGCGATGTCGAGTGCAGCAAACATGTCCCGTACATTCTCGACACCCAGAGCCTCGAGCTCCTCCATTACTACATGTGCCACACGTCGACGACGCTTGGAGACGCACAGGTCTTTCGGGACGTGGTCCCTGCCCTCGGCTTCAAGCATGACTGCGTTCTGCGCATGATCCTATCCATCACGGCCCGGCATCTCACGCGAATCCGGCCCGATCAGGCCCCGTACTATCACAGCCTGGCAGACGATCACGCCGCCGCGGCGTTCCCGGAGGTCACCGCCATGCTGACGCAGGTCGACGAGGACAACTCGCAGGCGCTCTACTACGCCACAGTACTCATATGCTTGTCTTCGCTTGCTAGGGAGCCGAGTCCTGGGAACCTACTCGTCGTCGCGGAGGATGGGGAGGTCCCGTGGTGGGCGCTCATGCGGGGGGTCCGGATCGTCCTCGATGTCGTCGGCATCAACAGAATAATGGCAGACACTTACAAGGCCTTGCTCGCCGGGACGTCCGTCTGGGAGGCCCGCGCCTTTCCTCCCACTGTCGCGGAAGCGGAGGAGCTGCAATGGGAGCGAGCCCTGGCCGAGGTGGCAAGTCTCGTCGCCGACATGTTCGCCCCGGACGAAAGACCCCACAACGCCGCTCTCGGGCACTTGCGAGAGCGTTATGAGTTTGTCTTTGGGGGGAGCTCGGGTGAGCCCTTGGCCGAAGATGGGAAAACGTTCACTACCATCTTTGCCTGGCTCTTTTTGATTGAAGAGGACTTCGTGTCCTCGCTGGAGACCGGGCACCCCGCCGCTCTGCTTCTCCTGGCATATTATGGCGTCCTGCTGCGCAAGATCGAGCACCACTGGTTCATGGCTGGCTGGCCGCTTCAGATCGTGACTGGAGTTTCTAGATTGCTAGACTCGCAATACGTGAATCTGCTCCAATGGCCAATGGAGCAGGTCGGTCTCGCTCGGGTCGCAGACGAGCCGCAGCTGTGATAGTGTACCCATTGATAGCTTCATGACTTCTAACATTGCCTGGTGTGGTCATTGGCCTTTCGCCCCTATTACACAAGGCCAAGTCCAGGTTTCGTTATCTGCTCCTATCGAAACGTCGAGAACCAATCGAAGGAAAATACGACACGTTCAGAGCGCTCTACAATGGATTTGAAAAATTGCCGCAAGATATTTGCTAGGCCTGTTTGTCAGACTGATTGTCCTCCTGATATATGAAGAAACAATGAACGGACCCTTTACGATGTGAAACTGGATCGAAACTTTCAGTGGTGGAGCAAACGGTTGATACACGTCTCGGGTCTGGAAGATAGATGCAAGCGACCTAATTCCAGCCCTAGATACATGACACTCAGCGAACAACTCCAAGAGCATCAATGATATGAGCAACTGATCAGACATGAAGAGGGGGTTTTGCAGACTGAGACTATCCGGACGGCTTCTGGCCGAGTCATAATGGTGGCCGTTTTCTAGCAGAACGCCTGTCCATGCTTCGGCGCAACCAGCTTTTGCGAACCCTGTGGCGGCATTTTCTCTCATCGTTGACGTAAAACAATGGAAACCCCGGCAATCACACCCTCTCCAGGACGCAAATCCGCACATGACTACATCTTACTCGGCATCCGCATGCCGCCATCCAGACGCAGCACAGTTCCGTTGAGCATCACGTTCTCAATGGCGTGTCGTGCCAGGGCGGCAAACTCCTCGGGCTTGCCGGCGCGGACGGGGAACTCCATGGAGCGTTCGAGGCTGGCGCGGACCTTGTCGGACATGACGGCCGTCATGCGTGACTCGAACAGGCTCGGGGCGATGGTGACGACGCGGATACCGAAGCGGGCGAGGTCACGGGTCATGGGAAGCGTCATGGCGGCGACGGCACCCTTGCTTGCGGCGTAGGCGACCTGACCCTTTTGGCCGTCAAAGGCGGCGGACGAGGCGACCATAATAACGACGCCGCGCTCGCCGTCAGGCGACGAAGGGTCGTTTTTGGCCATGAGGGCGAGGGCCTGGCGGGTGAGGTCGATGGTGCCGCGGAGGTTGATGTTGAGCACGAAGTCCCAGTCGTCGAGGCTGAAGGGGTTGCCGTTGCGGTCCAATATCTACGAGGACAACGTTAGGCGGTTGGTTCCAGTCTCCAAGGTCAGACCGGGTGACTGAGCCGGAACCCCGGGGGGTGATAGGGGGTTGCGTTCATACCGTTGACGGGTTCCCGACGCCAGCGGCGGGGATGACGCCGCCGACGGGCTTGCCGGACTGCTTCACCCATGCGGCGGTGCCCTGGACGGCGGCCTCGATGCTCGCGGTGTCAAGCACGTCGCAGACGAAGAACTTGGCCGAGGACCCCAGCTTGGAGACCAGGTCGTTGCCGTTCTCCTCGTTCATGTCCAAAATGGCGGCGTTTCCGCCGTTCTTGCATATCTCTTCCACGCAGGCCTGTCCCAGGCCGGAAGCGCTGTTATGGGATGGAAGTCAGCATCATAGCAAAGTGATGCAATTCACATGTGATCAAGGTTCCGGCTGAGTGAGCTAGGTGGGATGGATGGGATTGGAAGATGTTTCGCTTACCCTCCTGAAATGATGAATGTGCGGCCTTGAATCTTCATAATGTCGTGATTCGCCTGTCTGTGTAAGAAGTACAATATTCAGTCACATGTGTGTAAGGGTCGTGATGATGATGGATGTCAGTCGGTATCAGGGTGAATCCCCCATACTTCCCTACATTAGGTACCAAGTACAGCGGGTGCCCCACTGAAGCTCGGTAGTCCGGTGAGGGTTGAGCCTCGGCACCGGCGGTGGTCTCGGTGTGTGGCTGGTGGAAGGTGAAGGAAGCTAGGGCCTCTTGTTCTCGAACGAAGCACCAAGCCACCACGCGATTGGCGGTGCGGTTAGGTAAGGCAAGAGCATAGATAAGGTACGTACTCTGTACGTATCTCCTAGATTCACCGACGGAAATGTCCGTGCTTCTGGGACCAGATGGAAAGATATACGTACCGAAACAGGTGACGCTTTGGCCTCCCAAGCAGGTACTTATCGAATGCGCGGAATGTGCAGAAACAATATGTATCTAAGTCTCCCAGTACCTATCTACCTATCTAAGTACTTTGTGGACAGGCGGTTGTGGTCTGCCGTCATTGTGTTGTCGGTCCGGACCCAAGTCACAAATCCAAGAATACCACATCCACCGCATGTTCCCCGTCAAACCGCACCGCGGCGAAGCACGTCACAACATCCCTTGCTCACCTCGAAACATACGCCCTTTTTCTCTCTTTCTTTTGCTCTCTAATCGCTGCGACCTCAACGTCGCCGCCAGCTCTTGACATTTTCCAGACTTTCGCACCCGTCGTCTCTGCTTACAAACTACACGATCCATCGCCGTCCTTATCGCTGCTGGGCCGTTGCCCGACATTTCCGATCGCACACCGCATCGTATCGCATCGCATCGCAACCCACCGCACCGCCTCCTATTGCACCGCACCGCACCGCATCACCAAGATACGCCGCATCTCAGTCAGCCAGTACACATTCCGCAAAGCACGCCACGCCACGATGACGAGACCGCGTCGCTCCAGCGCCGCGAGCGAGGAGAGCAACGGTACCGCTGGCGAGCAGGTTAGATACCGCCTCGAACACCGAACGCACGGCGACGGACGACTTTTGGTTTTGCTGACGCCCTGTGCAGGAGCTGGGTAGCATGTACGACTACTTGGCCAAGATTGTACTGCTGGGACCGAGCGGAACGGGCAAGTGAGTTACTGCTGCATGCCCTTCCTTCTGGATGGGCACGCGACCAGCCCCAGCTTGATGCATACCGGCGATAACGGGCACAGAACTAACGACTGCGTCGCCACACACAGGTCTTGTCTGCTTCACCGTTTTGTCAAGAATGAATGGAGAGTCTTGTCGTCCCAAACAATCGGCGTCGAGTTTGCGAGTAAAATCATCAAGGTCGGCACCGGATCCCGGCGGAAACGGATCAAACTACAGGTACGATGACGACGACGGCGACGACGGCGACGATGGCGACGACGCCCGCTTTACTGTCATGGCGAAGCAGGGAAGATATGCTGACTATGAGAATTGACAGCTTTGGGATACCGCCGGCACCGAACGATTCCGTTCCGTTTCTCGATCCTATTACCGCGGCGCCGCCGGCGCCATTCTCGTCTACGACGTCACAAACCATAGCAGTTTCCGCGGACTGCAGCCATTCCTCAACGATGCCCGCGCCCTGGCATCGCCGAATCTGTCGTGTCTCCTGGTAGGAAATAAGCTCGACCTCGCATCCGAACCCCTCATCGACACGAGCCTACCCCCGCCAACACCGAGCAGCCTCGGCTCCATGTCGTATTTTGCAAACGGCTCCGCGGGGTCGGGCGGCAGCAGTATTCCGTCGCTCGGCACGCAACAAAAGGCCACCGAGGCACCGGAAGGGCGCGAGGTCAGCAACGCCGACGCGAACAGATGGGCAGGCACGGTGGGGATCCCCGTTGTGATGGAGGCGAGCGCCTTCAACGGCGAGAACGTCGACGAGATTTTTGCGAGGCTCGCTAGGATGATTCTGACCAAAATCGAGCTGGGCGACATTGATCCGGACGACCCGATGAGCGGCATTCAGTACGGCGACGGCTACGGCGGAGGGTGGAATGCGGGCGCCAGCGACGGCGCAAGCATCAAGAGTTCCATGACGGGCGCCACTCTGGACGAGGCGGGCGGTGTGCGCAGGCGAAAAGGCAAGCGAAACACGCGCAGCGGCGCCAACTGGGGTTTACGGGACTGGGAGGAGGTGTTTACGTTGACGAACCGACGCAGAGGCGGCAACTGCTGTTAGATCAGTGATGGGAGAGGGGCATGATGATAAGAAAGAGAGGGACCGGGAAACAGTCTTCCCTTCCCTCCCCGAGAGCGCGGGTCCTGTCGGCCCGAGACCAGCGATGATTGTTCTTGGGGTACGGAGTTTTGCGAGGAGTTTTTTTCCACAGGATAGGTAGCCTAGCCTACCTGTGTCTGGGCCGGCACGCGGCTTCCAGGGACAGGCATGCCACCGGGGCCTGGTTTGTTTCGCAACGACGACGACGACGACGACGACGACGACGGCAACATCGGAGGAGCCAGGTTTGCTTCACGGGTCGAAATTGGGCGCGGGCGCTGGCGTTGGGGATAGATACCTCCATCCCAGGTCGGGGGAGCCATTCCGGCCGTACACATACACATTCTCACAGCTACATACATTAATGACACCTTTCAGTATACGACCTTTCAGTATACGGCCCTCTAGTGTAAGAAGATACTGGCCTTCTTTGGACTGACCAACATGATGGTTGCATGTGTTGCATGTAGAGGGACGGAGCCTGGGCTTCCAGAAGGATTGATCAAGGTGATATTATCCCACCGGGCCGAAGTCTTGGACCATGCCATGCCGGGTCGTTGTCGGTGGGAATACATCCGTCCTAATGGATGGCCCATTGGGGGGAGAGACGTGATCCGCCGAGTAATGATTACTGTTCATCGTTTGTTGTTGTAATGTTGCAATAGGACAGTTCAAGACAAGTACGCTAGACACATGTATGGCCGTGTAATGGGCTACGGTTCTAGACAAAGCCCTAGGTACCAAAGCCGACGTCAGGCTATACTTGGCAGGCAGGTTGTACGTCGGAGAATGATGCAGTGTCAACCACAGATCCCTAAGGTCCCCCCTCCCCCTCACGTCGAGTCCCAAAGAGGAAAACGGAAGGTTTCCCTCCGTGCCAGGACCCCACCGAGATGACTGGGATCGATGTGCAGGTGGGGGTGGTTGGGGGAGCTTCTTGTCTTGTTTTGGGGTAAAGCCGGTTGGTTCTCCACACTCTCTCGATGGTGAATGGTGATTTATATCCCCGAAGGCGAGGCTTTTGGGGAGAGGAGGAGGAGGGAGGGTGAGGGGGAGCTTTGGATGGAGAGTCTTCGAATAGGATGAGATGCCGGTTTGCCATCTTGACAGGTTAGAGGACGCCAGCGGAACGGAAACGGGCGGCAATAGACTCTTGGGACGGCGCAAGACCGGTTCTACTAGACTGGAAGAGAGACAGAGGGAGATAGACATGTCATGTCCTCGCTAACAAGGAACGACACATACATACGCAATACAGAGTACACAGATGCTCAGACAGTGGGATCAAACACGTCCCTGGCCCTGCCATGTGCGTGGGCTTATTCCGAATGCAGCCCATCGGGACGCCGGCTGTATCCAGCAAGGGATGTAACACTGCCTGCTGCTATTGCTGCTGCCGGAGTTTTGCAGCGTTGCGCTGTGCCTGTTGGAGAAAAGAGGCGTCCAGCGGGGATCCATAGATGGTGTGTGGGGGGGGATTCAACCTTGTAAAACCAAAGCCGCAGCAGGGCCCTGGATCATATGGATCGGGGGTGGGAGGAAAATGGAGATGCATCTCGGCGGATGTCGTCCCGTCGTTCAGACTGGGCAACGTACGTTGGAGGCTGCGACCTTTTCATCCTAGGTTAATACTGCATCAGGGGTGTTGCTGAGTAGCCTTTTGGGGGGAAAGGTAAGATGAGGCACAGCAGAAAAAGACAGTGTGTGTGGGGGGGATGAATGACACGAGGAGAGAGGTGATGACAAGTGGAGAGCTCGAGTGACATTCATGAGTGAAGGTGAGGGCGAGGGTGAGAGTAAGAGTGGAAGTAGGAGAGAAGGAGAAGATGATGAGTAAGTAGCGAGTGAGTGAAGACATGGCGTGAGTGTGAGTATGAGTATGAGTATATATGAGGAAGGCACATCCTCGCGCCTTTTCACACGTCCATCGCCTGGCTCACGCTCACTTTTACCTTCACCTTCACCTTCACCTGCGCTGTTGTTGTGTTGGAGATACCTACGCTCTCCCAGCTTATCCATACTTACACTGCAATTGCAAATCGGCCCCTCACAGCTCCATAGCTCCATCGACCCCTCGCTCTCCCCTACCCAAGGTACAGATACAGAGAGTACTGTACTGTAATACCATAATACCCCGCCACGTCCTCCGCGGGCCCCCCGTCCGACTTCGCCGTACGGCGTCAACACCGGAGGTTCTCCCCATCGCATCTTGCCTGGTGAGTCTTGACAGCTACAACTCACTTTTCTATTTATTCAAGTGGTTCTCCCCCGACACACATTCCAATTGAACCGCATCTGGGCACACAATGCGTCTTAATCCAGACCTCGTCCGCAGCTCTGGCGCCGCTGACACCACCTCTTCAAGTCATCGTCATAACCATCATCATCATCACCACCGACAAGCCCGAACCATGGCGTCCCGAACCGTGATCCCTATCGACAAGAAATGGCAGTTCAAACAGGCCGACAAGGATGACAGCGACCTTCTCGCCGTCAGCCAGTTCCCCACGAACGTTCACCTCGACCTGATACACCACAATATCATCCCCGACCCCTTCATCGGCAAGAACGAGCTCGACGTGCAGTGGATCGGGGAGAAGCAATGGCTGTACAAGACCACCTTCGCCTCCGAGGCCATTCCCGAGGGCGCCCAGGCCGTCCTGGCCTTTGACGGGCTCGACACCTTTGCGACGGTCGTGCTTAACGGCAAGACCATCCTCGAGACGGACAACATGTTCACCCCGGAGCGCGTCGACGTCACAGCCGTGCTCGCCAAGGAAGGAGGCGACAACGAGCTGGTCATTACCTTTGACAGCGCCTACCTGCGCGGCTGGAAGCTGGTCGAGAAATACCCCGATCACAAGTGGGGGTGCTGGAACGGCGACAACTCGAGGCTGGCTGTGCGGAAAGCCCAATACCACTGGGTATGCTCCCGTCTTTCTTGGCCATCTTGGTGTCTCTGACCTGACCACGGCCCGGCTAACACTCTCAACAGGGCTGGGACTGGGGCCCAACGCTCCTGACCTGCGGTCCCTGGAGGCCCATCAACCTCGAGATCTACGAGTCCCGCCTCTCTGACCTCTACTTTGAGACCACCGTTGACGACTCCCTCAAGAGCGCCAAAGTGGTCGCTCACGCCACGACCGAGGGAAGCGCCTCCAAGGTCCGCTTCGACGTCTCCCTTGACGGCAAGTCGCTCGCCTCCGAGACGGTCGACGCCAAAGCCGATGCCGACACCTCGGCCACCTTCCAGATCCAGGACCCCGCGCTGTGGTACCCCATCCGCTACGGCGAGCAGCCCCTCTACACCGTCACGGCCACTCTCCTGGCCAACGACAACGAGG
Source organism: Colletotrichum higginsianum IMI 349063 (assembly GCF_001672515.1). Lineage (NCBI taxonomy): Eukaryota > Fungi > Ascomycota > Sordariomycetes > Glomerellales > Glomerellaceae > Colletotrichum > Colletotrichum higginsianum. Next base: position 150,039 of record NC_030957.1, on the reverse strand, counting down.
TCGACAGCCTGTCCAAGAGGATCGGCATCCGCAAGGTCGAGCTGGTGCAGCGCCCCCTCAAGGAGCAGCCCGGCACGTCCTTTTTCTTCCAGGTCAACAACGTGCCCGTCTTCTGCGGCGGGAGCGACTGGATCCCCGCCGACAACTTCATCCCGCGCATCAGCAAGGAGAGGTACTACGACTGGATCCGCCTGCTGGCCGACGGCAACCAGTTCATGGTGCGCGTCTGGGGCGGCGGGATCTACGAGGAGCCGGCTTTCTACGACGCCTGCGACGAGCTGGGCATCCTCGTCTGGCAGGACTTCATGTTCGGCTGCGGCAACTATCCCGCCTGGCCGGAGCTGCTACAATCCATCGACCGCGAGGCGCGGGAGAATGTCAAGGCGCTGCGGCACCACCCGTCCATCGTCATCTGGGCCGGCAACAACGAGGACTACCAGTACGCCGAGAGCGAGAACCTGACGTACGACCTCGCCAACAAGGACGCTCAGAGCTGGCTCAAGACGGACTTCCCCGCACGCTACATCTACGAGAAGATCCTCGTCGACGCCTGCGAGGACCTCATCCCCGACACCTTCTACCACTTTGGCAGCCCCTGGAGCGGCCAGGACACGAGAGATCCGACTGTTGGCGACCTGCACCAGTGGAACGTCTGGCATGGCACCCAGGAGAAGTACCAGAATTTTGACAAGCTCGTCGGCCGCTTCGTCTCCGAGTTCGGCATGGAGGCCTTCCCCTCGGTCAAGACCATCGACGCCTACTTGCCCAAGGGCAAAGACGACCCAGACCGCTACCCGCAGTCGTCGACCGTCGACTTCCACAACAAGGCTGACGGCCACGAGCGCCGCATCGCCCTGTACCTCGTCGAGAACTTCCGCTACGCGCCCGACCCGCTGGAGCACTTTGTCTACTGCACCCAGCTCATGCAGGCTGAGTGCCTCGCGTCGGCGTACCGCTTGTGGAAGCGCCAGTGGAAGGGCCCTGGCAGGGAGTACTGCGGCGGCGCCCTGGTCTGGCAGATCAACGACTGCTGGCCCGTCACGTCGTGGGCCATCTGCGACTACTACCTCCGCCCCAAGCATGCCTACTACACCGTCAAGCGCGAGATGGCGCCCATCTCCATCGGCATTACGCGCACCGAGCACAAGCACCCGCGAGACAAGTACACGCGCGTCAACATCGACACAGAGTCGCGCATCGAGATCTGGGGGTCCAACCTGCAGCTCGAGGACCTGACTGTCGACCTCGTCGTCAAGGCCTGGGACGTCGAGACGGGCGAGGAGACGTACCACGAGACGGTTGACAAGGACTTTGTCCTGCCGGAGAACAGGTCCACCGAGATGGCGGCCTTCGCGGTGCCCGTCAGGCAAAAGGGCGACGAGGGGAGGACCGTCGTGGCGGCGTACCTAGTTCAGGGCGGCAAGCAGATTGCGAGGTATGTCAACTGGCCTGAGCCGCTCAAGTACCTGCACCTGCAGAAGCCCAAGAGCCTCAAGGCGGAGCTGGCCGAGGACGGCGATGTGGTGGAGATCAGTGCCGAGGTGCCCGTCAAGGGCGTCGCGCTCGAGGTCGAGGACGACGGCGTGGTCTTCAGCGACAACCTGGTCGACATCGTGCCCGGGGAGGTTGTCAGGATCGGGGTCAAGGGGGCCAGCAAGGAGACCAAGCTCGAGACGAGGTACCTGGGTATGTTGAATTAGACGGCCAGAGAGGCTGAAGATGAAGAGGTGGAATCATGGGAGCTAGAAGCTGGCATTCTCGTGAAAAGTAATCCAGAAGTGGATGAAGTTCGTCATGGTCTTCGGCGTGACCCGGATCTATATAAGGACAATAAAGAGCAGTAAGAGTTCAATGCTGTTCATTCTCGAGACATGGGTACAACATGACGAAGGACTGAAGCTTGAGGACCAGGTTGAGAATGGACTGCATTAATCAAAACAAGTACGAGGAGGTATCATTCAAAACTGAGAAGCCGGACGGACCGGTCTTTGCTCATGTCATCTATATCCAGTCCCAATAAACACACACGAACTCCTCAAAAAAAGGGAGAGAGAGAAAAAAACGAGAAAACATGACACTGTCAAGGCGGCTTCCTCATCTCATATTATCAAAGTCCCATTCATGCGAACCCCCCCCCCCCCCATCCCATCACCCATTCTATGATTGGTCACCATACCGCCCTCACCGGAGCTCCTGCGGGGGGTACGCGTACCCCTGCCCCTGAGGCGGCGGTGAGTTGGCCGGCGAGACGGCCCCGTTAACGGGCGAAGGCGTATACGGCTGGGCCGGATACTGCTGGTGTTGGTGCTGCTGGTATTGCTGGTACTCCTGCGGCGGCTGCTGGCCGTAGTTCTGGGCGGGAGAGGGTGTCTGCTGGGGATACTGCTGGTGTTGCTGCTGTTGGACGGGCATCTCTTGGTATTGCTGAGGCGGCGGCGGCTGTTGTTGTTGGTACTGTTGGGGAGGGTAGAACTGCTGCTGCTGCTGCTGCTGCTGCTGCTGAACATGCCCGTTCTGCGGCGGCGGCGACGGTTGCTGCTGGTAGGCCGTCTGCTGAGTGAGGAACGGCTGCTTCGACTCCATCTGGATCTCGCCCTGGCTGGCCCCGGACTGGGCCGCGGGGGCGTTGGCCTTGCGCCAGCGGACGAACTGGACGACGGTCCAGATGAAGGTGGCGAGGAAGAGGAGGAGCTGCAGGGCCGAGAGGCCGGCGATGGCGGAGAGCATGGCGAGGGCGCCGTGGCTCATGACGATGTAGCGGCGAAAGACGGTGCAGCGGCCCGAGTTGATGGCGGAGCCGTCGGAGGAGCACGAAGCGGTGACGGAGACGACGAAAGTGGCGCGGCGGGCGGCGGTGGCGCCGAGGGTCGCGAGCCAGAGGATGACGAGGAAGAGGTCAAGGGCGAGGACGGCGTAGGCGTGGTAGAACCGGCGGAGGGCGGGCAGCTTCTCGGAGAGGAGGGCGTAGAGGACGATGATCCAGGTGAAGAGGGACTAAGGTACGTTTGTTAGTTGCTGCTCGTGGCTTTACAGGGGGGGATATGTGTTGGGATTGTGACGGGAGTGAAAGGTGAAGATGGAAAGGCAAGGATATGTGGGACGGGGCAACATACGATGGCGACGGAGAGGCCGAGCTCGTCCATGTAGACCCAGTGGATGATGGCGGCCGAGAGGCCGAGGATGATGATGGCGAGGAAGAACTGGAGGCCGCGGACGGCTACCAGCCAGGTCGGCGTGACGATCATGGGAGGCGGCGGGCCGCTGGGGGCATGATGCGTGTAGCTCTGCTGCTGCTGCTGCTGCTGCTGGGGGGGTTGGCCCTGGGGCAGAGGCTGTGCTTGCGGATGTTGCTGCTGCGTGTCGGTCATCATGATGATGTCTGAGGGCCTCGTCGTTCTCGAGAGGTTGGCAGTGAAAGTTGTAAAGGGGCGGAGGGAACCAGTTCAGGTTCAACCTGGGCAGTCCTAGTCGGTCCACGATGGGATAGGCGACGAGTAGAGAAAGCGGAGGTGGAGGGGGGGGGACGTAGTATCACAGAATCCGTCGCGGGAAGAGCCAAGGACGGGAGTGAACTCCCAAAAGCGCCGTGGCGGGGGAGCGAAGGATATAGGCATACACTTATGGGCTGAGACCTCTTACAAGATGTGGGAAGGAAAGGACGAGTCAAGGGAGGGAAAGACGGGGTGAAGACTGGCCGACGTATCGTCAGACTTGTTCTGTATCCTCCGACCCTGCCCCCCCCCCTTTCACTCAGCCTCCATATCTGGGCCCAGTCTTGAGCTATGCCACATGTGCCTGATGGCGTTCCGTAGCGCGATGCAGGGTTGTTTCTTGTTCTTCTCGTTGTTTGTTTATTTGTTGTTGCTGCTGCAGCGCCTCGTTTGGTTCAAACCATGCTACGGCGCGCCGGCCTAACGACGCTTGTCAGCCTAGCGAAACGACCCATAAGATGGAAAGAGGCAGAGAGAGAGAGAGAGAGAGAGAGAGAAAGAGGGAGTTCTCTGCGCGAGGTACCTGGGGCCCGTGGGCGTTCTGGTGGCTTGTTCAGACTGGTGGGAGCATTGGGGAGAATGCCTAACTGTGGGCTCTGGTTAAGCTCGAAGCGGCCCACGAGGTTAGGTTTTGGGGCAGGGGTTTAGGAGTACGATGCGAGGCCGTTCAGCTCGTCTGCAAGGTTGACAATGGCCGAGGCAGGGTTTGCAGGTGCCGGTGGTTGAAGACGGGCTGCCGGCATGGACCGTCGGGACGTGATTCGTGAATCGAGTTGGTGGCATCATGTACGGAGGGCTTGTCGTGACTGTGTGACTGGTGTGTGTGTGGTGTGTGTGACTCTGTCTCAACTCTCATGACTGTGAATGGCTGCCCAATCCACAACACTGGACCAAACAGGCAAGATTGAGATTCCGCGCAGACTAACAATTGGGGGGATAGAGAGCGGAACGGCGTCCGGGCTAGGCCGGTTCGGGAGCTGGGAGTGACGCTCGAGATCGCTAGTGCGCGCCGTGGCGTCTTCAGCTGAGCGGGAGGGCGGAGCCTGTCTGCCTGCGTTCTCGTCTTTATTCGCGGCCGTGTCTGGCCAGTTGTCGTAGGTTCGCTGTCCACCAAGGTGAGAGAGGGCCGAATATGGCATCCGGGTCGTGGTGATAAGTGAAGACGTTCCGTGTGTGCATACAGACCTAGAGAAGATACAGACATCTCGGCACTCGGCCGGGGGGCTCCGTCCGGTCTGCCGGCGCGAACGGCGTTTGCCTTGTTCCGCGTTTCACGAACCGATGCCAAGTCGCGTAGGGCGCGTTGTCGTATGATGGCTTGGCTGTTTGACTCATGCCACTTAGACACGCACGACTGAGATGTGGTTTAGCTCCATCAACGGTGATGGAGACGGCACACGAGATTCAAGACACAAACGACACGGTTGGGGGAATTATCTGGATCATTGTTGATCGTAACTAATGCCTACATGCCTCTCTCTCTCTGTCTGTCTCTCTTTCTATCTCCCCCGTCTTTCCCATCTCGCTTCATCAAAAACCATCCATGCTATAACGTGCGCCGTGGAAAATACATCGCAAACCCGCCCAGACGCCCGCCCATCCACACCCTTTTTCAACACCACCCGCTCGCCTTGACAGTCATTGCTTTTTCCTTCTTCACTCTTGCCTTTTCATCTTTCATCTCTCGTCTTCCTTCTAAAAATTTTTTTTTTTTCCATTTTCATCCGTTGATTTAACAGCAGCCACCCTGGTTGCCGCCCTCGGCCGCCTTCTTGGGGTCGACGTCGGTGCTAAAGGTGCTGTCGACATTCTCGTTGGGGCCGGCGATGAGGATCTTGATGACCTGGCCCTCCTTGACCTTCTTGAAGGCCTCCTCGGCCTGCCTGAACTCGACGATGCCCGTGATGAGCTTCTTGACGTTGACGCTGCCGTTGGCGACGAGGTCGATGGCGAGCTTGTAGTCGCCCGGGCCGTAGCGGAAGCTGCCGCGCGCCGTCACCTCCTTGAGGCACAGCGCCATGATGGGGAAGTTGATGTCGGCCTTGCCCATGCCGCCCTGGACGTAGGTGCCGCCCATGCGGACGACGTGCAGGCTGGTCCGGATCGACGGCTCGGCGCCGCTGGCATCGATGACGACGTCGGCGCCGGCGCCGAGCTCGCACTGCTCGATCAGGGCGCGCGCGTTCTCCTCGGCCGACACGCGCTGCGACAGGTACGTGTGCGTCGAGGCCAGGTCGCGGGCGAAGTCGAGCTTAGACTGCACAATGTCGACGCTGACGACCTTTGTGGCGCCAAAGGAGCGCGCGACGGCGGCGCAGAGTAGGCCGACGGGGCCGGCGCCCATGACGACGACGGAGGCGCCGGGGGTCACGCGGGCCTGCTTGGTGATGTGGACGGCGACGGCCAGCGGCTCGATCAGCGCGCCCTCCTGCAGCGAGACGTTGTCCGGCAGCTTGTAGCAGAAGTCCGAGGGCGCGACCCAGAAGCCGGCGAGGGTGCCGTCGTAGGGGGGCGTGGCGGCGAAGCGCATCTCGGGGCAGAGGTTGTAGTGGCCGGCGAGGCAGTCGCCGCAGCGGCGGCACGGGTAGCCCGGCTCGAGGGCGACGCGGTCGCCGACGCGGAGCGTCTTGACGGCGTCGCCGACCTGGAGGACGGTGCCGGCCGACTCGTGGCCGAGCACCATCGGGTCCTTGACGACGAAGTGCCCGATGGCGCCGTGCTCCCAGTAGTGCACGTCAGAGCCGCAGATGCCCGTGTAGTTGACGGCCACGAGCACGTCGTGGGCGTCCGAGACGGAGGGGACGGGGCGCTCGGCGAACTCGACGTCGTGCGGCTTGTTGAGGATGAAGGAGAGGTTCTGCGGGCTGGTGTCAGGAGACTGTGTCTGTTCGTGGTGGTGAACGGGCGTTTGGGACCTACGCTTTTGCCCTCGGTGCCGGCCATGATGGATGGACTTGGTGGGGGTTGTGAGGGTAGAGAGGTAGAGAGAGAGAGAGATTTGGGAGCTGATGAGGGATGACGGCGGGCGGTCTGTTGGAAGCTGTCGGTGTTCGTTCTTTGTCGAAAGAGCAGAGATCGGGGATTGTCGGGGTCTTCGTTAAAGGTCACGAAAAGGGGAGAGGGAGGGTATCGCTGGAGAAGCACAGAGAAGACAACAAGACCGTAGATGTCGGAGGAGACAAGAGTGAGTTAGAGAGAGAGAGAGAGAGAGTAGAGGGAGGGAGAGAGCGAGGAGCTCCGGGGATCGTGGGCCGGCGCACAACAGGTTAAATAGCTATGACACCAGCCCAGGCCCGCATCGCGGCGTCATGGATCACGATTGGACGGCATGGATGGGGGGAACATGTGGACGCGATGGAGCTTATGTTCTTGGAGTGAGAGGATGGATGAGTGAGCGAGTGCGAGACACAGAAGAGCGAGCATGGGAAACACCAAATGTCTGGCGGGATAGAGAGAGAGAGAGATTTGCATGGGCTCCTCGACTGCCCCTTGGCTGCCCCCCCCCCCTCATTGCGGCGCGTCTGCGTCGACTTTTCTCGCTGTAGGGAAGCTCCACGCTCGTGATTATCCCGTCTCATTACCCATATATCCTTGCGCCGCCGTCTCCCCCCGAGCACTATGGTGCTCCAGTTATCATCAGTTTGGGGGCGAGCTCGGTGTCGTCGGTGCGGGGTGGGGATGGGGGGAAGGTGGAAGAATGAAATCGAGAAAAGTGGCTTCGGGGTCGTTGCGAGTTTCCCATGCGGCGGCTGTTTTTGGTCGTTTGATACGTCTGGACTGCGATGCGAGTTTCTTTCTCTCGATGGAGGGGCTTTCGAGGGGGTCCAAGACCGGGACCGTGGACTCATGGACCCCAGCCCGCTCCCCAAATAACATGTACTGTCCCAGTCAAAGTCGACAATGTTGAGTCTGCTTCTCGCGCGAGTTGTCGCCAGCTGGACGGACAGGAACATCGTCCAGTGAAACATGCGTCCACGGTGTCATAGGTGCGCAACGAGCAGCGGCACTCACCCGACTTTAGCGTCCCCTGTGGCCTATTTATCCAGCACTTTACCCGCCCCAATAGGAACATGGCAATCTGACCCGATAACTGGGTTCTGGTGGAGTTGTTGGAAATACTCAAAAAAAGATCCGGGGCGCGCAAGTCGGCGGGGGAGAGCGCGGAGAGAGAGAGAGAGGCGCTCCCGGTCTGGGCCCATGCCGGTCAAGTCTCGTCCGATTTGGTGGGGGGGTCCCTTACCGCTCATTTTCCTTCTTCACCTTCTTTTCGGTCAAATGAAGGGGGTTTTTTCTTGTCACGTTGTCTTGTGGCTGGGAGCTCGTCATGTGCTCTTGAAAACTTTGGTTGATCTCATGGACTTGACATCCCCATTTTCTGTTGGGGAACCAGTATGGAGCCCGTCTTCCTTCCAGCTGCATCTCTTCAGTCTTTGTAAGCCCTGAACGACCAACTATAAGTCGCATAGCTGGGATGAGTTGAGCCAGAGCCCATAAGGCAATTGATAGCTATGGTACTGTATGTGCTGTGTGTGTTGCTGTGGGCTCAGTGCCTTACATGTCCACTACCAGGCAAAGAGGCCGGCCGGATCCCGGCTGACTAACCTTCTGTATTCTGTATTAAGTCCTAACACAACAACACTATCTGTATTATTATTACGCCTAACGCACTTTGGACTCTTTGCCTCAGTTTTCGTCTTGCTGAACTGGTGTCTTACCCCTCACCGTCGGCAACTCTTATTGACTTTCGAGGTCTTGCGATAAGAGACAGACATTGTTGTCTAGAGAAAGGAGCTCGTGAGCTCCGGTGTTTACCACGGGCTCCTCTCCCACGTGACTCTTGAAGGATTATCCTCTGTATCTTGTAAATGTAGTCATATCGCTGTTAGCCACCGGTCGCCAATCATAGGCTCTCTCATCAACACCATGGATCCACGCAAGTCCGCACTCTTCCTCGTCGGGGCCGCTCATGTCACGGGCTCAGCTCGGGGTACGCTCATGGCCAGCGATACCGAGCTGAGCATGTGGGGTGGCGTGGACCCCCAGACGGGCGAAGTCATCGACCGTCACCATCCCCTGAGCGGACGGTTTCTGTGCGACACCATCCTGGCTATCCCTGGCGGCAGGGGATCCTGCACCGGCAGCGGCGTCATGCTGGAGACGTTGCTGAACGGCAAGGGGCCGAGGGCGGTTGTGTTCGAGCGCCGCGAGGACATCCTCACTCTCGGCGTCATCATCGCCCAGGAACTCTTTGGCAGACACATCCCCGTCGTGACGCTGAAGCCAACAGACTTCCGCCTGCTCCTCGCCCTCGATGGCCAGATAGTCTCGGTGGATGGGGGAAACGTCTGCGCGGAAACCCATGACGCCCTCGGGACGCCTCGACAAGACGTCCATCCAGTTAGTGACGTGACTTAGCGGTTTTTCTTTTTTTGTCTTTCGAGAAACATTGACTCTGTCGTTGAACAATGACCTCTAATAACCCTAGGGCGACAGCCGATCAAGGTCCCTACAAGTCACCCCGAAGAGAGCAAGACCGCCCATCACGCAGAAGATCAACTCGACAACCTGATTGGCGGGGTCCGCCTCTCGAGCAGAGACCGAGAACTCCTTGAAGGCTCCCATGGAAACGCTGCTCGTGCAGCTATGCGCATCGTCCTGCGGATGGCGAGCCTCCTCGACGCTGAGGAGCTGATGGACATCTCCCAAGTCCACGTCGATGGGTGCCTGTACACGGGACCGGCGTCGCTCGCTTTTGCAGAGAAGCTCCTCGGTCTGGGAGGCGAGGTCGCGGTCCCGACGACGATGAACTCCATCTCCATCGACGTGAGGCGGTGGCGAGCCCTCGGCATAGATCCCGTCTTTGGGGACGTTTCCGCTCGGCTGGCGGATGCCTATGTCCAGATGGGCGCAACGCCCACCTTCACCTGCGCCCCGTACCAGCTGGAGAGCGCACCTCGGAAAGGGGACCAAGTGGCTTGGGGGGAATCGAACGCCGTCGTCTACGCAAACAGTGTTCTCGGGGCCAAAACGATGAAGTACCCGGACTACCTCGACATCGCCGTTGCCCTGACCGGACGGGCACCGAGAGGGGGTGCTCACATTGACAGCAACCGGCTCGCTTCCGTGTTGATCAGAGTGCCCCGGACTGGGATCGCCGTCGACGACTCCTTCTACCATCTACTGGGCTACTTCGTGGGCACCCAGGCGGTCGGTGACATACCTGTCGTGGCAGGCCTCGAGGATGGCTTCTACCCCACCAAAGATGACCTCCGGGCGTTCGGGGCGGCTTTTGCCACCGTCTCGAGCGCCTTCATGTTCCATATCGTCGGCGTGACCCCCGAAGCCCCGACTCTGGAGGCCGTCAGCGCCCCGAACCAGGAGCTGCGCTGCGTGGATCTGGACTGGAGAGCGCTGGAGGCTTACTGGGCGAGGTTCAACTCTGCCCCCGTCTCGCAGGGCGTCGATCTCGTGTCCCTAGGGAACCCTCATTTCTCCCTGGCCGAGATCCGACTCTTGGCCGAGCTTTGTCAGGGACGGAAGAAGCATCAGGCCGTCCAAGTCATCGTCACATGCGGCCGCGCCGTGCACGGTCTGGCATCTCAGGCCGGGTTGGTCGGACCGCTGGAGAACTTCGGGGTCCGATTCCTCACCGACACGTGCTGGTGCATGATCACCGAGCCCATCATCCCGCTTCAGGCGCGAACCATCATGACCAATTCCGGAAAGTATGCCCATTACGGGCCAGGGCTCACCGGGAGAGGCTTTCGCTTTGGTAGCTTGGCCATGTGTGTGGAAGCGGCTTGCAGCGGTGGGATCAACGGCGAGAAGCCCGGGTGGCTGGAAGCTGCTTTGGTCTCAGAGGTGCCCAGGTGACGAAATCGAGCGGAGGTCAAGATCATGCTCATGATCCAAAGTGACTAACATCATACCAATCTTCAATTCACAACATATGACGTACCAGCTAGAGCCCTGGCGCAAGGTCTTGCGATTCAAGTCCTCCGCTCTTTTCCCAGTCAGTAAACAAACAGCTCCAGAGCCTATCCGACAACGAATCCGACCCGCCCTCCTGATATCTAGCATTCTTGCTCGTTCCACCCCCGCCTTTTGGCCTCTTAGAAGTTTGGGAACCTTTGGACTTCTGGAAATCCGCGGACGCCACTGAGTGATAGAAGCTGAATCATGGCAACACTTTCCATAAAACTTATTTTTGAGCTTCTCGTTGTTTCGTTCCTTTTTCTCTTCTCATTTGTCATGTGTGTGTGTGTGTGTGTGTGTGTTTATTTCGGGTTGCTTTGAGTTGTGTTTTCCCTGCTGTACTCTCGAGCTGCTGGTTTGGCAAGTTGCAGGCATTAAAGTCGTTAACGTTCCCACAGCGCGGAGTTCTTGAAGCTACTGAGCAGTAGAAGTTAAAATACTGCTCACAAACTGCAGTCTCTATTGTTAAGTTTTGTAAGGTTATCTCTATATACTGTACACTATCAGCAGCTAAATCGTTTCTCCTCATGATACTCTCAAGCTAATAAGATAAAAAAGTAATAGCTGCTATCTATTACTAGTAGTTTAGAGTTCTTAGAAGCTACCAAGTAGTATGAGATAACTGACTATCAACCGTTAACACTCTAGTCCTTGTTATCAAGTTTTGTATGGTTATCTTCATACTTTTTGCTGCTAATAGCTGTGTTATGTTTCCCCTAGGATGATTTGGAGCCGGAGTATTGATCACGGTTGTTGTAAAACCGGTTATTGTTACCTCTCCTGGGCTCGATCTCGTGATAAGCAACTTCGACAGCATCGGAAGCATCTTCGACAGCATCGGAAGCATCTTCGTTTCGCTGTTGAATAGGAAACCCGCCGTCGCTCTGGGGTCCGGAATCGAAGTCGATCGCGTCGGTTACGGGCCAGCTTCTTGCTTTGACAGTAGATTTTGTGTCAATATCGCCGATGGCAGTCTCGTCTCGGGCCTCGATTTCGTGCTCCGGGCCAGTGGCGTCGGAGGTCGATTCATCTCTGGCCTCCATAGCAGGGTACGTATCAACAACTTTGGTGACATTGGTGTTCGTGAGATTGAAGATTGAGGGGCGAGAGTGACCAGGCATGTTTGTAACGACGAGCGCGGAGACGCGGGCCGCAGCAGCAGCAGCTAAGATGATAGTGGGGAGGACGTGCATTTTTAATGCTTCAGGGGCGCCCCTGATTGGAAGGTGATGATAAGAATGAAGGAGAAGAAGAATGAAGGAGAAGGATGAGTTGTAGATCATAAATGTTGGTGGATAAGTTGACGATAATGGCGTGAGCCAGTCATGAGATATGTGAGCTAAACAGCCAGACGATGCTAGCCAATTTGCCTGCGAAGAATTTGAAGCCAGTTTAAATGGCTAGTGCGCGCCGTCTCGCTCTTATACTTTCCAAGATTGACCTTGGACCTATGTGAGCTAATCTGCCTCCGCTCGGAAAGAACATGGACAGGACGCGAGGTTTATCCTACACATAGACAGGCAACATCTCGATCGCTCTGCTCCCAAGTCGACGGGATGTTCTAGATTCCAAGGAGGCATCAAAAGAAGCTAGCGCGTTTGCTGAATCGACCTTTGAGGCCGGTGAATAAGATCTCAGGCCCAGCCAAACCTAAATGACCAGCCTCGGATTTCTGAATGGCCAATTATACGATGATGTAAAAGACGGATCGAGATGGACGATTGCGGTTCGCTGGCACAGAGAACTGAATAGACTCAGTTAAGGTCGCTCTGGATTCCGCTCGGGGCAAGGGGCGTCCAGGAACAAACTTGGTCGTCGCCAGAGAGGAAACTTTGTGGACACGCAAGCTTCGCGCGTAATTGAACCCGCCCTGGACTCTTTGCATAATACGAGGATGTTTACTTTTTCTCGGAGAATAAAAGCCTGAGGGAGTCTCCGTTCCCTCAGCATTGTGATGAGGGGTAAAGTCAAATAAATGGGCGGGTAAACGCGCGAGCCAACATCTCATAGATTCGAAAGCTTGGAGGACAGGGGGAGCGAATCGCACTGCGGCCGGTAAACTCATCCCTGCTCACTGAATTCAATTTCATGCCCAACAGTTACTAATCCCTTTTCCATCATTCGATTTTTGAGCTTGAACAAGGTTGCTGGTCACTCTGTCTACCCCTCATGAGCAGCATTCGATGAGATCTGTCGCGGGCTTCTCCATCCATCTGGAACATAGCATTGTGTAGAAGGTAAGGCCGAGGTCATAAAAGAGAGACTTGCGTGGCTTAGAGTACCACTCTGGGCTCATCTTTGAAGGACTTTCCCATCGAAAATGTGCTGTATCAGATGCCATGTTGGCTGTCGATAATGTCTCCCGAATGCAACGTTGAGGATCCTTACAGGATCCCTGATATTGGGACTCTTGTACAGGGTAAGTTTGTAAGTCATGCAGGCACGGCGAAAGCCTGCCACTCGCATGCGTGTACCTAATCTTGATCAATCGTAAAAACTTGGAGGTGGAGGGGGCGGCGGGACAATTTTCGTCTAGAAAGTTTGTTTTTGGCAGGACATGTACGATGTATCGTGTAGCCAGCCCCCTTTCGAGCTGGGCAATCTGGCCTGCGGGCTCCGAGCCTAACCGTTGAACGACCAGAAAGACGACCAAGCTCCAAACTCACTTTTAGATGTGTGCAGATGTGCATCTTTCTGAATGGCAATACTGGCTTGAACAAATTGCATGCCTTTCCCAAAAAGGCTTTCGAATAGGGTAGACTGGGATGAAAGCTCCAGGATGGGCAGATCTTACCAAGGATGATTGGTACGGATGGCGTCGATCACAGTAACCTTTTCGGGCCATAGAGTTTTCTCGGGGGTGGGATTTGTCTGCAACATTGGCTCTACCGAGCGGCGAGATGTGAGCAGATGGACACGATGTGACGAACCTTCACCTGCGGGGTCAGGAGCAGCTAAGTCAAAGCACCCACTTCCTGGCCCCCCCGCAGAGCCCGCTCCCTCAGGAGGATGTTCAAAATATTCGGCAGATAATTTGCCGATGGGATATGGCTGCTGAAGGCGTTAACCCAACCGGACACTGTGTTTGTCGGCTATGGACCATGTATGCCCTTACAGATGCGTTAGCTAAGGCTGCGAGGCTTGACCTTGACCTTGACCTTGACCTTGTAAAAGCCTACCATTCGTTCGCTAGCTTTTGGTTTAGACCGCCCTGTTTTTGAGGGGAAGAGGAGGCAGAAAACCTTGGAACGATTGCACAAACCGGACACGAAGAGGGGGACGGGGCGTGTACGGCCAGTGACCCCTCTCTGGAGTTTTCCGTATGGGAGATTCTTATCGTTGGGCAGCCCAACTTGGCGATGACTTGAGGTGCGTGCAGCTGAGGGAAGAGACGACAGCCGCAGGGTCCCTGAGATCAGCAATGCCAAGAGTTGTCAGCAAAATGCCAAAGGGTTCTGTCAAAAGGGCCGAACATATCACAGAGGCGTACAAAAGCACAGGCGTCGACCACCTTTCTTCTTGGCATGGGAGCCCAGAATACAATGCCGACGAGTCCTCCGCTTCTTCCGACCAGATGCAGCAAATGCCTTTTGATTGGCCTTGCTCCGCAAAACAAATACCATGGCTTCAGGACGGGAAACCCCGAGGCGTTGTCGGTGGAGATAAGTACTTTTGATTTTGCCTTACCCTCGACTGAAGCTTGTTTGTTCCCTCAAAAATGTTCTCGATACCACCCGGCCAAAACTATAATCGCACGCCATGCTCAGAAGGGAAGGCATTGGCGAGAAGTCTTCTGATGCCAATTCCGAGGCAAGCATTGCGTGTTCTAGCGTGGTGGCCGTCCCAAACAGAAAGTCGGAGGATCGCCATTCTGTTGCTCCATGTCACAGGTTACGCGTATCCGTTCCTGCTAACTGCCATAGCTGAAGAGAGTTCAGTATAATCCCTCTACCAGGTATGTGGCGGAAGGATACACCCGGCATTTCCTACATCTTTTACAGCACACGGAAGGGTTACATTGTATGATTGCTTAGTTTTGTAGCGAAAAACATCGTTGTAGGTACATGTGTGAATGTGTACAGTTGAATTTTGATTTCTTTCGTATCCGACTTCAGCGTAATATATTTCTTAGAGACCGTCATTTTAACTCGGACTCCAGGTGACTCAGACATAAGCATGGCCATCAGCTGCTTATCTCGTACTCTCCGCTCCCTGGAACAGTAACCTATTGGACTTTATTAGGCTTCACCTTCAGCTGCCTCTATTATAACTGTTACTAGGTGGATAATTTTGCACACTAGCAGGTAACAAAAGAGCATATAGGTTTGGAGTTCCATGTCTTTGATACATACTACTTATACTTACCCTTCACATTAACAAAGCCTAATGTCTTTACTGTCAGGCTTGTGATAGCGTTGCCAAGTCAGTTTGGCTTGGAAACCCTTACGATACAGAACGAAATCACGCAAGTTTCATTCTCACATTTCTTGTTTTCAAATTGCGCTTCATATTCTATTCAAACACTTGCCCTTCAGCTTTTGGCAGTGAGTAAAAAACTGACAGGCTGCAAAGTCTTAAATAGCCAATACAACAAAAGAACGATTTCATTGTCCCCCTAAGGTTGCATTCGTAGTTAATCACGCAGATATTCTGTAGTATTTGTGAGTGATCTAGCGTTTTCTCAATTTAATGGAAATGAACGCTGGCTTGACATGATCTGAAGACGACGTCTTGAAACGAGTTGCGGGGAAACAGTTGACTCCAATCTCTCCTCTTCGTCAGCTCCCCGGACCCCGAGGAGAAAATTACTCTTTACAGACATGGCGGGGCCTTGAAACCCGCGGGATGTCTATTGGCCAAGATAATGCCATTGCGCCGTTCTTTGACGTCCCGCAGCTGTCCTACTTTTCCAGTGGGAAAAATCCTCGGCTTTTTGACAAATGAAGGAAGAATTCGCCGAGCTCATCCATTCTGGACAGAAACCCGCCAGCTTCCCGCACTCGTTTTTGGTTCACTTCTAGGCAAGCTCGGATGCGCTCGGTCAACTTTCGGCGTCCACATGCCCCTTTCGACCAATCGAGCTTATGTGATTGGCTGGCTTGGGACAAGAGAGCTTCGGCATGCCTCTGGTGTCATGGGACTAGGGCGAGATCTTGCTGAAGACGGGGGAAGGTTGTCAAGGATCTACGAAGCAGAATGGCTTTAAAGGAGCTGTTCCCATGGACATCCCACTGCTGACCTCTGCGGGCTCGATTTTCCCAGTCTTCCTCTGATGCCTTCCCACCTGACATTGACATTGACCCCTCGATTCCCGAACCTGACACCATGCCGACTATTGCTCGGTTCCGTACGCTGTGGGGGATTCCGGCCGGGGACCAGTTCGCTAACTGGATTGCCATTTTCCCTGACCTGAAGGCAAAGGGCTACAGTAATTGCTTGTGAGATGGTGTGAGAACACGAGCTGAGGCTAATGGGCGCCGTGTTATACGGACGACAGCCGGAGTTGAAATAGACTACAGTGCGATTCCAACCCAAGAGCTGCCCCAGCTTAGACGAATTCTCGACCAGTTTGGCTTCCAGCTTGTTGCGCAGTATGTCTGACCTTAAATGAGCGGTTTAAAGAGCTACAGGCCACCTTCTTCCGACGCTGACGTTTCTTAGAATTATGTCATCTTGGCAAGGATACACCGGCCCCAGACCACCAGGTCTGACCCCCAAAGATCATCTTGACTTCTACCGCAAGTCCCTTGAGCGCGCACAAATCCTTAAGCCGGTCAAGGTGAATGCTCAGTCGGGGAGGTACGTTGGCCCAGCATATTCGAGATCGAACGGGGGTGTTCGCCTTTCAGCGACCAATAACTAACGCTTGAGGCATAGCGATGTTTGGACCCTTGACCAGTCCGTCGATTTCTACCGGGGTACTTTTAAGATTGACGAGGAGCTGGGCTTTGCTGGCAGAGTGACGCATGAGACGCATCGAAATCGGTCACTGTTCACCCCTTACGCGACGAAGTACATCCTGGAAAAGGTACCGAAGTAAGTGGTTGAGCCCCAACACAGCACAAACTATCAGGAGAGGAGATTGTAATGGTAGTTTGTAGTCTCCGAATCACCGCCGACATATCTCACTGGGTCGTCGTCTCTGAGAGACTCTTAGACGAGTCACAAGAAGACCAAGAAATTCTCGAGAAGGTCGTTCCTCATGTGAGCCGCTTCTGCTTTTGCTTATCCGGACGACGAAAATTCTCATGCCTGGGATCTAGGTTTATCATGTTCACGCTCGGATCGGCACGACCCAGGGTTCTCAGTGCGCTGATCCGTCGGACCCAATCTACACCCCCGAGCGGGAATTCTTCGAGAGGTTCTGGACCAAAGTCATCCAGCACAGCGCCACTCGCGGCGCCGACTACCAAATTACATTTACCCCAGAATACGGGTATGAATTTTCGTTCCTTGTTGTCTCCCGGCCAGCGTTATAGGCGCCGCTTCAAGACCTTTTGATACTAACCTTTGAACTACATTCCAGGCCGTACCCTTATCACCCCCATCACAGTCCCCGAGTGTACACGGAGGTTGCGGACACCGAAGGTACTCGACTAGAGGGGCTTTTTCTGGCAGCCTTGTGAAGACATTTGAATTCTAGTTCAGGTGATAAACAGTCAGTCTCGTCACGGCAATCTTCCACATCTTATGGTCAGATGGGTTCGAGC
Source organism: Colletotrichum higginsianum IMI 349063 (assembly GCF_001672515.1). Taxonomy (NCBI): domain Eukaryota; kingdom Fungi; phylum Ascomycota; class Sordariomycetes; order Glomerellales; family Glomerellaceae; genus Colletotrichum; species Colletotrichum higginsianum. The sequence continues at coordinate 132,863 of NC_030957.1, read as the reverse complement.
ATAAGGCTTAAGAGGGGAGGGGACTTGGAGTTTTCACAGCTTGAGAATACCATTGAAACTTAGGAATTTGAAGAGACAAGGGAATGAACCTGCACACGAAACACATTTGACCTATGTTTTTTGGGGCGGGGCGGAGGTGTTGATATTTCTTGTTTAAGAACGCTGGTCTAACCAGCGTAGAACCAATGGGATCAAGCAGTAAAGATCAGTCACACCATGCCTAACTGATCTCCCAGCAGTAAGTATCCTAATACTAGCACTATGCCCTGTTTTTCTACTCTTAAAGTAGTAAAGTAGCTTGTTTAAGAACACCTAGTACTACAGAATTATTATGGTCTATTGCAAATAGCTTCACCGTCAAGGTCTATACCATCAAATTCAAGAACTCCCAACCATAGAGACATTGAACCTTGAGATGCAGGCTTCTCGGATATATAATCTGCAAGGATTAGATATGGGATTTTCCTACTGACCATACCTGCAATCTGAGAAACCTACGATCCAGACGGATCATCCCTCAGCTGCACAACACCTACCAAGCAACCACGTCAGATCCTCTTTTCCTATCCGATCAGAGCCACATTCTATATGTCTCAGTCATGGCCAAGCTCTTGATTGACCTTATAACGTAGTTCTTTTTGTCAAAAAAAAGTTCGCGTGGACAGCTGTTCGGCAACCTATCTGAGAGCACCATGGCGAAGTTGACGTTCGATGTTTCGCGTCCCCTAGTCAGCCTCGTAGACCAAAACTGTTCATTCTCACCCAGCAGAAGATTCATAAGTCAGACTACCCACTTTTCGGCACCCCCCCCATTTCGGCACCCCAAAAATGAAGCTATTCCCATCATACTCGTCGACTTCAATTAATCATTGACTTCTTCTAGATGCAACAACAATACAGCTTTCAGCTTCACTAGGGTATTCAGAGTCGCTGGATTCGGCTGCATCATCCTCTTTTTCCCCAGCCTTAAGTTGCGCCTGCTGGATGTCTTTGATGTTGGCGAACTTAGTGTTAGGATCCAGCTGGACTGCCCTTCTTTTCCTTACTGCAGTATTGGTGACTTGGGCCTGCAGAAGCTCCAGTTTCTGCTGGGTATTTGCCAGCTCATATGCCTGCTCGCTGAAGCCTTTTTTTACCTTCCTGAATAGAAGGCGTTGAGTAAAGGCATCATTCTCCAGCTCTGTGAATAGCTTCAACTGCCCAGCTAGATCCTTCATCTTCCTTGGCGTCGACCATGCCACTGCAGATGACGCAGATACCCATCCTTCAGCTTCCTTGCCTCCAGACTGCCCTTTGCTGACCTGATCAGATGATCCTGATGCTGCTGGTGTTGATGGGAGCAGTAGGGAGCTCATCAGAGGCTTCGCCATAGAGACAGGCCATAACCCTGTCCATTTCCAACCACTTCTAATGTTCTGCATCGTCATACCTGCAGTACGAGCCTTCTGATAACAGCCTATAAAGTTCCTCTTGCCTACAACAGTTGAATCATTCCACTGACCAAGGTATCCAAGCTCCTTCCTATAGGCTGCCTTGACAGGGCTGAAGACTGACTGATCAAGTGGCTGGAGGACATGGGAGGTATGTGGCGGTAAGAACAATAGATGGATGTTGTTTATATAGCATAACCACATAAAGTCAGTCGTTGTATGACTCCCATGTCCATCCATGATCAGCAGCCTGACCTCCTTGCCCTGAGGAAGAGTCTGAGGGATGAAGACCTTCTGCAGCCATTCAACTGCAGTGGCATCTGAAGTCCATCCATTCTCCGTTGCAGTGAATTGCCATCCTTCATAAGGGCCAAGGTCTAGAGGAAACCACTGCTGCTGGACTGCCTTGCCCTTATAGATAACGAGGGGATTCAGAACATGGCCCAGGGCAGAGATGCATTCGATGATGGATACCCATGCCCTTGATCCAGGCTGTTTCTTACGTACAGACTTCGTCTCAGACATGCCCAGCACCAGCCCATTAGATCCCTGGCCCTCAAGGATACCAGTCTCATCCATGTTGTATCTATTAGCTGGTTTGATGCTGGTGATCTCTGGTATGGCGAGTAGTTTGAACCAGTCCCTGATGACCTCAGTAGATGCCCCATTAACACGCCTAGAATCGATAGGGCGACTTCTCTGGACCTTGACTGATGGATTCCTCTTCAAGAAGGCTTGGATCCAGCCTTTTCCTATAGGCTCTGTATCCCCCATGGCATGGAGGATCCTTTCTGCGAATAGCCTCACTTGCAGATGGGTTGGGGCAACACCAAGGGCATGCTGAATGCGAACCCATTCAGCCAGTTTAGCCTCCTGACTAACAGAAAGTCTCTGCAGGTCAGAAAAGGCAATTGACCTTGGTTGAGTGCCCTTAATCCGATACTGAAGTGTTGATCTTGGGATGCCATACACCTGACCAGCCCTCTTAATGGGCATGCCGTTGGTTATTGCGTCAAGGGCCTGATTGACTTCATCTTCGGTATACTGGCCCATAAGGTCGAAAAGAAGCTCTGAGGAAAAAATGAGGTTATTCGCATAAGTATAGAAAATGTTGTTGATGTTGAAAGTTGAGGGGTATGTTCTGGTGATGAGGCATTTGAGGCATTTTTGGGGTGCCGAAATGGGGGGGGTGCCGAAAAGTGGGTAGTCTGACTTAATTACTCTGTGTGTAGGAGCGAGTCCAAGCTCCCGGTTGGGAAGTTGTGGCTGAAGACTCGGAGTTTACCGATTTGAAAGATAGACTCAACCAGCAAGTAAAATTCGCACCCCCAGAATCGACAACCAAGCCAACACAACATCACATTGCACGCAATTGACTTATCTAATACCCACCTGTGCGGTACCAACTCCTACTCAACCCCCACGATGAAGAAAATTAGTCTGCAGCGACTGGCTTCAAAAGAAAGTTTAAGCTTCGTTAGGTTTCGGGATCTCGGGTAAGCTAGAAGCCACCGAACTATGCCATCCTACATTCAAAGGCCGCATTCTGCTCGACCTCTTCTGCACAGAGCGAAAAGCAGTTTGAGTCTACTTCAAGCTAGCCGCAAATTTTACAGAATCGAATTGGTAAGCGCCAATCTCGCCAGTGGGATGACCCTCTGGCGGCGGAATTTGCGAGCGAGAACGAGCTGCTCGAGTCAGTGAATAAACGCCGCTTCAACCGATTGGGACTATGCATGGAGACATTAATTCAATTTAAGTTTGCAGGGGTGCTCTAGTTTATTATTCTACTTTATTCACCCACTCCCGAAAGATCAAGCTTGCCCGCGTCAATGGTTTCTTCCGCCCTTTCCAGCAAATCACTTCAGTCTGCTTCCTTTCCCATGCAGCTACTGTGACCACGGGATTTGGTTTTGTTTCTCTCATGACCATATCTGTGAGCTCAGAGGACGGAGAGATCGGTTCGCGAGACCTGACGCAGCATCATATACCGCGGAGATGAGCGGCCACACATATTCCCAACTTCCCTTTCCCTAGCGGATGATAGCTGACGCATTCCCCCCCTCATCTATCCTAGATATCATGACTTTAGATTACGAGCTGTCACACTTGCGGTTACGGTGTCTTAGCATTGGCCCGGTCCCCGAGCGGAAGGGTCGGGTTCCTCTTTTGCAAAAGTACATCCGCAAGACTAGAATGACTCGAAGCCTCCATGGCATAATGTGTATATAGAAACTCGAGACTGCAGGTGATGGAAATTTTCATCGCCGACTTCTAAATCCTCACAAAGATACCTTTCTAACATAAAAAGTACGAAGACTTCATTCCGATAGCGTCTCGAAATTCGATTAACACGGCCACAGTCATGAAGTTCACCGCCGCCATCTGCCTCTTGGCCTCTTACGCAGGCTTTGCTGCCGCCGCCACCGGTTGCAAGGTTGAGCTGCTCAACTTCAACAGTGTTGCGGTTGGCACCGGCTGCGTTCCCTTCAACTACTACGCCTCTATCTACGATCCCAACACCCGTGCAGGCTACACCATCCATGCCACCAACGACTGCGGGCTCAGCGTGCAAGCGGGTCAAAGGCTCCCCGAGAACTACTCTCTGCGCAAAGCCGGGTTCTGCTGAACGGAACAATAGCGGGGTTCTCGTCATCGGTCGGCATCACCGTATCCAGCCTGGCAGTGGACGACGCTTCCTCGAGCGAGCTTTGGCCAACGTCAATTCCATCACCTTGTCGAGCCGCACGCAATGGTATCTTTGGAGAAGATTCAGTTGCTACAGACAATCTCTGTAACCTGTGATTGAAAAGATACACATGTATATATATTCATCCATTGGATCAACATCTCAAACTAATTCAAATGAAATTAAGACTAGTGTAATGGCTGCAAATGATCGCGATGATTGTAATTAACAGACCGAAAAGTGCACCAAACGCACCAAGGTTATGTTCTAGCATTGGGAATGACATCCAGACGCAAGATTTGTCATGCCGGGTCTGAACACGGTAGTCTAAGCTTTGAGAACTGGCACGAAGTACCATCGGCTAATTTCTCTCACGGACAAGTTCAAAACAACTATTCAATAGGCAGCACAGAAGTACTGACCCGGAGCCTGCAGACCCCTGTTAGCTGTTGGTTCCTGAGGTGCTCGTGAAGACTGCAATTGCAACCAACTGTCAACTACAGGTAAGTCCAGTTGCATGATTCGTCGACTTTGCAGCTGCACCCCTGGCCTTGCATAACGGTTGATTACCATACTGAGCATCCGGCCCGCTCCCCAGTCAATTCGGTTGGTGCTGAAGTGTTTGCTGCCAGCTGGGATCCGAGTGAACGAACTGCAGGATTTGAACTTTTAACAAGGAAAGGTTGGGTTTGATTGTTACCAATCATCGTTAAAAATGTTATCTGCTTGTCTTTAGTCTCAGCTGGTTTGAGGGGCAGGCCATTGGGCCCTGCAACAGATGTCGTCCACGGGAGAGGAGGCCAGACCAGCCCCCCCCCCCCACCATCTGGCGAATTACCACTGAATTTAACTCAACAATATTTGGTATTTGATTCATTAGATTTGCCAACAGTCAGGGAAGACAATCATGCGATAAGATTTCGAACGTGCGAGTCAATAAATGGATGTTTGACTGCACTAGACAGGGGGACTTTCAACACAACAGAGGCCTGAATTGACAAGAAACTTAATTGGCGGCGTCAGCCACAGGTGCTGAATCTAGCTCATGAGATTTCTATCCCTGCGCCACTGAATGTAAGGTACTCGATGTTTCAAAAGCCAACGGAATTTCAAGGCTTTTAGAATGCCAAATATCAAGGAGAAGGCCCTTGGTACTCTGCAACTCTCTGTACCTTCCCCGGTCACTGCAGGATCATGCATTTCGCCGCTGCTAGGGTCCGAAGTGGGGGTGTTGCGTGCGTGCGTGCGTGCGGAACGTGAATCACGATGATTCATCTGAGCTAATGCAGGAATACGGGTAATCCGGTTGACAGCTGCGAATTCATGATCAAGTCTTGGACTAGAAATAACAACCACGCCCACGCCCACGCCAATATTTCCATGTTGTTTGTTACATAAAAAAACAGCAATAACAAAAGCGCTCAACGCCATCAAGAAGGTTTATCATACAACTGCCGATCTCTTTACTACTGGCCACAGTCTCGTCCTACCATCCCGCCATTCTTGCCCCAGATAGCAGATAGCGCAATACTGCTGCGGACTCTCGTTGGCAATAACGAGACTGCAGCCCCTTTCGGCAACCATGACTGCAACAAATCTCACCATCGGAGCGTCCTCGGCTTCTCCGTCCCTTTACCCGATCCCCACAGGCCTTCATCCCATTCCCCTCGATCGCCTGGACCAGCGTGCAGACGACCAGGTTGATAACGCCATCAGGAACCCACCGCCGGTCACATCTGCGAAAAACCTATGGTTCTTCTGGAATTCCGGATACGACCACTTGCATCCATACGCCAAGCGTAACGTTCGCACTTGGCACCGCCGCTTTTCTCCCCAGGGGTGGACGGTGCGAGTCGTCGATCTCGAGCCGCAGTCACGGAGTTACGTTGGAAACTGGATCGACGTGCAGGATCCGGGTGTCGTACCTCGGGCTTTCACGGAAGGGACTTTGGATGGCGAGTTTGCGAAACAGCACTACTCCGACCTCGTACGGTTCCCGTTGCTCGTGAAGTACGGCGGTGTGTATACGGACGTGGGATACATGCAGATCGGCGACCTCGATCGGCTGTGGAACGAGACCATCGCCAACCCGGACAGCCCTTATGAGGTTCTGTCCTACAACGCCGAAGGTGGACGGAGCTACAGCCTGATGAATTACTTCATCGGAAGCCTCCCCGGTAACACCTTCTGGCAAGCATGCCACGAACTTTTCATCGAACTCTGGAAGGGAAAGACGAACACCGAGGGCCTGCACTTGCATCCGCTATTAAGAGGCATCCCGCTGATGGGACAATCTCTCACCAAGGCAGGGCATGAAGGCCTCAGCCAACGATTGACGGACTACATCATCCAAGGGCAGGTGATCACAATGGTGATGAGCATCGTGGACGAAGAAGCAGGCTGGGACGGACCGGCGTATGTTTCGGAAAAGATCTTCGCGCCGGAATACATGGTCGGCAGTCAGCTCATCAACGAGTATACGAAGTGGAACGGTGTCAGAGCCTTCGAGCTTATGAGTCAAAAGGTGCCTGAGCCCGGAACGCCGGAGTCGGAGGATCAGAAGCTGGCCAGGACGATCGTGGAGGATTGCTTTGCGAGAAGTTTTGGTTTCAAGCTGGCCCATGGCTTGATTGTCCAGGTTCTCGGCGAGACGCTGGGAAGCTCATGGAGGAAGCATGAGGGGAGCGACAACATCGAAGGGACATACGCGCACTGGTTGCGATACGGAATGGAGAGGTGGTGTCCTGATCATCTACCTGATCCCGAGTCGTTCGAGAGGATAGAGCCGGTAAAGAAGGGCCCCTTGCTCAGAGACGCATAGCTGTAGTATTGAGAGCAACTGGAGAAGTCGCATTCCTTTCGTTCAATTCAAGCGACGTCTCATTTTGTGCTTTTGGTCTCGCTCCCCTTTTTTACATGGTTACTTCTTCGCCTGTCCAAAGAGGCAGCCGTTTCGGTCCCTTAAGCACCAGCCCAATATCGACAATGAAGGCTTGTGGGCGTGGGCGTTATGCGTGCAAGACCTGGGTTGCAGCGCAGGTCAAGCCCACGCGGAACCCCAACAATGTACCTGTAGGGCCCCGGTTTAGTTGCCCCATAGGGAGTCCCGGGGGACCGGAAAGAGTGATGGGTGGCGGCGAGTCAGACGGTTGCATGATGCCTGACATTGGTCGTATGATGTAGGAGGCTCAGCGTGAAGGAATCGCCGATATGGAGAAGAGGAAGCATTTTCGTTGATGAGAACTTTGGCATTGTTTGGCAAACGAGTTTCGGAAGCCTTTCTTGACCGGTGGGAGCTTCTGAGGACAGATTCGAGCCATTGACGGGCAAGGTTGCTTGCCGAGTTGGGAAGTGAACCAGGCATTTGGGTGCTATGGTTACAGCACTGTTGCCGCTGAACACACTGCATTTTTACGTCCTTGGTTAGTATGGCGTGACCGGCCAGAGCCCCGAAGCCCCTCTCCGCCGCCGCCGCCCGCTTCCGCTCCGTCTCCCCGGGTTCCCCCGGCGGCTCATTTTCCTAGCTGGAGGTTCCCGGATTGTGGAATGCCAAGGTGGACGGCAAGCATGAACGGAGCACATCACGGCATAAAACTGTTGTTTCTGTCGCACGATCCTCGCTGCATGTCAATGTTGTCTTGGAGGTCAACGACCAACTGGCTGCTTGCGAGGCAAACAATTGCGCCTGGACCGAGACGTCGAGGTCATTGCATTCGATACACGCCCGTATAACTCCTCAAGCCCTTCTGATACTGTACCATCCTAATAACTCCGTAGACCCTTCCTGTATATACCAACACTGGCCATCATACCCCCGAGTAACCTTAACCCTGATCTGAGTAAAACACTCGTCCATACCCCATAACGATGTCGTCAAGACTTGAACCGCCCCTTGCGCTCTACCTAGGGAGTGCATCATGTCTGCGCTGCTAGGTCTCCCGTGGAAAACCTCTCAAACTTGACCCTCGCTGGGTCGACGCCCTGGTTTAAGAGGAACTGGGACATTTCGGTCATGAAGACCTCCGGGCCGCAAATGTAGTACTCGGCGCCGCCGTGGCCGAGGTAGAGCTCGGCAGGGTCGATGCGGGCGAGGTCCATGCGGAGGCCGAAGTCGCTCGACGAGGAGAGCGAGTCGTCGTCCTCAACGTCGGCAATCTGCGAGCGGAAGAACCTGGTGGTGAAGCTGGCGCGGCTGTAGGCGATCTTGCGGATGTGCTCCTCGAAAGGGGCGGCGCGGGCCGAGCAGTGCACCCAGGAGATGGGGCGGACGGCCTGGCGCTCGACGATGGTGTTGCAGATGGACATGAGCGGAGTGACGCCGACGCCGGCGGAGATGAGGACGACGGGGAGCGTGCCGGCGGCGTGGGTGTCGAAGAAGAAGTCGCCGGTCGGGTGCGTCAGCTCGACGATGTCGCCGGGCCTCTTGTCGTCGATGAGGTGGTTGGAGAGGACGCCCGGGTTGAGGTTGAAGACGGCGCTGCCCTTGCCGACCTTGACGCCGCGGTCGCGCTTGACGGTGATGCGGTAGTAGTCGGGCCGCGGCGCGTCGCTGAGCGAGTACTGCCGTGACTGCAGGTGGCCCAGGGAAGGGATCGTGGTGCGGATGGAGGTGTACTGGCCCGGGTAGAAGTCGGGCAGCCGCCCGCCGTCGACGGGGACCATGTAGAAGGAGAAGATGTCGTCCGTCTCGGCGACCTTGCGCTCGATGCGGAACTTGCGCCACCCGGACCACTTGTCTTCGTTGAACTCGCGGTACATCTGGGCCTCGCGGCCGATGAGCATCTTGGCGAGGAGCCAGTAGGCCTTTGTCCAGGCCTCGCGGATCTCGGGGGTCATGGCCGGGCCGAGGACCTGGCCGAAGGCCTGGATGAGGTACTTGCCGACGATGTCGTAGTGTTCGGGTTGGATGCCGAGGGAGCAGTGCTTGTTGCACATGCGCTCGAGCTTGGGGATGAGCTCGCTGATGTGGTTGAGGTTGGCGGCAAAGGCGAGGATGACGCCCGTCAGGGCACGCGGCTGGCGGCCGTTGGCCTGGTTGACCTTGTTGAAGTGGTCGTGGAGCTCCGGGTGGGCGCGGAGCATGTTGGCATAAAAGATGGATGTGATGGTCTCGCCATGCTCACGGAGAGCGGGGATCGTGCCCTTGACGAGCTGCGATTGCTTGTATGTCAGGGCCATGGCTCTGGCTGTGACGGTGATGCAACGCGACCTCTTCTTGGTCTTCTAATTGCTAATATCGAGCGGTCAGACTCTGGGCTGATTGACGGCGAATGGCCCTGACTCCAACAATGGGAATGGGCAAGGCTTGCGGTTTGCAGGCGTGTCTCTTGGGGATAAACAACAGGCGTAACTGGGGCGCGACTCGTTCAAGTGGTATCAAGAATTTCAATGCACAGAGAACGAGAAGAGTCTGGCAGACACTAGAGTAACAAGAGCCGGATCCAAAGGTTTGGAACTACACGTAGAGATCCTCCTTCGAGATCGGGTTCGGGCACCAAGGGAGAGATATACATACTCTCGAGTCTGTCTAGAATTACTCTGGCAGACAGACTGCAGTCGGGCCTAACCCCCTCCTCATACTCTCACACCCCCGGAAACTGCAATTTTGCCGCGTGCGCTTGAGCTCGGCGTGTTTCGAAGAAGGCCTTGCCCATCTCGAAGGTAGACATCGTATGATGTGTACGCCGTAGTCTAAAAAAGAAAGTCGGTCCCTCATTTGTACACGGCTCTCGTGGGCCACCCATGCAAGGATGGATTCATGGGTTGAAAGACGAGAAGGCCCATGATGGAGGAAGACGCTGGGTACTGTCAACGGGGTTTGCCCAGGGAACGGCAGCAACAGCGGTCGGGCGTCCGCGATGAACCGAGGATCGGTTCAAAATTCAGCCCTGTTCGCAGCTATTTTACAAAGCCAGGATGTTTGGCTGGGATGGGATGGCAGGGTCTCGGGGGCCAGGGATGGGAACGGTCACCGTCAGGGATCTCGACTGGACCCTGAGGGTGGCCCCCGAAGCCTCCCCGGTGGAACACGGCGAGTGAGCTGCCGAGCAAACCGAATCAACGAAGAGACCCGGGCCGGGGCCCCTTTAGAAGTGTGCTGCAGCTGGCAGTTCGACGCGCCCATTCATTACCGTGACTCTGGACGGATTGAATACTAAAGCCGACGACTTCATGGGAGGTCCAAGGATGGATTGCAAAGTCAGTAGTCTAGTCACAAAATCTGATCGAGTTACGGATACAGCTAAGATAGTAAAGCAGAAACAGAAAGCCTCACTGAAGATTCGTGCACGTGTGATGAGAGACCCTCGAAACAACTCTGATGGAGGCTGCTGAGTGGGTGTCTGTGACTGTGTGTCCCTTGTCCTCTTAACCGAAGAAGGAAGAAGAAAGCAGACGTCAGTGACACGCGATGCACAGTGGGGAAGAGAACACGCCACATCAGGGAATTGCCGACTTGCATTTGCAAACTCGTATGATGAGATTTGCGACTTCTGGAATGCCTAACTGGGGGCCGACTGGGGGGGGGCTTAGGCCCCAATGATTCATCTCAATTCGAACCCATGAAAGGTACAGAATACGCATGCAGAGCTTTACAGCAGTGCAGTGGAAGAGACTGAGAGCGCGTAAAAAAGAGACAACGGGAATAGGGGAAAGAAGACGGGCAAGGGTTCATGTCACTGCGCTGCTTCTCCAGTTGACTTCCAAGCACGGGTTCTTGTCTACCGATTCAGCGTGTTCCCTACCAGTCTTTTTGTTCCTGTCGTTCAATGTTTTGCCCGCTCGGCTGGGGAAAACTTGCTTTTGGGCTGGGGAGTTTTGAATGATACGTTCTGTACGGAATAGTGTGTCAGCACATCTCGACTCTATACACTTGGCTGTGCGAATGCCGACCTCACTGCGACCTCGGGAAGAACAAGCTGGTTCGCCAGCCGTCACAGTGTCGACCGGTGGAGTTGATCTCACATATCATTTCCTTCCTTCGGTTTCAACTTGAGCCAAATCGCCGGGGTGGAGTTGTCTTGTTCTTCCCACTGGCCGACTCGGACAAAGAGCCCTTGAACAGGTCGGCATGTTTCGCTTGCTATTGTGTGGCGCTGGCCGCTCAGTCATCAAGAGCGCTGTTGCCAGTTGGACGGAGGGAGAGTCCGATACAGCCGCTCTCCGTAGCCCCGTCGTCAGTTGGTCTCAGATGTCTATCTTCAAGCTTGCTCATGGCGTAATGGAACAAAACGCCACGATCCTCTAGCCTCATCTCGTTGATTATTGTTCTTTCCCCAGCGCCATGGCGTCGTCGAAGAGGCGCCATCACCCGTTGACGGCTATGATGGTCGGGATTCCCCGGGCCAGCATCGCAGTGAACCCGAGTGAAGCCCAACCACCACCCGGAGCAACCCCGCAAACGCCCCATGGCAGTGGCTGCGGTCCTCACTATTTCGCTCACCCAGGCTCCATATGGAAGCCGTTGGCGGATCCAGAATCCCCTGACCCGCGCCATTGTTGCATTTTCCAGTATGTGATCAACCTCCACTGGCCAGAGAGCCCACCCAACCCAACCGTCTCGCAACGTAGTGACAAAGACCCCGTAACGATCTCGATGGACCACCAGAGTATTGGAAAGGGGAGTCGAGGGCCCATGGATTCTCTTCAATCTTCCAAGACTCCCCCTCTCATTCCCCTCCTCATTTGTGACAGGTGTCAAGCGACTGAAGCAAACAATTGACATGAACTTTCCGCCCCGCCATCGCAAACACACTGCTTGGATACGGAAGGCCGAGAAGACGATGGGTGGCCGGTGGTTTACTGACCATCTCAGGCGTAGGTAGCGCATCGCATGTTCGGCTACCAGGAGTGAAAAGGTCTTTGAATCTTTCTCACCCAGGCCTAGTGTCATCGCTCAATCAGCTCAATGGGCCGAGGCGCACTAGAAGGGGGGCGGAAAGTGACATGTCGTTTCCGAAATGTTTCCCTCCTTTGCAGCCTGGTAAGAGAGAAGGTGGAAGAAGCTTGCTAGGTGCATATTCTTTGACGCCACCACAGCCCATAGTTGACTAGATTCCCAACGCGCTCTTCACTATCGTCGCGGCCGTTTTACTTGCTTTTTTTGTTTTGCTCGCGCCCGAAAGTGAGACCTGACGCCATGCAGGCCATGGGGGTTTTTCCTCACATATGGGCCCTTGCGAAGTGAGCTGCATTAAACCTCATCTGGGAGGTTCACCTCTGGGCTCTGACAGACCCTGGGAGGGGCTCAAGCTCAAGTCTCCGGCCTTCGTGATGATGCGTCACATAAGCCGGGCGGGCTGCTTGGCCTTTTGTTGACAAGCAAACATCGTCCGAGACTCCATAGGGACCTGGACATACATGGAAATCCCGTTGCCGTTCCCACACGTTTGCATTGGTGTTTGCTGGGGGGGGTTTCCCGTGCCCTCCAAAAAAAACAAAAACAAAACGTCTGACAGATGCATATTCCTTAGACCACATGGCGTCCACGAGTTGATGCGCGTGGGAAAAAAGCAACGAGATGCCAGCCATGGCGGCTTCTTCCCCGGCCAAGCCACCAACAGTGCTGCAGGCCACCCGATTGCATAAGCTCTGCTGAATCTAGGTACCCAGGTAATGCCGGACGGGTACCTAGCCTTGACACATCCAAAGCCGACGGCGTCGAATATCCTTTCGTCTCTGTTCGGAGGCAATGGTCCTTGATACCTTGGGAGAGAGGCTGTCAACGCCAAACCTCACCCGCTGGCTCGTTGCAAACCCGTGCTCTGCCCGAACTCCACCTCTCCAGGCATCAATCACTGTCTCTTGGGAATGTTGATAGCATGGCGTTCTGGATCTCGCACGCAATACGAATGGGACTGCCCTTTCGTGGGGCAAGTGGCGGGGCTGCCGAGTCGGAAGCATCTCCAAATGGACATGAACCCGGTCAAGGATGCTTAACTCGGTCCTTGTTACTTTCTTTACCTATACAGAGTATTGAACCCGTTGTTCGGTCGCTGCTAGAAACCCCGAATACCCTTGTTTCCTCAAGCATGTGGCGATGCTCAACAGAAGCTTCAATTCAAGTTCTTGTGGCGGCTTTGCCCTAACGTCTTGTACGAGGACGGGTCATCGAAACTCCCATGGAGAGCCTCAGATCGAAAACAGGAAGCAAGCTTCTGGCTCCGTCTAAGTCACATATTCCTGCCGAATCGAAGCTCCAAGGAGGACATCTTCCCCGCCAGGCTGAGAGCCCTAAAGTAGGGTAGTCTGCGAATCTTGGTATACTGCTTACGAAGAGGCATGCTCCATCGGAGTGAAATATGGTGGTAAGTCGTCTTCCCCAACTCGATGCGATTTCTCGCTCAATAGACAGTTCAATAGAGACCCATCTATACAGCCGCGACAGTTTCTGCGATGAACCGTCATGCCACGTCCCAACGCGGAGTCAGGCTTTGGCACGGCTCCTAGACAGTAACCAGAGTGGCTTCTATCCAGCCTATAGCATACAAGAAATACATCCAGCTGTAGATTTTGTTGAACTAAACTCTCGTCGTTATTTGATCTTATGTGTATGTTGCATTGTAGCATTAAAAGGTGCTGGCGATCCTGCTGACTCAAGATGTAGCCCAATGTTGCCTGGCAAGCGGCGAGGAATGATCTCATCCAGAACTGTTGTGTCATTCTTGTGAACCTATCAAGGCTTGAATAAGGGCTGGGAATGATCTCTCTACGGTGTGACTCTGCAATACTTCTGCACATGTGGCATCCTTTTTGTCCGAGTGTCCTAACGTGTAAGTGGATTCGAAATCCTGGAAGCTGAACCTTTGCCCTTCCATTTGGCTCATTTTTGAACAGATGGTGTCAACATGCGCCCCATACTTTCATCAACGAAACACCAGACCCTCGGTGCCACATATTGGCAATAGTGAAGGAAAAAGAGTCCTACCGTCCTCATGGAGTTAATTCTCTAAAGCCTGGACAACGCAGAGTCTTGTCCTACTCAAATAATGACGCGGACATGTCGGATTCTCAAGAATTCCCTTCGTCACTACCACCAGTTCAAGAACGCGCAAGAATACCATGACCCAGAATAGCGGCGGTGAAACAGAGTTTCAGAGATTCTGGAATTCACACGTGGCCAGCCTGGTGGTTTCCACATCCCCATGCTCACGGGACCATCGGATCTCGTAGCTCTGCCGTTTACCAGCTTCAAGCGTGGGCCCTCCTACCAGAGCCGAACGCCATCTTCTCCAGGGGATCCAGAATTGACAGTTTTCGATATGCGCAGGGTCTGGGACATGGCGTGTCGTCCTTAAATCACACCCAAGATGTCGTAGCGTTTTGCAGTAGCGCGATGGATGCTGGGACTAAGGTTCAGGGGGAAAACGTTCGATGGCGCGAGTCAGGTGAAGCAAGGGTCCCGCCAACCTAGAAGCGCAGGCTCAACAAGCTGTTGTTGGTGAAGTTGAACATTGGAGTTGAAGTAGGCTTGGGCGAGCAGAAGGGTCGCCTTTCTTGTACCGGAAAGAGATGAGACAAAAAGATCTGGACGCACGAGTTCTGTATGTCTTTTCCGCAACGCCACCCGCCGGGCCCCGGCCCGGGTCTTAGCCAGGCCCGAGATCGGCTCCGAGTCGGAGCTGATAACGATGACCCCGCGTCTTCCGGGGTGCAACTTCCTGTTTCGGAACATATCCAGAGACTCGGGCGGGCTTATCTCTGCTTCATATCACCGCTCCGAGACCGTATCCGCGGGCAACACCAAGTTGCATCGGTAGCAATCACTGATTGTATCAGATTCGCCCTGCCGCATATAAAGATCAAAGAACTGCGTGTCGCTTTGCACAGCACACGGTCCATCTGGGCAGTACAGGAACCGCCATAATGTCTGAGAATCCCGTCCCAGTACCCAATGCCACGAGGCCATATTGGCGCCGGGACCTGCACCCTCTCGACAGCCATCAGAGCTCCGAAACCTTACCCGCGGAACAGGACATCGTCATCATCGGCGCTGGCTACGCGGGCGCTGCTCTGGCCTACTATCTGCTCGACGGCGTTGAAGAGTCCTCCCGCCCGGCGATCACGATTCTTGAGGCCAGAGAAGCATGCTCCGGCGCGACGGCTCGCAACGGTGAGCACCCACACTGTCTGTCATAAACTAGGTCAGGCTGCTGCTGACACCCGAAAGGCGGCCATGTTCGGCCTGATCTCTACGCCGGCCTTCCCGCTCGCATTAAGAGATTCGGCCAGGAGGCCGCGGATGAGATGGCTCTGTTTGAGCTTGCCAACCTGCATGGCGTGAGGGATCTGGTACGGGAGAAGAAAATCGACTGCGATTTCAGGGTCACAACGTCCATGGCAGTGATCAGAGACGAAAAGCTTGCCAAGCCGTTGAAGGACGGTCTCGACGAGCTCCTGAGGCTGGGGTCGCCCACAGCGAAGCTCGTTCACTACGTCGAAGGAAAGGCGGCGGAGGTCTTCTCGGGTGTCAAGGGAGCAATGGCAGCTTTTGCCTTCGAAGCCGGCTCGATCTGGTATAGTCTCGTCCAAGCTGTTGGCGACCATGTGTCGAGAAAACTCAGGCCATGTGCACACGCGCTAACCTCTGCAGGCCCTACAAGCTGGTTCTCTATCTTCTGTCGCAGGCCGTTGACAAGGGGGCCCAGCTGCACACCCACACGCCCGTCACCGAGGTCTCGGACTCGCGAGAAGACGGCTTCTGGATCGTCACCACGCCCAGAGGTATCATTAAAGCAAAGACGGTGCTCTACGCGTCCAACGGGTACACCTCGACGTTGCTCCCCGAGTACAAAAACCGCATCATCCCTGTCCGCGGCGTCTGTAGCCACGTGGCGGTCCCCGAAGGCGGCGCTCCTCCTCCGTATCTCCCGACGACCTACTCGCTGCGCCATGGCGCCAACTTGTACGACTATCAAGTCACGCGACCGGACGGCAGCATCGTCGTGGGCGGTGCTAGGACCGAGGTCATCCCGCACGTGGAGGAGTGGTACAACGTCTGGGACGACTCCAAGATGATCGAGCCCGCCGCTCACTACTTTGACGACCATATGCAGAGAAACTTCCGCGGGTGGGAGGACAGCGGGGCCGAGGTTGATAGTATCTGGACGGGGATAATGGGGGTGAGTCGCTCTTCCTGCCGTGCCCCTCGCACTTGGGGGATGGGACTCCGAGTCTCTCTTGTGGACAACTAACGTGACGGAATCCAGTACACCAACGATCTGTACCCCCATGTTGGCCCGGTGCCGTCAAAACCGGGGCAGTTCGTCTGTGCGGGATTCAACGGGCATGGCATGTCGTTCATCCTCCTGACGGCCAGGGGTCTGGCCAAGATCGTACGGGACGGCGTGCCCTTCTCGCAGTCTGGCGTCCCCCGGCTCTTTGAGACAAGCGAGAGCAGGCTGAGACGAGACGAGAACGAGCTGCTCGCATGATTGGCGAATCCGGCGCTGAAACAACGGGCAGGATTCGTGTACATAGATGCGAAAACGGTTCCTGCAGCCGCGGCTACGGCCGCCTCTGACATCAAACCCACGTGTGATGCTTGTACATCCTTCAGAGCGCTAGGCTGCAGACAAGGATTCCGGCGCTCGACGCGAGATTACCAGAATAAAATTTGCTGATGGTGAACATTTACGGACGAGGAGGCACTGCGGGTGTGCGGCGTTGTCTGCAGATGCCGAACCACTGTCTTCCGGGACCTGCCGGCCCCTGCCCGGCTTCGTCCAAGAATGGGGAAGCGGTACGATGTATCGGACGATGATCGTACCCGCAGGGCTGATATTTTTGTCCCGTGATCATTCTGCCGGAAGTGCTCTAGTATCGGCGGCAGGGATGAAACTTTGGATCTGAAGGAAGCGTTTACACAGATCTTGATCTGCATAACTGCGACGGGCTTAAAACCATCGTCATTAGATTCATGGGCATTGCTGTTGTGTAGCTCGCGTGATGTCGGATTTGTTTACCACATCGACCTACGAGTGCAGATCTGGCCAAAGGTGGTTCCGGATGTTGGACTTGGAAGACAGCCGTTGGATGTAATGGTTGCTCGTCTGTTACTCGTGATTCGTCATACTACATACAAGACATTATTTACTGCCGTGCCTCGGCAATGTACCGATATTCCCCCACTTCCGTTCCGTCTAGTCTTTTTCTCCTTGGGTATCGTCCATCATGCCGGATCACTAGAGGCCCGGGATTAGCTACGGCGCAGGGCCACGTGGTTGGAAGGTCTCAGGGTGTCACTTACAATGTCGATCCACCTGGCCATCCACTTGTTGACGGCAGCCTTGGCCTCATCCACGAGCCCGAGCTCGAGGAGCAGCTGAACGGCGCCGCGGATGCCCGAGTCGAGAGCCGAAGAGATCCAGGCGTGTGTGTAGGAGGTGTGTTCTCCAATGAAGATCATCTAGTTACAGTGATTAGCGACCAATTCCTGTCACTTCGGAGACGAACCAACACTCACGTTGTTGTACGTCTTGAAGTACTCGGGGATGTAGAGCTGGTGCTGGCCGGCGACGGGGCTCACCCAGCTGCCGCTCTCGAGCGGGTCAAGGACCCAGCAGCGGCGGTTGTACTTGCCCGTGTACAGATCCCTCGTGTTCTCGCCGTGGATCTCGACCATGGCGTCGAGCACGTACTGGACGTGCTCCTCCTCCGAGACGGAGGCCCACCGGTGGCCCCAGTCGCCCGAGATGTACGAGGCCAGCATGGTGGCCGGGCCGGTGCCGTTGATGTTGTACGAGGGGTAGCAAGTGGAGCCGATGCCGGGGATGTCCGAGGTGGTGCTGCAGCCGCCGACGATGGGGTTTTCGTAGTGCTCCCAGAACCGCTCCGAGAACTCGAGGGCAACCTTGCAGGCGCTGGTGTAGGGCAGCTCCTTGATGGCGTTGGAGATGGTCAGGGGCAGCGAGGGGAGGCGCCACTTGCGGATGATGGAGAAGGGGACCGCCAGGAGGGCGTAGTCGTACGAGGCGCTCTCGAAGGTCTGGTTCTTGAAGGACTCGCGCCATTCGAGGTTGACGCGGGAGTTGTCCGTGTCAAACTGCACGCGCTCGATCTTGCGGTTCATCGTGGTGACGTCGTCGACGAGGGGGTGGAAGGCCTGAGGGAGACGGCTGAGACCGCCGTCGATAGTCTTGTAGGTCGCGGCCTGGAAGTACATGCCCTCGTAGAGAGTGTCCCAGAAAGAAGTGGCCGAGTAGCTGCCGAGAGCGTCGGTCGAGTTGAGGGAGCCCTTGAGGTAGTTCACCATGAAGGCATACTCGGACCAAACGTCTCCTCCAAGGCCTTGGAGACCCGAGTCGAGGAACTCTCGGTGGGCCTTGAACATGTTTTGGGCCATGCGAACCGAGAAGTCGCTGCCGGGGAGGTACTGGTCCATCTTCTCGGACAGGGCGTTGGTGGAGTCGTCAAGGACGCTGGCAACCGCAAGAGATGAGTTGGCGGCGATCTGGGCGAGGGTCGGCGGCAGGCCGTTGTCGAGCTTGATGCCGTTCTTGTATGACAGACCGTTCCGGTTACTCTGGATCCAAGGGATGAAGTCTACGCTCAGGTTCTTGTCGTGGTTGTTGAGATCGTTCATCTCGGCGGCGAGCTGGAAGACGAGCTGGTGGTCGGTGATGTTGTAGGTCGTGTTGGTTTTGGGGTCGACGTAGTGCTCCGGGAAGCGCATGGGACCCATCTCCTGATAGGAGTAGTCGAAGGGGCCGCCGCTCAGGTACTCGGTGTGTACGCGGCCGCCGAGACGTTGGCCAGCCTCAATGATGCTGATGTTGGTCATGCCGGCTTGGGAGAGGACGAGGTAGCTCATCAGTCCCGCCATGCCGGCGCCGACGATGGCGACCTGCTTTGACTTGGCGGCGTCGACATCGACGGCGGCGGGCTCCTTGTCCTTGAGGAGGTTGACACCCTCGAACCAGGCTCCAAGAGTGTCGATGCCGGTGTCATTGCCCATGTGGATGGCTGTTTGGTGTTAGGGAGGAAAGCAGTGCCGTTCGGTGGTGGACTCACATCTCTTCTGAACACGACGCTTCCAGTTGTGATGCAGCGTCTGAGGCTCACTCCGGCCCAACAGCTTGCCAGAAGTACCCCATGCTGAAATACACCCATCAGACGAGGCATCTTCCGGGAGAACCCAGACGAGACGCTGAGAGTCGCGGACCTCGGACTTGACGATGGTGTGATGAGCATCGTCCAGCGAGACACCCCGGCACGAGCCGTAGGTGAAGGTCACTGTCTCTTCGACGGGCTCCTCGATGGTGATGTGGATGTTGGAAACACGGGAAGTGACTGCGCTTCGTGTCTCGAGCTTCATAGGAAGACCAGAAGCAGCCGCGAGGACGCTTCCGGCGATGAAGGAGAGAAACCACCGAGCCATTGTGAAGGAAGAGGGGCGGTTGGATGATACTCGGGTGGTTTCGGAGTTGAGGGTGAATCTCTGAGGATCTTCTCCCTCTAACTGTTGACGCGCCCGCACCTCTTTATAAGAAGACGAAGGAGATGTCACCCAAGGTAAGCACGCCGCTACCGGAACTTTGTCGACTCGATGTCGACGCCAGTATCAAGGCCTAGCCGGCGACCGTGGAAGACCCGGCCGGTGATGGTAGAAGGCAGAACCCATCTTGCCGGTGTTTAATTCATGAACATCACAATATTGGTCACCGGATGACAGCCGGCTTCGCGGTGTCAGACTGCCCACACTTGTACGACAGCAGATACAACGTCAAGCGTAGCTGGGCTTACTTTTGGTCGGGGACTTTACCGCGTCTAGTCCGGTGGTGCTATGCCAGATGAAGCAGGTGGAAGTCATCGGCCAGAAAGAATCCCCACGGCTGGCCATGTGGTTACCATGCATCCTGACGTCGACCATGTAGAACCGGTGCCGGCCCCGAAGCCCGAGTCATTGGGGCATTGGTCCCCGATTCCTTATCAGTGGAGGCGGCGCAGTACAGCAAGCGGCAAGATAGGAAGACAACAAGATGATGGGTCGATCCAAGCCCGTTTGGCGGGGCGGTTATCGACTTTGCAACCGATCCTATTCTCTTGGCCTCCGGATGCCGCAGCGGGGTGAAAAGTGTTGATGGGATGTTTGTGGGGGTGTCCGAGACTAAGAACGACCGGGGGAAGCTGTAGGGTTGTTCATCTGCCGTATCTCTCCCGTGTACGCCCTTCCTTGTACACGGCGCCCTTGAGAGACAAGTCAAAGCTTAGGTCCTGGAAGAGGGAGGGGCAAGACCGGGACGCAATCGCGGTCGACCGGCTGTCTTGTTGAGATGAAGAGATTACGGTGACCAAGCAGTATCCGGCGAGCGGTGAGTTGGTTGTGAGATTGTGTGACGCAGCGTGCAATGCACGAAAACGGTTATAAAATCTGCATGACTTGTCAATAAATGCATGTGTGCCAAGCTATCTACCGCAACTATGAGCACGCATTCGAGAGCAGAGGCCGAAACGGGGTCCGCAGTACTTGGCATCTTGCTTCTAAGTGGAAGCAAGCAAGTTGAGGGATACGATATCAAAACCGCTCGTCGAGGCAGTGCAGAGGGTCAAGAGCTGGAAATTGTGCAGGACTAAACACATAACTCTGCAGCACTTGATAATAGTTCCGTTACCCGCGGGCAGGTCCAGCCCGCCGCTCCGGTCACGGCCGGCTCTCCGGGTCGTCATAGACTCGCGTCTCGTCAGGAATTGTGGGTTTGAGCGGGAACATTTCTGGCCTTTATTTTTATTTTTCTTTCTTTTATCAGCCGGTCGTGCTTCGTTCAGCGATGGAACGTAGCTTCGGATCGAAGGAAAAAGAAGAAAAAAGCTCGACAGGAAGCTTGAAGCGAGTTGCTAGATAAGGACAAATACCGCAACCTCCAAGAGGCTATTGTAGGCGGGCAGGCGGGCAAGAGTGCCGAACTCCACTGTCTATAGATGGGTTCGAGATAACCAATCCGAAATCTCGGGGGGAAAGATAAGAGAGTCGTTGACTAAGTCTACTGTCTCGGCATGTGGGCGGAACGCGATTTGGTTGGCGGTACTGAGGTGAGCGGAAATAATTGGTGGGGGAAGGGGAAGAGAAGAAAAAAAGGGAACAACTTCAACTTAGTTGGGAGTTATGATAGTGGCACGAGTAGTTCATATAGTAAGTAGTGGTTATAAGAGTCCCGGAAGTCAACCCTCTTTGTTTCTTACTCTCTCTCTTAAAACAGAATTAGAGTGCAATGGCGCAAGGGTTCGAGCCGCACAAAGCGTCCTTGAAGAAGATGGCATCATTGGCAGCCAATTGGCGCCCTGGAATGACAGATGGCTCCGAGCGGGAATCTCCACAGCCGTAGAGTGCCGAGACTCTTGGAAGATGAGCCGGTTCTGCGGCTCTGCGGCTTTGCAACTGAACCCCTCCCTCTCTCTCATTACTCGCCATCCAACATCACAACTGTGTGGTGTGTGCCCTCATCTAGATCGCGCGTCTGGGGTAGTCTTGCGCCCGCACTTGTACGCCCGCCAGATCGCAACTAAGCATTTTTACATTCTCAGGGGTGCTGCTCGGTTTCTGACTGCATCTCAACGAGTGAGCCGGCCCGATTTATATCACAGCCGGCCGGGGCTTTCCTCGAAAGCACGCAATGGCCGAGGCCGCAGCATCGACCGAACCCCCGCCGTGGTGGGCGGCATTTCCCGCCCCCAAGGCCAAGACACCGGAAATCGAGGCTGACGAAGTCATGGTGTTGCTTGAGTCTCAACTTGCGGCTGGAAACGATACCGCTCGCCGTGATTTCCTGCTCGTCGACGTGCGACGCAACGATTTTGAGGGGGGCACCATCGCAACCTCCATCAACTTGCCCGCCCAGTCCCTCTATCAGACGAGGCCCATCATTCATCAGCTGTGCAAGCAGGCCGGAATCAAGCGTGTTATATTTTACTGCGGTGAGTTTTTTTCAGCCGTCGTCTATCTGCGCGCTTGCTTGTCTTTGCTTCATCCCCCCCCCCCCCCCCCCCCTTTCGGCGACACCCCCTTGCTGAAGCCGTTCAGGAAGCAGTAATGGCCGTGGTCCTCGGTCGGCGAATTGGTTACAGGACTACTTCGACGAAGTCGGCGAAACTGGAATCCAATCCGTCATCCTTAAAGGCGGCATTAAGGGATGGGTGCGCAAGTACGGCGGCCGCATGATGGACACGTACGACGAGAGGGCGTGGGTTGATGTCGCAAAATAAGGACCCTCCAGCCTCTGCCCGAGCTGGCTGGCTAGTCGTGGGGTGACGTTGTGGCCCAGTCTGGATGTGACATCTTTTCTTCCTTGCTGGTATCTAGCATATTTCATCCTCGTCCTGTGTCTTGAACCAAAAAGAAAAGCATCGTTCTTTTGCCATTATAACGCCGTGTAAAAACCCCTTGAACGCATTCTCGTAGAACTACGACCACCTGGCAAAGATTCTCCGTTTACCGCTGGTGGTTGCGGTCGTCGCCGCCGATCCTTTCGAGAGCCTCGAGCATGACGACCGAGTTGCCGCGGATGACCTGTCCCACGTTGTTAGCCTCTAAACAGCACATGGCAGAGCACTTTGGGGGGTACATACGACCATGCCTAATCGGACCTTCTCGCCGCCCTCCTTCTCCTCGACTGCCTCGTCCAACACAATGTTCAGGAAAACCTGAACTCGAGTTAGCAGAGCTCGTGTTCCGTCCCGAGCTTCACATCGACACATACATCGTAACCGCGGAGAACGCCGATAACCTTGCGGCTGCCGTTCAGTTGGACGAACAGTCTCTTGTCAAGGTACTGTAGAAAGAAAAAAGTGTCAGCGCTCAGGACTCGATAGAAGGCGAGAGGGGGAAAGACGAAGATTGATATTGGATGGACCATTGCAGTCCGTCCATCCGTTTTTTTAGAAGTACATCAAACAGGTCTGGAGATTCTGGTATGTCCGTCAGGAATTGGGGCTTCCGTACCTTCTTTAGCTCAGGCTGTGCGGGCGCCATCTTGTATGTATGGGAGTATGTATAAATGTGGTGGCGGTGGTAGAGAGGCGGTTGGGCGGGCAGGCTGACCGATCTGATGATTGATGTCGCGCGAAATGAGCTTTGCGACGCGATCGACGGAGCTCTGTTCTGCCCTGCAGCCTGGCCGATTGGGAAGATCCAAATTTGGGTGGAGTCACGTGTAGATAAGATGCTTATCGGGGGCCGCATCTACAGAGTACAGCGGACGGATACCTCCTACCCATCTGTCGAACTTCGGATCTGCCTGACATCACCGGCCCCCAAAACCACTTCAATGCTTGTTATCCGCCCAAGATGAGTGCATTCACACCAAAAAGAAAGGCAAAAGTCATCAAGGTCCTCGATGATGACGAAGACAACACCACCACAGCCTCGCCCGCTAGCCAAGAGCCCGTGAAAGATGGTGAGTCCACTGCTCCGCTCCAGAGACCATGCGCTGATTGCCGTCGTTCGCAAGGCTAATGGGATGCCAGACGCTGCACCAGTAGCAGTCAAGTTTACGAGGAAGCCGTTTCGCCAATCTGGCCTGCGCAAGAGCATCAACTTCAACAACGAGCCCGACGACGACTCCAACGGCGGCGTTGCGATTGGCGATGCTGCGAAACCAAAAGCCGCCCCGGCGCGAAACGAAAACGATGACGACGACGATGACGGCCCTGTGGTCATTCGACCAGCGGTCAGCCGTTCAAACTCTCTCAAGCAGAAGAAGCGCAAGTCCACGTCTAGACTCTCGTTCGGCGGTGCTGTCGGGGACGCCGACAGCGACGACGCGGCCAAGACGGAGTACACGACGCCCAAAAAGTCAACGCTGGGCTACCAGGCCTTCGAGAACAGCGCCCTCAAAAATAGGCTGCCCATGCGCACATTCCGCGACGAGGAAGAGGACCGCCCGAGATACAGCAAGGAATACCTCAGCGAACTACAAAACTCGACGCCGAACACGCCCCAGAACCTGACCTCTCTTCGCATGCAGGACGAGGACGGCATGGACCTGGACGACTCCGAGCTTGAGGGTGCCGTGATTGTCAACCAGGCCGACTTTGCGCCTCGGCCGCATCAGACGAATATCCTGACCGAGTCGGAGATCCAGGAGAGGAAACAGCGCCGGGCGAGGCTTGCGCAGGAGCAGCAACAGGGCGACGAAGACTTCATCTCGTTCGACGACAACGACGATGGCGGTGCGTCGCTGCGCAAGAAGAAGGCTGACACACGCCTCGTGCCCGAAGACGAGGATCTGGGCGAGGGGTTCGACGACTTTGTCGAGGACGGCGGCTTGTCGTTGGGCAGGAAGGCAGAGAGGGAGGAGAAGATCCGTCGCAGGCGCGAAATGGCCGAGCAGATCCAGATGGCCGAGGGTGGCTCGGGCGACGAGTCGGATGCGTCTGAGGCGGAGCGGCGCGCGGCGTTCGAGGCGGCGCAGACGAGGTCCGGCATGGACGGTTTGCAGAAGCCCGAGCGCAACCCCGCCGAACAGCTGCTGCAGGTCCCGCCCAAGATCACGCCGTTGCCGAGTCTCACTGAGTGCCTGTCGAGGCTGCAGACGACGATGCGCGCCATGGAGCTGGACCTCGAGGAGAAGAAGCAGCGCGTGCAGGAGCTGAGGCAGGAGAGGGACGGCATCACGACGAGGAAGGACGAGGTGCAGCAGCTGCTCAACGAGGCCGGGCAAAAGTATACCGCCGCTGTCGGGAACGGGGCGTCAACCGAGTCGGCTACGCAGTCGCCGGCCAGGCAGATCACGAATGCCGCAGGGGCGAGCGAGCTGCGGGCCGAGAGAGGCCTCGAAAGCCTGGGCACAACACCAAATGAGCGCCCTGACGTGGGAGAGCTGGGTTAGAGGGGAAAACAAATAGACTTTACATCACATCACCAATCGATACCCAGGAGATTCACTCGGAATTATGTCATCATAGCTTCGATTCTTTTTTGGTTTTCGATTGTCTAAGAAATACCCTCTCCGTATCAAAGAGAGAAATGTCCTGCCAATGCCAACGCCGCATGAAAATACACCTATGGTACAGACGACCACTTGCCAATTATAAGCACAACCACTCCCGCCTTGCACCGTGTCAAGGTCCGCCACTCCCCCGCTCCCCATCTGGGGCGCATCAACGACGCTCCTATTTCGTCTTGGACACACCAGCACCAATGACACCGGGAAGCTTCTCCTCGCCGACGCTGAAAAGCAGACCAATGGCGAAGGTGAGGATACCGACCATAGCGACACCGAAACCGACAAAGAGCCAGAAGGGAACGCTAACGTCAACCTTCTGGCAGGCCTTGCCGCCCCAGTGAGTGATGCTGCCGCTCTTGCTGAGAGTTCCCAGGCACTGGCAAGCAAAACACGTGCCCTGGTCCTCGCCGTTGGGCGTGGCGTACTTGTTTCTGCAAGCGCCGTGGTCCGAGCAGTTGCCAGTGGCCTTGATGCATGCGTCCTCGGTACCGTAGCAGGATTTGATAGTGCCTCTCTCGATGTGGCCGGGGAATGGGGCGGTGCTCTGAGCGGGAGTGGTAGGCGCGGTGCTCTGGCCGGGAGTGGTAGACGCGGGCTGGTCGTGCTCGTCGGTCTCGGTCATGACCTCTTCCACTTGGCGGCGACGAAGCTCCTCGGGCTTGGAGGACCAGTGGCGGACCTGAGACCTGCGAGACGACTCAGGCATGGCGATCACAACGGTCTCCATCTCGCCGTTGGCGGCAAGTTGCTTCAAGAGAGAGGCGTTCTCGGAAAGGGACGCGAGGATGGACGAGTCCTAGGAAAAGAAAAGGAAAGACGTTAATAACCAAGAAGCGTGACATGGTTGATGTGCCAAGTGCGTACCTTCTTCACGTCGTATCTCACAACCGATGACTTGCCGCTCCAGCACTGCTCCGCAAACGGGTTGATGGCCTTATCAAAGGCACAGTTCTTGGTGGCGACGCCGACGGACGGGAAGTCGTTGGCCAGCAGCAGGTCGTTGGCAGCAGCCGAAGGAGCATCTCCAACCCTAAAGCTAGGTCCAGAGCCAGCAAGGGACTTCTGGAGAGACTTGGAGTCGTCGGAAGTGATGCCCTCAAGCAGGACGACGAGCTGGGACGGGTTTGTAGATGCGGCATCAGCAAACAGGCCCTGGGGTGCCTTGCCGAACTCGTTCAGGTACGTAACGGCCTTCTCGTTGGAGATGGAAGTGGGCAGGTCCCATGATGCATGATGGCCTTCGGGGGATAGACGCTGCAGCAGAATGAGGCGAGCAATCTGTCGTGGTAATGATGGGATATCGGAGCTCGAGGGCTGTTTGGATTGCAGCAGATATACGTCAGCGGGCTGATCGGAGGAGAGCGCGGTCGCGACGCCGGCCAGGGCAGTCGCAAGCCCTACGGAGAGCTTCATAGTATCCTCTCGGGTGGGAAGGGTTCGTAGATGAGAATCGTGGAGATGGCAATGTGGAGGGGGAGGGAGGCGTGAGGCTGGTGTTTGATGCTGCTGTGCTGCTGCTCTCTCTCCAAGCTGCGGCGTCGAGGATGTCGAGCTCACACTTGCTGCGGGCGACTGTTGCTACTGGTGCTGCCCGTTCCACCTCAGGTTGAACAGGATCCACTTCATCTTCCCCGTGTGTATCTCTTAGCCGGAGAACGGCTGATATAATACTCCGAGATGTGCTTGTCACGACTTTAGGGGCCACATGTGTGTCAACAACTTTCCACACTGTCTGAGGCTCACTGTAGACTGTACCCTTGAGGCCTATGCAGAGAGTAAGTCTATCTGCACCTGCCTAGCTAGGGCACTATCGGAACGGATCGAATGACACTGTGTGCCGATACGCGTCCGGAACTTCGGACGGTCGGCACCAGCACCTACAGGTGTCCGTAAGGTATAGTATTACAATAGGCGAGGAGGCGCATTCAACCAACGGGCCATACGTTACCAGGGTCCAAGAGGCTCCCCACCCGAGAGACCAAACAGCCGCCAGCTGAAGTCGCATCAAAGGCGCAGACGCAGAACATCTCTGGGTCAGCGCTGCGATATTCGCAGTTCTTCTTGTCAATTTGTTATAACTTAAACTATCAACACGTTATCCTTGCTTTTTCGACGCTCCATCTTCCTCGCCGCCGCCGCCGCCGCCGCCGCCGCCGTCGCCGCCCCCCGATCACGACGATAACGCTCGTCCATCGTCAGCGATCATCGCCACGCCTATTCCGAGTTTACTATCCCGCTATCGGACCGTTGCAGGCCAGAACCGAACACACCTTCTTGCTTGCTTTTCTTTCGGCCGCCGACGCCCGGCGAGCCTGCTCTCGGCAACAATGTGGCGTTTCTTTCGACCCCGTGGGGGGGCCGCAAGCGCGACCACCCTCGCTGCTCGGATGATTGCGCCGAGGGTCGCCAACCAGCAGTCCATCATCGTGCAAAGGGTCAAGATATCCAAACCCATGTTTAGAGCCAGGTGTGTGGACAAGGCATCCTGTGAGGCTTTGGTTACGCTCGCTAACTTTGCGGACAGGACCTTTCTCCTCGGCGCCGGCATTTCGCTTGCCTGCTGGCACATTTACTGGTCGACCGTTCTGAATCCATTTTTCCGACATGTAGACCGCGAGTACGAAAACCTCTCAGTGGCGGAAAAAAAGGCACTGGATGAAGAGATGGAAGAAGAGACGGAGCCGTGGTTCATCCCCTTCCCCTTCACGACCAAGTCGGTGTCCCAACCATCGTACAAACCCACCGACCCAGAGTGGACGCGCTTTGTGCAGCTCAGCAAGGATAAGGAAGGCCAGAAGCAAATACGCGGTGAGCATCATTCATACCCCCGTCTCTCCCGTCTCTCCTTTCGCTGTTCTCCAATGAGTTTGCTGACAGTTCGTTCGCCTCAGCTCATCTGTCCGAACTTGTCAGGGCCGTAGTCGAAAGAGACCCGGGTATCGCAGCCAGGTGCGGAAACTCGGTCAAGCTCAGGAGATATTGGCTCGATATCGATTTCCCCTCACGCCCCCCACCAGTCTTCGTCTCTTCTGGGTAGGTAGCCCGGATTCCTCAACCGTTGCACAGTGGCTAACAAGGCTTTGCAGGCTGTTGCTGCAGGACGGTGGACTATACTGGTCTACTCAGGAGGTCGACTCTTTTGCCGTCTGGCGCCTGAAGAAAGTCCTCTGGCCAGAGGCTATGGCCCTCTCGACATGGGCATTTACATCCACATTGGTCAAACAACACTTGACGGAGTTCTCCCGAGCCTTGGGGTTCGCGTCCAGCACTCCCGCACACTCGTTCCCGCCAGTACAGGGTGGCAACATGCAACAGAAAGCTGAAGGGCCTCTGCCGTCTGCCAACAGACAGACTCCGGATGGTACACCGGCGGAGAACGCCTCTCACAGCGTCAGCAAAACGGCGGACTCTCGACAGGAAGACGGGCTGCAGAGCGGCGGCAGGACCAACTTTGTCAGAGATACGGCCATGGCCCATGTCGAGGGCATGAAGCAGATCACGCAAGGGCCGGTAAGGGAGTTCTGGAGGAAGTTGCAACAAACTTGGCGCCAACCGAGACAATACCCACCGCGTGGGTGCGTCATGGTTTCTGGGTTCGTCGAGTGCGATCTACCAAAAGCCATGGTGTTGATCGACGTCTGGGGTTTCTGGGACCCCAGGACGAAGTCGTTCCATCCCGGCTCGACAATTCTGAACCTGAGGCGAATCCAGCTAAAGCGACAACCCGCTGCACGGAAGTAAGGGGGCTCAATGGGAGGGGCCCTCTGAGGGATTGGGAAAAAGGGGGGAAACAAAAATGGTCTTCTTTGCATAATGGTGGCGTTGGGGCAGTGGTGAGTATCTATCTGCCTTTGGGTTTCTTTTCGGCATTGGTTGGCGACTCGATCTCACCGACTGCACGCGCATTGGGCTGGGAGTTTAGCGGCGGCCTCTGTGGCTGCGATCAAACGAAGCATTCTATTCATTGATAGAGTGAGCGTGCTTTGTTCTTCTTCATCAAGATACCATAGATGAGCTCGGAAATTTTCGAGTCTGAGATAGCGCGGCAAAGAGATGCCAAGTTCTTCCACTCAATTGCGACCTGGAGCCTCTTGGGCATGTGGAAACGGCAAATTGGTGAAGTATGCGCCTGTTTTTGCCCTGCTCTGTCTGCCTTAGCCCATTCTCGTCTTAGATGTAAGGTTTATAGCCTTTCTTGCATCGTTCGATGCCAAATACCAGTAGGCCAGCTCTAGCGGGAAGGGTTATGACCGCAGGATCTTCTGTGCCTTTTCTCCTCGCCCAGTTGGGAACGGCGCTTTGCTGTGTGCCGTCCAATCCACACCGCACGAGAACGTGTGTCGGCAACTGGTCCCGCCGGGCTAGTGACAGGACAGGCACACTTCGAGTGCAGATACGAGTGGAAATTTAGGCGCAGGCGTGAGATTCACGAGTGTTGTGCAGAGACAACTATAAGCGCAGTGCAGTGCTCCAATCAGAAGTCGCTCTCACTCGTTCCCAGTCAGCTCTCAAGCGCCGACCGTCCATCCTCCATCCCACTCCCGTCCGGCTGAGGCCTCTTCAGAAATGAGGCCAAAAATACTCATTTCCCTCTACCATGCATCGGCCAAGGCCGGGACAAAAGGCTAATGCACACATCGAGGCGGCCTCAAATAGATCAGATATGAATATATAACGACGCGAATCGTCTTACTAGCTTCCTCGTCTCCTCGTCATTGTACATCACTCAACTTCAATTCTTAACAGAAAGCAAGGGGAGGAAGAGAAGAAGAAGAAGAAGAAGAAGAAGAAGAAGAAGAAGAAGAAGAAGAAGAAGAAGAAGAAGAAGAAGAAGAAGAAGAAGAAGAAGAAGAAGAAGAAGAAGAAGAAGAAGAAGAAGAAGAAGAAGAAGAAGAAGAAGAAGAAGAAGAAGAAGAAGAAGAAGACAACAACGAAAAAAGACACCCGCTCTATAATCGTATTTTACCATCATGGCCGACCATCTCCAACGTCGTCTGCTCCAGGACATCGCCGAGTTCCAGCAGCAGCCATATCCACGCCTCACCCTCCACACGAGGGACGACGACCTGCGCCATGTCTGTCTTGTCCTCCAACCCGAGGGATGGATACCCATGCACACCACCGTCAAGTTCAACGACCGCTATCCCCTCTTCGCCCCGCAAATCAAGATGGACTCGTCCGTGGATCACCCCAACGTGTTCGGCGACTACATCTGCGCGTCCATCCTCAACACGGACGAAGGGTACACGCCGGCCTACACCCTCAAGGGCATCGCGATCCAGATGCTGAGCTTCTTCAACAGCGAGTCCATCGAGCAGGCTCACTCTGATTTCAACGAGAACCTCGACGTGTATCGACAACGGAGTCTGCGGTGCAGGCAACTATTTTCCTGCCCCCATTGCGGTTTCGATGGCACCAAGACCAAGGCTGACTCTAGGCGAGCCCGCCGGCATGCGCTGAAGGCCGCATCGCCATCAGCACAGGCCGCACCTGTCGATCAAAAGAAGGAGCAGGCATTCGCCTTTGCAAGACTTCCGGACGAGGTCCTGCTCGAGACGCTCGAGAGCCTCGACTTTGTCGACCTCATCACATTTTCTCAGGCCTGGCCGAGGATCGCAGAGCTTATTCGCAGGTACGACGTCATCCGGCTGCGAGAGCTCCAGTGCTTCGTGACCAAGACCAACTTCCGCAGCACGAAGCTCGTCGTAGGGGTCTTGGTGGACTCGGTCAGGCGGTCCATCGAGTCCGAGTTCGACCTCGTCTCCCTGGCCGCGTACAATGATCTCGGGGTCCGTCTCTCCGTCCACAACATCAGGTTCGAGCATTGGCTGCCGCTGCCTCTCTCGCGCCGCCACTGGCGGTCGGTCGAGGGACACGTCGCGCCGGTGCTGCGCCGCCTGGCCGGCGAAATCAGGTTGCCCAGCATTTCGGCGGTGGGCGTCCTGGCCGCCTTCATGAACGACATTGTCGTGCGGCTCAACCGGGTCGAGGCACGCAAGCCGCCCTGCAGAACGTTATGGCACGTCGTCAGCGACCGTGACAACGCCGCGTACAAAAGCACGCTGCGCCACGCGTCGGAAAAGGCGATCGAGTCGTACTTCCACCTCTTCCACCTGCTGCTCTGCCTCGCGACGGCGAACGCGCAGCTCGTCGCGGACGCAAACAACAAGATCCGGAAGTTCATGAGCGGCAAGACGTCCAAGGTGTCCTGCCCGAACCTCGGCCATCTCCTCGTCTACCTGCTCATCAGCGACGTGGAGATGACGGAGGCGATGAGGAAGGCCATTATCACAGAGGCCATCACACGGAACGTGGTCTGGATGCTTGACAGGAGAGGCGCCAACATGCCGGAGCTCAGCTACCTCGAGCCGGACAAGGTGTCGGGGTACCGCCTGAAGAAGACGTTCGAGGCCAACCGCACTTCGTACAGGCTCCTCATGTTCTCCGAGCTCTTCCGGCGCATCGCGAGGCCCTCTGCCGACACGTCGCTGGGGCAGCTCCGGGACGAGCTCTTTGACCGCCACGGGGCGCCCCCTCCCGGCGCCGCTCTCCGGCTGTCCTCGGAGGTCCGCCGGCTCCACGACGTCGACAACTTCCCGCACTTCTTCCGGGAGATGGGCATCGCGAACGTGCCGACGGCGGAGCGGTTCACGAGCATCCTGCGCGACTGCGTGAGGGAGAGCATGCAGAGGGGATACTCGGTCTGGGGACTCTCGGCGACGACGACGCTGGCGCTGCGGCGCGAGGTGGAGCCGAACGTCGGGCTCTATGGGGACTTTAAGGAGAGGGACCCGCCTGGGCCCCGGTATCTGGCCGGTGTCACCTTTTTCCCAGGAAAGAAACAGCAGCCGCGAGGGACCGGCCGGTAATCAACGGGGGACAGGTGGGAAGAGCTGTTGAGATAGAGTTGCGAGATGGACATGATACCCCTCTCCCTTCAGATAAGAAGAATAAGCTTCGATCTGGAGGAAGAAGACTTTGGACTGAAGAGCACAGTTTAGTTTGTTGTATAATTTCTTGATTTCAGAAGACTCCAGAGTTTTCAAGCTGTGTGTCGTTTTGACCGATCAATATTCGATCTCACCAACCTTACTGGGCCTACCTACCTAAGACTCAGGTAGGTAGGTAACTGGGTAAGGTACATAAGGTGCTGTGTAATCAAGGTGTGTAGTAAGGCGGCTTGTCTGAAGGCTCGGTGAGCGCTGATGCCTTCGGTGAGTGAGAGGCGCACTGACCAGCAGTTGTCTTATGTAAGGCACCCGTCTCCCTCGCCGTCCCATCCCACGTCCCCCCTGGCCTTGGTCTCCTCCTCCCCCCCAATCCTCCGTCTCTCATCCGTTCGTCTGTTTCTCGTGCTCCTGCGTACGGGTGAAGATGGACGCCTCGAGATCAGAAAGAGTTTTCCCCGCCGAAGTGGCCACGTTTCCCGTCCGCACAACACTTGGTTTACACTTGGTCTACACTTGATCTTCAGCAGCGTCTGCGTTTCTTGTCTTGTCAGTGGCCCTCCCCTCGCTGCCGGCATGTTCGACGAGTGCCACTAGAGTCCACTGGCGGCCTCCTGCACTTCCCATTGCACGAACACGGAGATAGAGCCCTAATCATCACTCCATGATCGCAACTACTATCGCCTCAACAGTTTCACTTTTCGACTTCGACTGCAAGTACTGAACATGGAGTGAGATGATCATGACATTCTCATTGCTCCAACCTATTACCATTTGTGCCATTTCAACCTGTTTGGTGGCTGCTTCCGAAACGCCAAACACCCAAAGCAACGAACCAAGCGATCGCTCAAGACCAGGTTCATCCATTGGCAATCACCCACATCGTGAGGCTGCCATTTGGTCCGTCATCTAACGCCAGACCTCATGTTCCCATCTCCAAGCAACCGAGGTCCCCCTTTTCGAACCTCACATCAGTCTGTCAGCACGCGGCTGTGTCTCTCTATGGCCGATATATAGGCCAGAGCATCGTTCACTGTGCTGACGTTAGCAATCCCGATCTGTGACGCAGACACACCAAGAAAGAACATCACGAAGCCCAAGAGAGAGCACTGACTTTGAGAAGCGACCCTCTCACGGCCGGCGAGGTACCACGCCTCGTTGATCCTGTCCTCTTCGGCCTCGTCGCCAAGGCAGGGGAAGAATTGGACATCTGTCGACAGTGGTGCGATGTCGGGCGTGCGAAGCCTGGAGATGCGGGGGCCCAGCGGTGCTGGCGACTGTTGAGTGTAAGCCGAAGCCCTCTCCTGGGTGTCTGCCGAGCTCTCATCGGGGAAGAGGATGAAATCATCATATGGCGCGTACTTGTACGACGATTCATCCTCATACCTGGCAAAGTCGCTTTGGATGCCGCGGCGTGTGTGGTAGTCTCCATTATGGACGCTCTGGCTACTCCACGATCCAACTGCAGCGAGGCTGCTGTGGTCCGCGACGCTTGTGCTTCCCCGCGATCCATGTCTCGGGCTTCTGGGGGCCGACAGAGACTGCTCTCTTGTCCTTGGCGACGCGGTCATGCTGGAGCGCTGCTCGCCCATCATGTGTTCGGGCACAACGCTGCTCGAGTATTCGCCTGGGTAACATGACCGCATCGACGCCTGGCCCAGAGGAGTCGGCGATAGCCGGTCACGTGCTCTGGGAAGGGTCTGTCCAGGTTTGAAGCCATGAGGGGAAGTGGTATCTCGCGATGGCGACATTCGTGAGTAGGATTGGCGTCCAGGGGAAGCTATTGGTGATCTAGATCGTGATAGTGAGGTCCATTCAGAGTGAGCCGCTAATACGAGAGGCATGGACGCCATGGGAGCGCTGTGAGGAGCGCTATCGAGTGATCCTGAGGAGATAGGCGATGGATTCGACGACGGATTGTAAGATTTTCGGGTAGGTAGGTGAGTATCTGATGAAGTGGCTAATTTGGGAGAACAGATGATGCTCAGTAGTCTCTGCTCGAGGAGGCGACGCAGTGGTGGTGCGAGGTCGAAGAAGAGTCTGGTGGGGTCTGATGGACTTCAGCGGGCATAGACGTGATGGAAACTGATGAGTAAGGGGGGGGCTTTGAGTTCGGGGATGGTATTCTCTGATGAGATTGAAGAAACCAGGAAGGATGAGGAGGAGGGGGAGAAGGAAGTGGGAAGGAGGGAGGTGGGATACTCGGGGTTTTATGTGTGAGTGTCCGTCCCTGAGTGCTCTCTCTTCCTCCTGACCAATCAGCGGCCGGGATTCCACTCACCATCTATTGAGTGCCAGCAACCCTGACAGGGCACCTGGGCCCGCACTGAGCTGGTCCTCCTCCTGCTGTCGTTCATGATGGTTCTCATCACAGATATGATGCCATTGGCCTCATGGAGCCTGTGCAGTGGCTCACTGGGCCAGGGGACGTCGACTTGAGCCTGCTGGTGTGATGTTGGAGGCTTCTAGGCGTCGTCGGACGGTGCTTGATGTAGGTCTCGACTCCCGTCTCTCCTTTCTCTTGTCTCTTGCACGGAATGTTTCTGGCATCGTTTCTTCCATCTACCAAAGTCTTTTGGGGTGGTTTAAACTTGTGTTGCCTTTTCTCTTTGCTCCTTTGCCCATTGGCATGTGCGCCTGCGAATCCTCTGTCTTGCGACTGCAGAGAAGCATGTCTGAGGTGGACATCGCATGCCAATCCAATCATGGCTTTCATGCATCGATTCCTTTCTCCAAATCCAACAATGTGTTGTTTCTTCGGACTAAGAAGATGGGCGTCCACATCCGGTTGGTTTCATCGTCATCTTTGCGTGGTGCCGTAGTTCGGTCCTCGCTCGGCTGTAGCTGAGGCACTGCAGTCATGTGACTTGCCAGGCCAAGATGATTCTGACCTCCCACAGACTCTTGTATCTGGAATTCTTTGGGGCTCATGGACGAAGCGATTTCCATCAAAAGAACGCTGGAGGGTAGGGTGCACCAACTTCCCAATCAAAATCCGGTTGTCGGCCTCCCTCCCACCGCCACCACCAGAAATCGACGCGCGTGAAGAAGTTGATGGTCTTGAGACGACTCGAGTCCCAGAAAAACAAGCCAAAGAGTCGACAATTGGTCATCCGTAGGTCGTTGCAGGTCGATCCGGGGAACGATTGATATGCCCAGTACCATGCTTCTTCCGGCCCCTTGTCGGGATCCTCGGCGACCAATGATTGCCGCACGTAGGCCTTGTACTCATCCTCAGTGTAAGATGAGAGTGCCTTTTGGAATGGGAGTTCCAGATTGC
The DNA here is from genome assembly GCF_001672515.1 of Colletotrichum higginsianum IMI 349063. Lineage (NCBI taxonomy): Eukaryota > Fungi > Ascomycota > Sordariomycetes > Glomerellales > Glomerellaceae > Colletotrichum > Colletotrichum higginsianum. The sequence continues at coordinate 97,578 of NC_030957.1, read as the reverse complement.
TCAGCTCAATACACTCATCGACCGCGTCAGTAAACCAGGAGTAGATTTCGCCCACCCGGTTGTAGCTGGCGTAACGCGGCTGTTGCGGGAGATCCCGGAGGAGTTGGTAGAAATGTGCATATGGCGAAACGGACACTTCGTAGAGGAACTTTATCCCAAAGCACAACAGTCGCGCTTGGTTCTGGTTGATGTGACAGTCGCGACGCTCCAGATTGGGAGGCAAAATTGGACTCGTCCAGTACACTACTTGCGAGCCGTGTCGTGGACCACAGTGATGGGTCTGCAGGGCCTCGTTCTTTCGCAGTTCTACAAGAGCACGTAGTGCTTGCAAGAAGTCAGCGCCCTAGTTCATGAGGCGTGATCGCGACGGTGACTTACGAGGGCCAATGACAGCTGCCGCGAGAAGATCCCTGATGGCGACCAGCTGCTCGATCTCCCAAGGCGACAAACAATCAAAAAAGTGTGCTCTCTGGAAGTTGACCACGTCCATATTAAAGCGTACAACTTCCGGGTCCTTGAATAGCTTGCAATATATCTCAAACCGGTACAGGGCTCTCTGGAAACGGGCAGCTTCGGTAGCCGTGGGCTTCTCGGCTGTGGCGGGGGCGTCTGGCCAGTCATGGCGGTCGTTGGCGAGGCCACGCTGTTCCTTCACCAGACGATGCAGAGAGATTTCCTGCAACTTTGACCCAAGGTGGCTGACGTACTTATGTAGCTCCGACAGGGCAGCGCCATCTGACAGGCTGATCGTTGGTGGAATAGGAGCTCGCCTCTTGAGGTATGCGTCACTAAAGCCTACAACAAGATTTTGGTCTTTCGGAAGGATTTTCGAGGACTCGAGTGCCGTTATGGCATCAGGGAGTGTGCGGTGGCCTATCTCGTTCAGAAGCACTTGTCGACATGCCGAAGGGGCGCAGCGGAGGTGTGTTGGAGAAACCAGAGCTACGTTTCTGAGGCAGTGGAAGTCGGGCAGGTAGGAGAGAATCGAAACCCATATTTCGTCTGGCATGAGTCGTGCCATATTGTTGCATAGGGCTCAGTGTTGGTCCAGATGAACAGAACCAGAGAGGAGATGTTGGCCTTGACCTTAGAAATCTCTCTCGGCGGGAATCGCGAAAGAGTGTTCACTATTTGTGAGGTTCAGATGGTGATACTATCCAGGATTCAACCATTCGCTTTTGTAGAACAAACAAGATAAGTATTCGAAATGCAGTGCAACATCGAATCAGCTTTTTGCTTCGATGCACCCTCTAGCAGTGTGAGAGGTTTGGTCCCGATGGTTGATGGCGATAGGGGCTCAAGTGCACGGTCCTTGGCCAGATTCAGTATTTGAGCATCAGAAGAGTCGAGATTCAGCCTGGTAGTTTGATCGATAAATAGAAACAAGTCGAGATGAAGGGATCGGCTGATGAGCCAGGTCCCCTTATGGATTGTCGTTGTGAGACTACTCTGCTGCACCCGCGCGAGCCCCAGCCGTCGGTTGAATTTCGATTATGTAAGCCCGCAGGCGGTTTGTAGCTGATACAGTGTTGTCGTGATAGACACGGCCCTTGTGACTGTGCGGGTCTCTTCAGCACGAAGCGCCAGTGGAAGCACTCCCAGAAGGCTAGACCGGAAGCGGCTAGCGCTCAATTGCTTTCAAGTCTCGGTGCGGCAAAGGTGTTGCTGGTTGACAGCAAGCTCGCGTCAAATTCCCTTCTCCAGACTTCAGCCCAGCCACGGTATCCGTACCTCTTCGCGAACGTCCCCCCTCCGCCGCGCATTCCACTTCGCGCCATCGACACTCGATCTTTGCATCCCTAATCGCTGCCAGTTTCAACCTCCGTCGTCAATCGAAGCCACCTGGCAACCCGTCGTCACGATGGGCAAGAAGAAGCGCGGACACCCCGACGTTGAGGATGTCCTCTCGCGGCCGTGGTGCTATTACTGTATGCCTACACCTTGCGCCGTGCCGCTCTGAGATGGAATGCGCGTACTAACTTCGTTGCAGGCGAGCGTGACTTTGAAGACCTGAAGCTTCTTATTTCCCATCAGAAGGCCAAGCATTTCAAATGCGACAGATGCGGTCGCCGACTCAACACTGCTGGAGGTCAGTCTACAATGCGCCTCCCTGATCATGCCATCGTGAGCTAACATGCTGCTCTGTCCAGGTCTCTCCGTCCATCTGAACCAGGTCCACAAGGAAACGCTCACCCAGGTTGAGAATGCGCTACCGAACCGACAGGGCCTTGATGTGGAGATCTTTGGTATGGAGGGCATTCCCCAAGACATCTTGGATCAGCACAGGAATCGCATCATCCAGAACTTCTACCAGGCACAGGAGGACCGTCGTATTGCCACAGGAAACCCTCTGCCTGGTCAGTCCAAGCAGCCAAGGAAGAAGCTCAAGATCGAAACCCCCGAGGAGCTGAAGGCCCGTCTTGCCGAGCACCGCGCGAGGATAGCTGCCGGACATACTCCAGGCACCACTGGCAGCCCGGCCAACGGCGCCCCGGCGAGCGCAAGCCCGGGTGCATTCGTATGTTTCTACTGTCCTTGGCTTGACAGCGCGTCCGACGCTAACTGTTCATTGCAGAACAACTCTCCCTACCCTCCGCCGCAGGCGCCTTACGGTGCCACTCCCGATCAGAGCTTCCCGGCCGGAGGTACGCCTGTTGTGCCCGGTGTGCCCGGTGTGCCTGGCGTGCCTGGCGCGCCTGCATACCCGCAGCAGGGCTACCCACAAGGCAATTACGCTGGCTTTTCCCCGTCATCTCTTCCCGCAAGGCCGACAAGCGGCCTGCAAGCGATGCCCGGCCTTCCTCAGCGGCCGCCCCAGTTTGGTGGCCAGTTCTGGAACGGCACTGGCGCCCCGCCGCCTGGGTACCCCGGAGCATCAACTGTTGACGAGCTGGTCTCCGGCGCGGCCCACCACGGCGATGAAATTGATGAGCTTATTCGGAGGGCCGAGTCCGGCATCAAGGCGCCCAAGAAGCCCGAAGACGAGGCTGCAGAGGAGGCCGCGGGCGAAAAGAAGTCCAAGAAGGACAAGAACGGCAGGATGTTCTACGCAGACACGGAGGTCAGCCCCGAGGAGCGCATGGCACAATTACCGAGATACGCCTACGTGCCCCCTGCATCTTAGCCACGCCTTCCTGTCTGGCTACTTGATTGTCAACCCTGAGGCGCGGCGTTTCGAAGGCGGTTGATCAACGTTACACGCCACAATCACGCGCCTCTGCCAAAAGTTGCGATTTTCCATATTCAGGGCGAGGACGACGGCATCCCACTGGAGCGGAGTTTATATGGCGTATCTGGGTTTGGGATGTAAATATCTGTAAGGAACGCACTGAAAATTCCGTCACTGTACCCATCGCAGGCTGTGGCGCTGAACAAGACGACAGGTTCTGCGCTGCAAAATGGCCGCCTTCCCATGATGTTTGTTGTCGAGTTTGAAAGGTTCCGGGTTGGCAGGCTTTTAACCACTTGCCACGTTCACCTTGTTCCTGACAATAACCCTGCAGGACAAGGCGATAACAGGAGTGACTGTGTTTCCAAGGCTGGGCTTCGGCCGATAACCTTGCACGACGCGTCCATTAGATCTTTGTGTTGAAAGTTTCAAGTCCTCACGTCACTGCGAACTTGCTCAGGATAACCAGCAACAGCATTGCTCATACTCTTAGCCATGTAGTTGATCGAGACTGTAGCTTACCTGGAGCGAAGGCAACGAGGTCGAACTGCTAACATTGGTTAAACCTTAGCCTGCGTGAGGCTCTTCTATCTGTACCGTTGTTTGCAATGGCCTCATGTATGCGATGTCGGGGCGTCCGGGTAATTAGAGAATCGCAATAGTACTCGATTCTGTATCCAGGAGACATGGTTCTTGCATCTCACATCAGGCAAATACAACGCGGATATGTGCGCTTTGCGGCTAAATGCAGCCTCTCCACTTCCAGTGCCACGACTGTTGTTTCCCCGCAGTCATTTTGCCGTGGACATGCGGTGATGCTTGGATCGACGAATCTTGGGGATCCCAAATGGAGTTTACCATTGTAAATTTGGGGTAGATCTTAATGATGTAATTTGACCTGTTTCGAGCTGACGGTTGCAGCTGTTTGGCTTTGAACTACCTCTATTTGATGGCTCAGAAAATCGTTCGAAATCAATCAAAAACAGGAATCACCATCTTCAAGAAGCCTCCTCCTCCTCTTCGGCAGTCGGCTCATAGCTTGACGTAGAGTGGCTGGGCCAGTCAAGGACGTGGGGAAGGAATCCGGGAAGCCATTCACTTCGAAGACCCAGCATACCGCTCTGCGGGGAAGCTGGACTGCTTGCTTGGAGGTTGGGGTCTCTTTGGTTCGTCACCCGAGGGGGCCTTGGGAACTACGGGGTTTCTTGCAACAGGGATTCGAGGAAGCTCGCCGACACTTTATTGGACCTATCATGGAAGCATTAGGGTGTTCTTTTTACCCGATGGCCGGGTTCGATCATCCCACCTCGTCTGGTGTCTTTCATCCCAAGGCGTCCCCATGTGTACTTCCTGTACCATTAATGGTGCCGAGAGTTGTTGCTTTGCTGTGGTGTCATTCAACTGGGTTCCCACATCTCTATGCATGCCTGACCAGTCGGATAACCCACGGCAGGTGTCATCATGGACTGGATAGTGGATGGCATCGGTTAGTCGGGTGCTCTACTTGTGCTCATATATTAGGTACCACTCGACGGCCCCATGTCTCTTCTCTTTGATCTTCTTCAACTGTAAGCGCGAGGCCATCTTCCCCTAGACGTGAGCTTTCTCAAGCCCGCAGTCATGGCGTTTGTCAACCTAAAGTCCATCTCTCTGGTGGCAATCTCGAGTTTGGCGCCTCTCATTTCAGCCCTTGGACAAAAACAAGTGATCTCGTTTGAAAGCGCCCAAGACAGCTTCCAGCTCGCCGGCGGCGACGTCGGGACTGGTCAGATCCTTGTGTCTAGCGATGACTACTGGGGCGTTATCCGGGCTGCCGGTGACTTAGCTCTTGACTTTGGTCGCGTCACGGGCACCACCTACACTCTCAGCAATGGTGTAAACGGCTCCGAGCCGGCTTCTTACACTTTTTCCCCGGTAGACGTCAGCAACAATACCATAGTGAGTTATTCCATTCATACGCCACAGCTCGAACTTCTTGGTATCCGAGACCTTCCTCCCATGGGGCTTGGAGAGCAGTTCTTGGATGTGCAAAAAAAAGACTCAATGCTGACTGTTGCAGTACCGCGTCCAAGACGAGCAATCCTTCAGGGGCCCTAACTACACCGACCCTGTACCTGGCAGCACAGTTATCATCGCCGGCACTATCGGACATTCAAAGTTCATCGACGACCTCATTGCAGCCCAGAAACTGAACACCAGTGAAGTCGAGGGGCAATGGGAGTCTTTCGTCAGCCAATTGGTTGAAGAACCTGTCCCGGGATGCTCCCGCGCACTCGTCATCGCTGGCAGCGATCCACGAGGCACCATCTACGGCATCTACGACATCAGTGAACAAATTGGCGTCAGCCCGTGGTACTTCTGGGCCGATGTGCCTCCCAAGAAGGCGACTGATATCTATGTCTTGCCGGAAGGCAAAGTCCAGGGGTCCCCTTCCGTGAAGTACCGTGGCTTCTTTCTTAACGACGAGCAGCCAGGATTGTCCAGTTGGGTCTCGTGAGTTTGGCGATTCCCCAGTTGACCACACACGAATACTAATGCGTTCTCAGAACCCAATGGAACGACACGTGGAACGACTCCGCAGGATACAACTACCACTTCTACAGCTTGGTCGGCGAGCTTCTGCTCCGTCTTCGCGCCAACTACCTCTGGCCGACGCTCTGGGGCAGCATATTCTACGTCGACGACCCGCTTAACCAGCCTCTGCTCGATGCATACGAGGTTGTTCTGGGCGGCTCCCACACGGAGCCTCTGATGCGTGCTCAAAACGAATTTCGAACGTACTATCAGGGCCAGTGGGCGTACAACCTCAACAACGAGACGATTGACGACTACTTCCGGTATGGTGTGCAGCGTGCGAAGCCATACGCCCGCAACAGCCTGTGGACCATGGCCATGCGCGGTACCGGCGATACGGCCATCGAGGGCAACTTGGGAGTCGAAGCCATTGTCGAAATGCTGGAGGAGCTCGTGGAGAACCAAAGGAGAATCATTGCTGAAGGGCTCGAGATCGAGTCTGCCTCCGAAGTCCCGTCGTTGTGGTGTCTCTATAAGGAAGTCCAGTCTTACCAGGAGAAGGGTCTCCACGTTCCCGAAGACATCACCCTCCTATGGGCCGACGACAACTGGGGTAACGTCCGAAGGCTGCCGCTGGTCAACGAGACGGACCGGAGCGGTGGTGCTGGCGTGTACTACCATTTCGACTACGTCGGCGACCCGCGCGACTACAAATGGATCAACACGATCCAGCTGGAGAAGACGGCAGAGCAGATGTACCTTGCGTATGCGCGGAATGCACGCAGGATCTGGATCGTCAACGTTGGTGACCTCAAGCCTCTCGAGATCCCCATCAGCCACTTCTTCGACCTCGCGTACGACACGGAGAAATGGGGCGTCGACGGCACTGGGGAGTGGCTCGGCTCCTGGGCGACTAGAGAGTTCGGGGACGAACATGCATCCAACATCTCGGAGATCTTGACCAAGTACGGCATGTATGCGGCCCGCAGAAAGTATGAGCTGGTCGAGCCGCATACCTACTCCGTCATCAACTATAACGAGGCAGACGCAGTCCTGGAGCAGTGGGCCGCCCTGCACAAGCAAGCGCAGGCTGTGTACGATGCTCTGGACGAGGAATACCGGGCGGCCTTTTTCGAGATGATCCTGCACCCCATCACCGCGGGGGAGATTCTGCACAAGATTCAGATCAACGGGGCGAAGAACCAGTTGTATGCCGGGCAGAAGCGCAACTTAGCCAACGATGTCATCGACGAGTCCCGGGCGCTGCTCGACGCAGATGCCGAGCTGACCGTTAGATGGAATGAGCTACTCGACGGGAAATGGCTGCACATGCTGGACCGTAAGTCGACCTGGCCGACCCCTTGAGGCCCTGGAAGCTCAGCACTAACATGTTTGACACTGTAGAAACCCATCTTGGATACGATGGCTATTGGCAACAGCCCATGCGCAACACGCTTCCCGACATGCGTTACGTCCAGACGCAGTTCCCCTCGCTGGGAGGCCAGATCGGCGTCGGCGTCGAGGGCTCCAACGCCAGCGTGCAGGGAGACGACAAGTGGCACACCAACTCGGCCAACGACCTCGCGGTGCCGCCTCTGGACCCTTACGGCGCCCTCACGCGCTACTTTGAGGTCTTCACTCGCGGCAACAAGGCGTGCCCCTGGGAGGCCAGCCCGTGGCAGCCGTGGGTCAAGCTGTCGCAGTACAACGGGACCGTCGGCGGTGACAACGGCACCGACAGTCGCGTCTGGATCACAGTCGATTGGGAGAATGCGCCGGCGGCGCCGAATGCGACGCAGGTGTACATCAACGTCACAACGCCGTGCCGCGATAAGGAAAAGTACGCAGGCCAGGGGCAGAGGGTCATTGTGCCGGTCGTCAACCGCGAGGTTCCTTCCAACTTCACCGAGGGCTTCGTCGAGTCGGACGGGCATGTATCAATCGAAGGGCCGCACTACCAGAAGATTGTCGAGCCAAGCAGCAGCTCGAACAGCAGCAGCAGCAGCAGCAGCAACAGCAAAAAGCTCGAATACCACGTGCTCGAGAATTATGGCCGAACATTAGGCGGCGTCGGGCTGTACCCGGCCGAGTCGGAGAAGGTCAAGCTCGGCGAGGGTCCGGCGCTGGAGTACAGCTTGTACCTCTTCACTAACACCAGCAAGGCCAACGTCACGCTGTATATCTCACCGTCGGCTAACTATCTCGGCGACGGCAACCCGCTCGAGTACGGCATCTCGCTGTACCCGACGGGCGACGACGAGCCGCAGCCCAAGACGGTGCAGCCGGTGGGCAGGACGCAGGGCCAGAACATGCCCGAGGGATGGGGGTACGCTGTGGGCGACGCCGTCTGGGGGCTCAACGGCAACTACACGACGACAACTTTCAACGTCACGCAGGAGGGCGCGTACACGCTGCGTGTTTGGGCGCTTCTGCCGAACATCATCGTGCAGAAGATCGTGGTCAATCTCGGCGGCGTTAGGAAGTCGTACCTCGGACCGCCCGAGAGCTTCTTGCTGGGGCGGGATGACAAGGGTGTTGCTAACCGGACGGCGTTTACGGACACGCCTGGTGTTCTGGGAGGGAGAACAGAGTAGAATGGGCGCTGGGACGTGGTTTGTTCTGTCAAGGGAGTCGATGTCGATGTTGATGCCGACGACGTTCAGCAGATCAGATGAGTAATGTGACGTTAATACCCAATGAAGGAATGGGAAGACAGGGCTATCGGTCTCCCAGCAGAGTTCCAGAAAAGCTCCATTCAAACAGGATTTACAACGAGCTTTTCTGTGGCCCCAACGGCGCGTGACATGTTTTTGCTGGCTGTTTGTTTGGATGAGAGATGCTGATTTGCTTCCTTTGTTCGCCGAGGCTCTTTTCATTGTTTGTGGCTGATACCGACACAACTCGCCGCCTCGGTCCCCTTTTTCGACCCACCCACTTCAACCTCCAGTTTCGAGAGTGTGGCTTGACATGAGTCGTCCTTTCTCATTCGTGTGTCTGACACCTTTAGTGGACCCTCCGAGAGGAACAAGACTAGTGTCTCCATATATGCCTCGCTTAAATGGCTCCCGGTCGCCTGGGGCAACAGCAACAGCAGCACTCGGCGGCGCCCAAAAAAACAACAAACGTCAGAAGAGAGTCAGTCACCCAACTAACTCCCTCTGCACAGTCAGCCCAGCCCAGCTCAAGCCCAGCCCAGCGGAAACTGGGGATCCATTTCAAGACGTACACACTAGGCTCGCGACTCTCTTAATCTCTTATCCATCTGCAGCTTCCATCCTTCCTTCCATCATCGTCCGGTGCAGGTGCTGCTGCTGCTTCTTCCTTCCTCATTCTCACTAACTAACCCCGACAGCCCAACAGCAGCTTCACTCCTCCTCTTCTGCCCTGTCATACTCCCACTGATTCCTTTCTCTTCTTTCCCCCCCTCGCCCCCTACGAACGACCCTTCTTCGCACATGCTCGGCCCGCGCTGCAGAGCGGCTTTGTTTATTTCTTGAATTCACAGTCTCGGTTGCTGTTGCGGCACTCACACACCCCTAGACCCGGACTCGGAGCTCGACTTGTTGGCAGTCGTTAGAGCGAGCAGTCGGGTCGAGTACGAGATATCCCACGACTCAGAATACAATCATCACAACACTTGCACAAACAACAGTCAACATGGTCGCCGACCCCAATGCTGCCTCCATCACGGTCTCAGGTTCGTCATGCAGTCGCCACCTCTCATTACCTGGACGTGAATGCTGACCTTCTCCTCTTCCATAGTCCGAGTGCGACCGTTCACGATCCGAGAAGCCGCCCAACTGTATGTCGATTCCCACCAAGGGGATACGAGTATGCTCACAGCCTGCTCACTGACTGACTCTCTTCAGAACCCGCAACGATGAGGGAACCGTCTTTCTGGGCGATGGCTCTCTCGCCGCCGCACCACCGAAGCTCCAGAGGGGTGGTATTAGACCTGTCATCAAGGTCGTCGACGACAGATGTCTGTGAGTAGCTACTTGGTCCTTTCGCTGTTTGTTGACCCCTCGCCCTAATCTGATTATCCGCCCGAAGAGTCTTCGACCCACCCGAGGACAACCCAGTCCACAGATTCGGCCGATCTGTCGTGCCCAGCGGCAAGAAGGTCAAGGATCAGACCTTCATGTTCGACAGAATCTTTGACGAAAATGCCACACAAAACGACGTCTACGAAGGCACCACCAAACAGCTCCTCGACAGCGTCCTCGACGGCTACAATGCCACCGTCTTTGCCTACGGTGCTACCGGTTGCGGCAAGACGCACACCATTACCGGCACATCCCAACACCCCGGAATCATCTTCATGACCATGCAGGAGCTGTTCGAAAAAATCAACGAGCGCAGCCAGGACAAGACCACGGAGATCACCCTCTCCTACCTCGAGATTTACAATGAGACCATCCGCGACCTGTTGATCCCCGGAGGCAGCAAGCAGGGATTGATGCTCCGTGAGGATTCGAACCAGGCCGTGTCTGTCGCAGGCTTGACGAGCCACCACCCCAAGAACGTGCAAGAGGTCATGGACATGATCGTCCAGGGTAACGAATGGCGTACTGTCTCACCGACCGAGGCCAACGCGACCTCCTCTCGTTCCCACGCCGTTCTCCAGATCAACGTCTCGCAAAAGGACCGCAACGCCGACGTCAACGAGCCGCACACCATGGCAACTCTCAGCATCATCGACCTTGCCGGTAGCGAGCGCGCCAGCGCCACCAAGAATCGCGGCGAGCGTCTGCTCGAAGGCGCAAACATCAACAAGTCCCTCTTAGCCCTGGGAAGCTGCATCAATGCCTTGTGCGACCCGCGCAAGCGCAACCACGTACCATATCGCAACAGCAAGCTCACTCGACTCCTCAAGTTCTCCCTTGGCGGCAACTGCAAGACGGTCATGATTGTATGTGTCAGCCCTTCGAGCGTCCACTTCGACGAGACCCAAAACACCCTCCGATACGCGAACCGAGCCAAGAACATCCAGACCAAGGTCACCCGTAACGTCTTCAACGTCAACAGACACGTCAAGGACTTCCTTGTCAAGATTGACGAGCAGATTGCGCTCATCAACGAGCTCAAGGCGCAGCAGAAGGATGCCGAGAAGATCTTCTACGCCAAGTTCCGCAAGCAACTGGAGAAGCGCGACTCGGTCGCCCGCGAAGGCATCCAGCGTATCCGCGTGGCCTACGACAACTCTGCCAACGACAGGCGGGAGAAGATCAACAACATGAAGAAGCTGCGCGCTTTCGAAAGGCGCATTGGCCTGCTCTCGGCTTGGATTGCCTCGTTCGATACGGTCTGCGACCAGAGAGGAGACGAAGATGCGATGCCCTCGCCCCTCCTCGCCATTCGCAAGACTGCTCAGGGTATCATGGTCGAGTTGGAGCACAGCCGCCACCACATCCACCAGAAGCTCGAGAACACCAATTGGGAACGGGCCGTCGATACCGCCCTCCATCACAGCATTAAACAGCTGCCCGGAGGCGACGCCGACGCCGCCGAGATCGATACCTTGACTCGCGAGGCGGAGCTTCTCAAGGCCAACTTTGGCAGAGACGCTAACCGTGAAGTTTTAGATATGGACAAGGTCGGCGACGCGGCCATGGTACAGGTTCTCCTGACCGCGCAGTTCGACATCCTGGCTTCCCTTGAGGACACATTGGAGATGAACGAGGAAGATGCCGTTGCACACGCAAAGCAGATTATCAACCGTTTGCTTGAAGCCGGCTTCTCGGCTGCTTCCCACGTCGTCAAGCCCGACGGTGCCAAGATTCCCGTCGAGAAATTTTCCCCCAGCAAACGAGGCACCCCGAAGCGCAAGAAGGCGGCTATCAACAACATTAATAATACTTCTCCTGTCCGTCAGCCTGCCTTTGTCCCGCCTGCCGAGCCTGCGTCTCAACCCTTTGCGTCTCCGATGAAGTTGTCGCCTCGTCGTAGGAAGGCAGGAGGGCCGCGGAGTCCTCGTAAGGGAGTCTCGTTTACGCCGGTGAAGAAGAAGGCGGAAGCGAAACGGGCTGTTCGCTGGAGGGATGACGAGGACGAGCAAGGAACACTGGCGGATTTCGAAAAGACACCCAAGAAGTTCGACTCGACGCCAGAGTACAACTCACCCGACAAGTCGACTCTGAGAATGCCCGCCCTGCCTTCCTATCTGCAGACAGAGTCGCCCAACTCGGACACGAGCACGAGCCTGGAACTCCCCGAATCGGCGTCGATTCCGGCAGCCAAGCCTAACAGGTTTCAGGCTGGGTTCCTGTCCAAGGGCCGCGTCTCGTCTATTGGCTCTGGGTCTCCGACGGTGCCGGTCCCGATAATGTCGTTGCCCCTGGGCTCGTCCCCGTCGTCGGACAACGGAGACCGTGTGGCTCCGTTGCGCGCTCTCGACGTGCACCGTTCATCCAACCTGTCTCCGCCGGCCTTTCGCTCTAGAATTGCGAGGGCCAGCCCGCCTCCGAAGACGACCCTCTCGGGAAACGTCTCGGCCGATGAGAACAACCCGCCATCGTCGCACAATGCATCCGGCTCCGAGTCGGAGTCGCCCGGGTTCGATGCCCGGAAGATCCGATCTGCCCTGCACTCGATGAAGAAAGTCCGAGGCGAGCATCGTCGCGTGTCGTCCATAGGAGGACCATCGGCCAACAACGCCAGGCGGGTTTCTTCCGTCAGCTCGCTTGGGTCAAACCATCGAGCATCGGCGAGCTTCTCGGGACCGTTGGCTAGCAGCTCCAACGGCATTTCCCGTCAGCGACGTGCCAGTGCGGAGCGAAGACTTTCGCCACCCATCAGCTGCTCGCCGACCGACCTCAGGAGCGACCGGGCGTTCACGGCAGGACAAGCGAGACGGATGCACCTTGGAGGCAGTCTGAGGGGCGAGGGAGGAAGCCCGCAGGCGCCTCAGCACAGAATGGCCAGTGCCGACTTCAAGAACCGGCGCATCACGATCGGCAGCCTGGCGGCTACTGGGAAGATCGAGAAGACTCACGCGTCCAGACCCAGCGTGGCGGGGTGGCGTTAAAATTTGTTTCTCGTTTCAATCATACCCATTTGCTTGTCACGTCTCTCAAGACGCGGCGTGAACGGCGGGGAGGAGTCTTTGGCTGTTTTTCTTCCCATCTTCTTTCTCTGGTAATGGGCGTTGGGCACTCTTCAGGTTATGGTCTTCGGATTGTCTCTTCTTTTTTTTGGCCGTTTTCCTTTGGCCTGGTGGGGGCCTGGTGGAAGGTCCTTGTACAGTTGTTGTATGCATACATAAGTCGTGGTCAGGGTATATTTACAGTTCATCTGATGATGAGAGTTCCGTCAATGATGTGGTGCGTCCGTGCGGAACTCACAGCGGCATGTGTTGAGTCGAAGAAGAAGCTCTCACAATATCTTAAAATAGCGGCCGGGAAGTATCGACAGAAGACTGTCCCCGAAGCGCTCACTACCCCCATCTTTCTGTCCCAGCTGTTGACTATCATCTGATGGGTTTCTGATATCCGCCTTTCCCGGCGTCAATGCAGGTTGAAGGTTACGTTGTCGAGAATTTCCAGCTCAACGAGGCGAATCACGAGGATGTGCAGCGAGAGCATCGGCTTCTGAGTTCACATGCTACTATTTCCAGAGACGCCAGTATTGATGTGGGAACTTTCGAGCCTCGTTAGAACTGTTAGCTCGAGTTAAGTGAAGAACGTGTGAGGAGCTCTTTCGCTGCCTCAATTGAGCAGTGAATCCAGCTTGAGTGAGCTTGAAACGACGAGAAAAGGGTTCGATGGGTGAGCTTGGCGGGATACGCAAGCAAGGTTGGGTGGGTGTTGCTGTTTCACAGTACATATTTTTGGAATGCGATTGATAAGGAAACTGCAATGATTTGCTCCAGTTTAAGAAAAGACAGATGCCAGCTGTTTCCTAAGAGAAAAAACGACCACGAAGTCCATATCTCAAACATCGTATCGACCGACTCGTAGCCCCGGCTTCCTCGTCACGCGTGTCAAATGACAGACGCCCCATGGACGGAGGGACACAGGCGGCATCAGACATCGCCAACAACGGGGACGTTGAACTAAGCACCAGCACACCAGCACCACCTTCACTCCGTCGTGCTGCACCTGAGCGGCGTGGTGGTGGAACGGCGATGAAGGAAGAGGGGGGTGGGAAACATGGCATTACCTAAGTTGCTTCACGGTACGTAATTGATTTGACCCGTTTCCTACGAGGGCCATTCAGCCGCGCCCACAACAGGGAAGACCCAGGCCGGGGTGGAGATGAGAGTTTCGCGACGCCGCAATCTTATTCTAATCATGCTTATTCGACTCGATATTCGCCAAAAACGGGACGCTTATCGCGGCAGAAGAGGGCGGGTAGGGTAGAGGCTTTGGCCTCTGATGGCTGCGGGTCCTGTTTTCGCTATCCTGTTCCCAGATGGCCACCTCGTCATTTCCCTTTTTCTTATCTCCAGAGAGCAAGGAGGCCGGCTGAGTCGGCATCGCTCATGAGCCGCCGCTGCTGAGGGGGAGTAAACTAGGAAAGCATACACACACACTCTCACACACACTCTCTCTCACCTCATCGACGCCATTACGACGAAGAGTCGGGGCGCGAGGATGAATGAGGAATGTGAGAAGGGCCTGGTCCATAAGGTATAAGGTTTCCGCAACAAAATCGGCCGTGTTATCGAGAACGAGAGTTCGGTGAACGACGTAGGCGAACTTTTGCAAGTAAGGGAACCCCAGCAAGTTGCCCCTCTCTGTATCCAACCCCCATTCATCCCCCCTTCAACCTCATCGATGTGGTCCCCTTTGGGGCCGTGGGCGCGTCCTCTTTCGAGAAGCTGGATACAGCAAGAGACAAGGGCCCAGGCCGGAATAGCCGCAGCACGTCAGCGTCTGCAGGGGCGGCCTGGGCGATAGATATCGCCAAGATGGCAGCGAACAGCCGAAAGCCCCGTCGTTGACACAGACAATCGATCCTCTCGCGCTGCGAACCATGCATCTTACCACACTGGCTCCCTAATCCCCCGCCCCGGACCGTCTTTGCCTTCCTTCCCGTCTTGGCTTTCGATCTGGTACCTCCGCGGCCCCGGACTGGGCAAAAGCTCGGCGGATTTTCTGGGCACGACGCGCCAACGGTGCCAACGTCTGGGCGAAATCCATGGAGTGAAGGACGGACCAGGGGGTGTGGTTGAAAGGTGTTATCCAGGCTTTCGAGGGTCGCTGTCGCTCGCATGCGGCCCATCGCGGGTGGAGACTTGGCGGTAAAGCTTGTTTCGATGTGCCGAGGCGCAGAGGAGGCCATGATCGGGCTCAGAGCTCAGAGCTCAGAGCTCAGCAGCGCGCCGACATGGATCGTCCCCGTTCGTGTCGCGGAGCCCCTCCTCCCCCCCATGGCACTTATGGACCTTTGTTCTGGCGACCCCCGGAGCCATGTCCCGAGTAGGTAGGTGCTTTTCCAACGTCGAGTCGGGGGTGGACAGGAGAGGGAGCACCTTTGAAGGACACTGGCGGACTGTAATCACCTTTGTGGACGAATCAAACCCCAATCCGAGAGTCTCGATTGGCTGCTACTAGTTGCTGTTGTTGTTGTTGTTGTTGCTCGCCGCTTCTCCTCTTTTCTCCCTCGTCGAGAGATCCTCTCTTCACCATACCCGCCTCGAGTGGCCAGTAAGACAGAGATGGAGAATAGCGTCACGTTGAGTCGTTCGACTCCCTTTGGACCTGCTCTTTTCCATCTAGTCTACTGAAGCTGAGGGTTTGTGCTTGTGACGAACGTTAGTCAAAAGTTCCCCGGCCCCCCCCACCCCTCTCCCATGCCTCCCTCCTGGGCGGGAATAGTCTGTTGGCGTATGATTTGATTCTACGGGGAAAAGATGGAATTCTGGTCTCAGCCGGCCCAAGGTCCCCCAGCTCCCTCGTGGAGTCTAGCCCAACGAACCCCTCGATGGCTACCGTGAGTGGCTGATTGCTTGTTGCTCCTTTCCTGCTGTCGTTCTATACACGGCTTGTCACACATACAACTCTCCACGCTCATCAAACCCGACAGCCCAATCTACCCCCGTCCACTCGCCTCACGATGCATCTGAACCGCTTTACATGCTGCGTCGTACGGAGTTGCGACAGGCAGCCTGGCGATTGCACGATGTTCCCTCTTGGAAGGTGGTATTCTGTCTCCGGCAATCTCGTGCCGGACCTCACGATGCCCAACTTGACACCCCGCCTCCTCCCCCTTGGTTTGGTCCTTGGTCGTTGACATGTCCAAAGGCTTGTTGTGATGGACTCCGAGTAATGGCTTCGTCGTCGTTCCGCCCATCAAGGACACACCACCGTGAGGACCAGACGATGATGATATAAACCGTCTCATCTCCCCCCATCCATCATCCCATCCCATCCGCATCCCATCCGCATCCTCATCCTCATTCGGTCACTTACCAGTCCTCACTCACCCTCGTCCTTCGTCTTCTTCTCCTCGCTGTCTGGCCTCGTCCTCGTCCTCGTCCTCCTCCCGGTCACTTGCTGAGTCACAGTCTTCCACAATGACTGGCTCTTCCTTCGTCTCGGCCCTCACGGCCGGCCTCGCCCTGGCCTCGACGGCCGCCGCTCTCCCTGCCGGTGCCCAGCAGGAGAGGGGCTTCACCGTCGAGCAGGTCCGCAACCCGCGCTACGTCCGCTCCGGCCCCCTCGCCCTCGCCAAGGCCTACCGCAAGTACAAGGCCCCGCTGCCCGAGGACCTCGCCAACGTCGTCGCCAACATCACGGCCGCCGGCCTCGTCCAGCGCGCCACCGGCAGCGTCGCCGCCAACCCGCAGGAGTACGACATTGAGTACCTGAGCCCCGTCCAGATCGGCACCCCGGCCCAGACGCTCAACCTCGACTTCGACACGGGCTCCTCCGACCTCTGGGTCTTCTCCACCTCGACCCCGTCCAGCCAGCGCAACGGCCAGACCGTCTACGACCCGAGCAAGTCCTCGACCGCCTCCCGCCTCTCCGGCGCCACCTGGTCCATCGCCTACGGCGACGGCTCCAGCTCCAGCGGCATCGTCTACAAGGACACCGTCACCGTCGGCGGCCTCTCCGTCACCGGCCAGGCTGTCGAGGCCGCCTCGACCGTCTCCGACTCCTTCACCTCCGAGAGCGACCTGGACGGCCTGCTGGGCCTCGGCTTCAGCAACATCAACACCGTCGAGCCCACCCAGCAGAGCACCTTCTTCGACACGGCCAAGTCCAAGCTGGACGCGCCCCTTTTCACTGCTGACCTGAAGCACAACAAGGGTGAGGAACCGTGACCCCGCCGTCATTCTCTTTGAGAGGATGAGGAACATATATATATACTGACAGTGAGATAATCAGCCGGCAAGTACAACTTTGGTTACATCGACAGCTCGGCCTACACCGGCGCCATCACCTACACGTCGGTCAACAGCGCCAACGGCTGGTGGCAGTTCACCTCGTCCGGCTACCAGGTCGGCTCCAACAGCTTCGTCACCAGCTCCGTCACGGGCATCGCCGACACTGGCACCACTCTCCTGCTGCTGCCCAGCTCCATCGTCACCGCCTACTACAGCAAGATCACCGGCGCCCGCTACGACTCGTCCCAGGGCGGCTACACCTTCCCGTGCTCGGCCGCCGCGCCGTCCTTCACCTTCGGCGTCGGCAGCGCCCGCGTCACCATCCCCGGCTCGTACCTCAACTACGCGCCCATCAGCACCAGCACTTGCTTCGGCGGCCTGCAGAGCAACACGGGCATCGGCATCTCCATCTACGGTGACGTTGCCCTTAAGGCCGCTTTCGTTGTCTTCAACGGCGGCACTAAGCAGCTCGGCTGGGCTGCTAAGACTCTCTCCTGATTTACTTTGGGGCCGATGAGAGCGTGAGAAAGAGAGAGATTGTGTGAGAGAGAGCGCGCACGCGAGGGATACCTAAGCAGATGGCGGTTCAGCAAACTTGCAGCCCGAATAATCTAGATTAAGGACTCGAGGACTGGATAGAGGACGCGGAGGGTTCGGGATGCATTGTCTAATGGCCGTTCATCAAGACTTATCATGTGACCGCCTACATATATGGTTCCTGTTCATATTATATCAGCGGATCATTGGCGATAATGAAGAGAAGCTTAGCTGGTTAGTCTTTGTGAGCAATGAGAGTTCCGTTTGGAAAGGAGACGCAAGGCCGCCAAAACGCCCCGGTTTGCGTGCTTTATCCGTGTACGTATACGACAGCCAACCCAGCCGTTTTTCCGTTTACATGATTTTTTCCAGCGTTGCACATCATTTGTGCTCTTTTCCGAGGTGCCAAGAACCAAGGTTTTCCAATGGGCGCAACCGTCTTTGGACCGCTAAATGGGGATGGGGGGAAAGGGGATTTCTACCCACTTTCACTCACTCATCACGCCCACCCACGAAAGCCATTCATTCACACCCATTCCCGCCCATGTCCCCCCCCCCCCCCTCCTGATTTTCACCACGTTTTTATATTCGGCGATCTTGGCGTGCGGGAAACGCCATCTGGCCGCTTGGCGGCGGCGTCGTCGCATCTGTCCCGATTCCCACCCTAGGGCGCCAAGCATGGCAAGTAATGGGAGAGAAGGGTTGGGGCCTTCGGGCTGGCCATACCGAGTTGCAGGAGGTGGCTGAAGAGGAAGAGGGTGGGAAAGGGCCTGGCATTTCCCGTTCGGTGGATGGGGTTTTCGAGCAAGGGCTCGATGCTATGCCAAGGGAAGATGGCCGGGGGAAGCAGGGTGAAGAGAGATGAACCCACCGTGAGTGAGACTCTGCCTGTTCGGGGCCGTGCTTGTTCTCGCTCCAGCGGCTCGACTTTGTCGCAACGACGAAGGGGGGCGAATCAGCCACCGTGTCTTGGCCGAAAGGTCTTTTTTTGGTGTGATAGAGAATTGTGTGAGAGAGACGGCCGTTACAGAGCCATGAATCCCTCAACTCTTTCTCTGGAGATCGAGTTGTGAAACTCCTCCAATGAGGTAAGAGGATGGGGGCGAAATACGACGCAGTGAGTTTTCGGGTGGCTCCTTGGCATAACTTTCTAATCAAGATCGATGGCCGCCAACGGAATGACCAACGGCCTGATGGTTAATGATCGACTTTACTACCTCTCTCGTGTTTTGAGGGCATCTGCCGATTTCTTGGAGTTTAGCAACGAAGGAAGTTCAACGATCCGGTGGGAGACTCTGAGCTCGGCGCAGTGCAAGCATGCTACTGCCCACGGCAACATAAGCTTCTATCGAGTCTTGGGCAGCAATGGGCCAAGGTGATATTCACTGCATTGTCTGATTCGGTATTTCCATCCTGGCCCTGCAGCGTTTGTCACGAAGTGGGTGTCCGGTCCGGACTTTACGGGGTAAAACGATGGTCAGCAACTCGCCATTCAACTGCTTCCAAGTAGCCAATCATGTTTTCACGATGCGCATCTAGTTGATGATCTCGCCTGGATTCCGGGCCAGCCGACTCGTACCCTTTCTCGCCTCCCTCGGCGTTAAAGGGTCACGCACGGAAGCCGAGATCAACGGCGTGACGGCCTCTCGACGAGCCAACCGACTTGGCAACGACCAAGATGGAAAGGATCTCTTCTTTTCTCGAGTCTTTTCGTCAATGAGAACCCGCTTCAGGTCTTTCTTGCGTCGCCATACCCTTATGGTTTAGGTGATCCTGACGTTGAGTTTCGAGCAGGAAAGGGGGGGGGGGGGGGGCAGAACGTTTATCTGAGGCCTCCGGAGAGATCACTATATCGGTGAACGGCAATACGGATGCGCCGAGGGCTCGATATCGATGCAGGTTGTTGTCTACAGAGCCTCTCATAGGCGAAATGGCATGCAAACACGACCGGGCTTTGTGTCTCTCGGCGATCGGAGGCAATCCTTTCACGAATGCTTCGTGCTCATTGCATCTCAGTCGAGGAGATGCGCCGCCTGTCTCGATGGTCTACATGTCTCCGGTATCTCGGTTGGCCGTGCCTAGGCAAGATCTCCAGAGACCTCGAATGCACGTTGCCAAGCGGATGCTATTGCTGAGCTCGTAGCTTGACCGACACAGTCTTACCACCTTTGTCGTCCTGACACATCTGTTTCCTCCTCTCTCTATAAGTGCAGTATAGTTAGGTAAGGTTCCTCGGTGCCGCTTGCGTGACTGATCTCCGTGATCCGTGAGCGATGACTTCCAGTGAGAGCCAACTTGGAGCTCGCGAAAGGATTTCGGAGCATCGGAGACGTAACCAAATCGAGATGGAGAGTTTTCTGCTTCGCGCGAACTCCTCGAGATCATCGGCGATGCTTTGGACAGGTGTCAGCATTTCGAAATGAGAAGGGGGCAGGCACCAGTTGTAAGTAAGGTCGTCTTTGACACAACAGATGAGCATGGCCAGTATCTAACGACAAAGACAAGCTCTCACCCTTTGGTTCTTGCAAAGGGACGGACAAGCAGTGACTCGACTGCATGTCAACGTTTTCCCATCTGTCGATTGGCGATAAAATCACCGAGAAAGACGGCCTGCCCTTGAATCGTGAACGGCTTCCGAGGAACAAGGTGGCGGACGAGAAGTTCAAGACGAGAAATTCAAGCTCGACCCCAATCCCTGACGCAAGGGGCTGGACACATTGCTCCAATTTCAACCCTGGATAGACGAGAACGCATCCTGCTGAGTCGCGTTCCCTCCCTCAAAGGCAGCCGCGGTGAGATGGAGCTGGCCCAAGGCGGTGACCACGGGGCCATGCAGACGATGCAGCTCGTTCTGTGACATCCCGGCTCGTCAGGACGAACCGGTCAGAGACAACCAAAACCGAGATGGAAAAGGGGAGGCTTGAGCTGGCTTGTCTTGGCGTGAGGCGTGTGGCGTGACACATGTGGTGGTGAAAAAGCACCGATTTGTTCGACGAGACGGCCACCAGTGTCACAGAGGGGGCGGGATTTTGGAAGGAAGAGGGTGGGAAACACAGAGAGGCTCTTGTAGGTGGCTTGCAAGTATTTTCAACGTCAGGCCTTGGACGACGAAATTCTTCCGTCCTGTCATCCCACGAGAACGGGTCTCGATGGCGATGAGGAAGCAAGCGGCGCGCCGGCTCCATACTAAGGGTCGCATGCCGAGAAAGAGGGAGAGGGAGGGAGACAAGGCCCCACGATTACGTCGCTAGGCTAGCATCTTGCGATGTTTCGAGGCTGGGGGTGCAGGGGAGAGAGAGAGAAACGTGACAGGCTTGTGGATCCGAGTCTGGATCCGAGTCCCATGTTGCCGGCGACCGACCAAGGGGCACGGTCATCGGCTAGCTGCTTCGTTGGGTAGGAGATACATGCGCAGAGACGGCCGAAAATGGCGGGCGGCAGTGTGCAGGGCGTGACAGGTCTCGCAGGGCCCGAGGGCTCGGGTCCGGAAGCAAACAGCTGCAAGACGAAGAGGGACGGACTCGAGGAGGGAGGGAGAGGCGGCGATATGTGGCATCGCATGATGTTGGTCGAGGTTGAGCGAGGGCCTCGTTTAGCGCCCCCCTACTCTCCCGTGCCTCATCGATACTTTGGAGTATAGGTACGCGCGCGCACACGTCGACGAATAGGCGAAATCATCGGTCATGAACCGGATCAGATGGGGCGTGCCAGAGTGCGCGAATGGCAAAAACTTGGACCGATCATAGATGATAGAGGGTCGGTAGAGTCAGACTAGTGCCATCTGTTTCTTCAGGTCAGAAAAACGCAGTTGAGTTTTTCCGTCAAATGAACGAGCTTCGGTGCCCGATGCCAAGCCCTCTGGCGTATTGCTACAAAGTCGGGGCCATGGAGATGGTGGGAGAGAATGGGGTTGGTGGTGAAGGATTTAGGGGTGTTGTGGTCACGTCAACCGTGTTTGGCGGGTTTGTTCGAATCGGGCCATTGTCTCACCTGTTCCGGTCATCGATGCCTCGGACGAGGAGTTCACCTGACGGACGGATTATGTGTAGATGTCTAGAGAATGTGGTTTGTTGGAAGAAGACTAAGATGTGAATGGAACAAGGGACTTAAAAGTAAGTCACTTATCCAGCCATGGCCAAGCGTTGAATTGAGAGACACGGTCTAACCGTCACAGGAGCAGGGGATTGGTGTTGATCCAGTTGCTCAAGACCCTATTTGCCTCTCGAATGGTTGTTGGTGGTTCATCCGTCATCTCGTCCGTCTCCACGCCGAGCCCTCCATCCCCTCATTTCGCGGCCATGCACACCCCCGCGCGATCCCCCAATGTTTCCCCATCCTCCCCCCATTCCTCTCATCCGCGTGTCTCTTCTCCACAGAATCCACCGGACTGAATAGGAATCATTATGATGGGATGATGGTCCGACAAACGAGCTGCTAGTTGGAGCAGGAATCAGCCAGACCAGCCCAGGACATCCGAACAGAGCGAGTGAGTGTGGGATGGCTACTACCGGCTGGCTTCAAACGAGTGAATGCCTGGTCGAGACTCCCGTTTGTGTCTGTCCAACGTATTTCACAGCTAGCTAGCTGCACTACATGCCCCCCCTGTGAAGTTCCTTGTCGATGCATATGCAGAGAGCGAAGAGACTAAACTCAATTCAGTATGCTACTCTCGCGCCCCCCTGTCTTCAACCATTTTCCAGTCCATTCAACCCCCATGCTCATCCGGCTTTGCTCTTTTGCCTCTCCGACTCCCAGTTGGCGAAACCTGTCCCTACTGGATCACTGTGAAGCCCGTGACTGAGCAATGGAAGCTGCATCCCGCAGCAAATCACGCGCCGCCCTCGTTGCAAAGAACGGCCCATGTTTCGGCGGCTGAGCCCATAACGAGAACAGCCACTCACATCCTGGAGGCCGTTCGTTGGCTGCTCCGCTCTTCGTAACCTGGGGCACCCGAGACGGGACTCCTCTCTGGGGCCCCAGAGGGTCACGTCTATTGCTGTTAAGCTTGAACTGCTAGCACATGCCCCAGTCCTGCGGCCAACGGGCGGTCTGCTTCTGCTTCTGCTTCTGCTTCTGCTAGTCCTGTAGTAAGTATAGCCGTGATCACCACGAACCCATGGCATGTTGTTGGAGGAGGAGGCAGCCATACCCAATCTGGTCGCCCTCATCCCATCCGTCTTTCCATCAAGCTCGATCCCGTGTCCTGGCTGTCTTCTTTTCTGGGGAATCAATCCTGGCTTTCCACGACACAGACAGACACTCGACGAACTTCGGAAACGGACGGACGCCTTCGACAAGAGCTGCGGTCGCCCCCAAGACATTCGCCAAGTGGTCAAGCTCGTCTCCATCTTCAACAAGCTCGTCAAGCTCAGCGCGGCAAAGCTTTGCACCCCCTTGGCCCGTAACCGAGCTGCTTGTCGCCCATCTCATCTGCATCTGACACTGAAGCCCCATCCATCTGGGCTACCTTGGCTTTGCCAAGTGCTGCCTTTGAGACTAGTCACACACACACACACACACACACACACACACACACACACACACCACCACCCCAAAACGCTTTGCCGTTTCCTCCAAGCTTGACCGGAAGCCTCCAATGAGAAAGCCTGGTCCGGCTGATGATAAAATAGAATAGGCATGCCGCACCCCACCCTCTTCCCTCCCCACCAGAGGCCAAGACATTTCTCTGCCGCCCCCGTCAGTCCAGCGCCGTCGGGCTGCCCTCCCGCTATCTATGAATGGTGGAAAATCCCATGGAAGATTCACCGTCCGTCTTGGTATTCGTTGAGGCTCGATTTCCTGGGGGGGGGGGGTCCAGAGACACCGATGAACAGACAGACGGCCGGAGTAGGTGGCCCAGGGGAGAGGGCCAGACAGGACCAAGCAGGGATTCGGACCTAGACTGGCTGGGTTGCGACTGGATTTTGCGAGGACGGACGCACAGGAGCGACCGCGACCATGGCTGCTTTGCTTCTCTGTCCCCAGACGGAGAAGTACGCAGAAGAATCCCAGTACTCTCCGCATGTACTCCTCACAGGCTCACACACCATCTCTTTTCCCCGGGATACTTTCCCATGGGGTGACTTGGTTACATGCGGGTTGGTAAATTGCTGACTCTCTCGGCTGTGAGGGGTCCCCTCATCCCGGCTGCTACAGCTGGGGAAGAGGAGGCTTTCCGATCAGCGAGGAAAGGAAAACACCAGCCTGGATTTCCGATGTTATATCAGGGCCACCATCCCTCGCTCTTCATCGACTCTCATCCCTCTTCTTCTCTTCGTCGCTCTGTCCTCTACCAGTCTTCAGCACATCGCCACCCCTTCCACCCTCTTGAGCTGATTCACTTTGGCTTGAGGCTCAAACCACAAACGGGTGTCGTGTCACATTTGGCCAACCAGACCCTTTCGTCTCTGCCTCTCTCCTGCAATAGCAACACCAACCCGCCAACGCCTGGCCTGTTGCAGAGAAGTAACCGCCCATCATGTCGGCCATGCAAAAGATTCTCAAGAAGATTGTCCACAATGATGCCATGGAGTCGGATCCCGCCGAGATTTACGGCTGGAGAGTTTTTGCCCTCGCCGCCTCGGCCTGTTTCGGTGCCATGTCCTTTGGCTGGGACAGTTCAGTCATCGGTGGCGTCGTTGTCATGAAACCCTTCCAAGAGTGAGTTGGATTCCCACAGATAGCCGGTGATCGGCGTTCGGGAGGCTATGAGGCTAACCTGTCAATCTCTCTTAGTGACTACGGTCTTTCTGATAACACCGCCAATGTCGACTCCGCAAACCTGGTGGGCAACATCGTGTCCACGCTCCAGGCTGGTTGTTTCGTCGGCGCCCTGGCCGCCTCCCCGTTGACCGATAGATACGGCCGCAAGTGGTGCCTCATTGGTATCGCTGTCGTTATCCTCGTCGGTGTCGTCCTCCAGGCCGTCTCTCTCGGAAAGCTCGCTCCCATCTTCGTCGGTCGCTTCATCGCCGGTCTCGGTGTCGGTGCCGCCTCCAGTATCAACCCTCTCTACGTCTCCGAAAACGCGCCCCGTGCCATCCGTGGTCTCCTGACCGGTCTCTACCAGCTCTTCATTGTGACGGGTGGTATGATTGCCTTCTGGATCAACTACGCCTCCGACCTCCACTTTAGCGGCAAGCTCAAGTACATCTTCCCTCTCGCCATCCAGGGCCTGCCCAGTCTCCTGCTTCTCATCTGCATGCTCTTCTGCAACGAGTCTCCTCGATGGATGGCCCGTCAAGACAAGTGGGAGGAGGCCAAGAGGATTCTTTCTGTCCTCCGCAACCTGCCAGAGAACCATCCCTACCTCGAGGACGAGTTCCAGGAGATTGTCGACCAGATTAACAACGAGAGACAGCTCATGGGCGACGCCACCTTCCTCAAGATGCAGAAGGAGATGTGGACCGTCAAGGGCAACCGCAACCGTGCTCTCATCTCCATCTTCCTCATGATTTGCCAGCAGATGACGGGAACCAACGCCATCAACACGTACGCCCCGACCATCTTCAAAAACCTTGGTATCCAGGGCCGCTCCACCGGTCTCTTCAGCACCGGTATCTACGGCATTGTCAAGGTGCTTGCTTGCATTTGCTTCCTGCTCTTCATGGCCGACTCCCTCGGCCGTCGCCGTTCGCTTCTCTGGACCTCCATCGCCCAGGGTTGCTGCATGTTTTACATTGGACTGTACGTCCGCATCTCCCCGCCTATCCCTAACGAGCCTGTCCCGGGTGCCGGATACATGGCACTGGTCTCCATCTTCCTCTTCGCCGCCTTCTTTCAGTTCGGCTGGGGCCCGGCTTGCTGGATTTACGCCTCCGAGATCCCGACCGCCCGTCTCCGTTCGCTCAACGTCAGTCTTGCTGCCGCCACCCAGTGGCTCTTCAACCTCATCGTCGCCCGTACCGTCCCCAACATGTTGGCCACCGTCGGTGCTCACGGTTATGGGTAAGTTTATTGTTACCCTTTCTTGAAATATGACTATGGCGAGGCTAACCACAACAATACAGAACCTACCTCATCTTCGGAAGCTTCTGCTTCTCCATGTTCGTTTTCGTCTGGTTCTTCGTCCCCGAGACCAAGGGTGTCTCCCTGGAGCACATGGACGCACTCTTTGGTGCCACTGAGTACGGCTCGGAGAAGCACCTCGCCGGTGACAACGTCAGCGAGACCAAGACCCCGGCCGAGGTCCAGGTCGAGTCCATCAACCCCTCCAACGCCTACGTCCGCAAAGAGGGCGCTTAGACGGCACCGTTGCATGTTTATAAGACTATACATAATGTCAATGACTGATGGTCGGAAGCGGTTCTGCATTTAGATGAAATTTAGAACGGGGACGAGCTGAGCGGTGGGAAGAAGTGGCCTGAGTCTAGTTTTTGGCTTTTGATACCTATCCTTTAGGCCTTGCGCTACGGCACAGGTCACGATGACAATTTACTCCGATTGAACCTACCTACACTACATTCTTGGTCTTGCTGTTCCCTATTTGAAGGCGTGAAGTGAGTATCTCGACGAAAAGTAGATTTCGCATTCCATAGCAACCCAGCAATTGTTACCCTGTTCCCATGGTAAGTGATGGAGCTAGGATCTGGACGAGTGAGTGGGTTGATTAGGAAGATGATCTAATGGACGAAGACAATTGGGAAGACCATCAATTTGCTTTGGTCAGCTAACAGTAGGTCGAGATTGCTCATGAAGAGCATTTGGCGCATTCGCCCAGCCAGCCTCAAAGATGTGCCCCGATATTGAAACTTCTCCCTCTCCTCAGCCGCATGCTTAACCTCGATGGCGCCCTGTTTCTCTGGTTCATCGTTAGTAGGAAAGTCGCACATGCCCATGAAGCTAAACCTGTTCCTATCAAAACCCGACAGCCCGCGTTGCTCTATCGGATGCCACAATTCAGCCACCAAACGCTCCCTTTATGCCTGTGTAACAATAGCCCCCAAGATCGCAACGTTTTCCTCACTGATACAACTCTCGGAGTACCGCAGAAATGACAATCCCCCTATTTCCCCCTTCAATGATGAATTTAACACAGACGCACAGAGTTTCACTGATATTTTCAGTACTGTCTCCAAGCTTAATCGGGATTCTTGGCAGGATGATGTTAAAATGATGGCAGCGGCCAACACCCCTGACTCTCACTCAGCTCAGCGTAACGCCCTTTATAATTCGTGATATCCTCACCATTGTTATTTGCTTCTCCTTGTTGATCTTTTTGAGTCCTTTCTGTGTGTTCAGCATGAGGTCTTTTCTCACAGCCGTGTCCCTTCTGGGCTTTCTCGCTCTTCCATCACAGGCCCAGAAACCGCACCACGACGTCGACCCTGCCCTCTTCCCCGGCATCACCCCCAGCACCGAGCTCGTGTGGCATGACTGCTATACCGCCTTCAAGTGTGCTCGATTGACAGTAAGCTTCCTTGATTGTGTCCCTCATTACCTGAGTGTCCTCTCCCTCTGACATTAGGACAGGTCCACGCCAAAGTCACCGATCCTCGGAAGCCTAAAAAAGTCAAGGGGAACTGCGGCCAGCCGACCGTCGACCTTGCTATCGTCAAGCTACCCTACGTCCCCGTCTCCGGCGGCCCCCCTCATCAAGGCGCTGTCCACGTCTCCCTTGGCGGCTGGAGTTCGTCGTCGACCAACTTCCTCGTCCGCTTCGGCGAAGACTACGCCCCCTTGTTCGCGGGCTATGATCTCATCGCCATTGGTGCATTCTCACCCTTACCCCCTTCTGGTGAGATGCAGTACTAACTTACTGATTACAAGACTACCGCGGCTGGGGTTGGACAACCCCGGCCTTCCGCTGCTTCGCCTCCGAAGACGAACGAAAACAGTTCGCACTCTCTGAGCCGCAGCTCCTCGGCGCCGACGACGCGGCCTACACAGCGAGAGAGAAGCGCGCGGAGGACTTCGCAAAGAGGTGCAAGAAGAACGGCGAGGAGGTCGGGAGGTTCATGGGAACGTACTCCAACGCTGTCGACCACTATACCGTCATGAAGGCCGACAACCGTACCAAGATGGGCTTCTGGGGCATCTCGTCGGGGGCTCACCTGGGGCAGACGATTGCGCAGGTGTACCCGGAGGTCGTCGACAAGTTTCTCTTTGACAGTGAGTGTCTACCACCTGTCCAGTGAACATGGCATGAGTCGGTTTTGCTGACGAGCGTTGCAGGCCCCGCGCCGTCTTCGCTCGCGTACACCGTCACGACGGCCCAGCCCTCCCAAATCAAAGACGCAGAACGCGGCCTCGACGCCTTTTTCTATACATGCCTCCATGCGCCGGCAAACTGTTCCTTTGCGGGCTCCTCCACCACGACGGCTGAGCTCCGATCCCGCTACACCGGTCTCGAAACCAAGCTTAAGACTAAACCCCTCGGTGGCACTGGCACGGACAAGAAGTTCGACTGGTCGGCCCTACACTCCTTTCTCACCGTCGCGATCCACGGCCCCGGCTGGTTCCCCGTCTTGAGCAACGTTCTTACCGAGGCCGAAACCGGCGCGGTGGGCGGTTGGATCGGCTACGTCCTGACGAGCGTCCTCTACCAAGTCCCGGCGCCGCTACCTCTCCTCACCGAGGAAGCCCCCTTCGAAGGAATCCTCGCCGGCGTTTGCACGGACGAGGTGCGTCACATCAAGGGTAAAGACGAGTTCAAATCTTATTTCCAGTCCATGACGGACGCGGCACCCAGCGTGGCGCCCATCTTCTCCGAGTGGCGCCTCGTGTGCTCCAAGTGGAAGATCGACCCGGTCAACAGGCTCGACGACACGTCCGGCGGGCCTGTCAGGACTCAGGGCAAGTTCGTGGTGCTCAACAGCGTCGGCGATCCAGCGAGCAGCGTCGAGGGGGCCAAGGGCGTCGTGGCGCGGTTCTCGCCGGGCGTCCTAGTCAAGACCCTCGCTGCCGGGCATACCAGCTTCGCGGCGACCAGTAATTGCTTGTTTGGCGTTTTCTACACGTTTTTCGTTCTCGGGCAGATGCCTGCCGAGGGGACGACGTGTGGTGATTTGTTTACGGCGCCCTTCGGAGTCCAACTGCCCCCAAGCTTCTGATATCCTGGTAACCAGAGGGTTCCGTATCAGTTGAAGCTCTGACATCGAAGATGGATCGGACTTCCAAGGCACTTGTTTATATCATGTACCAGTAATTACCTCAACCTCAGTTCGTTGACAATCAAAGTGGCGCAACAAGACCGGCTTAGCTGGGCGATAACATCATATCCAGAATAAGGCCTCTTATCGGATCCCAAAGCCTGATTTACACGGGATGAGAGAAAGCGAAGGGAAATTTGAATATTCGGGTGACGAAGATCAAGATTACTGGCTTCTCCAGCTTCCATCAAATACAAAGATTCGTATTCTTCATTGCGAAAATATCTCGAATTATGCCACTCAATTCAAGAAGATTGATATTAAGACTTGATTGGCAGTGTGACTCTCTCTTAATCATTGGCCATGGCTGATGTGCACTGCTTGGGACTCTTGTATAAATAAATCCTCTTACCGTCACTGTTAGGGATCAATATGAGTCGTGTTTGTTTTGTTTTAGTTGCGTTTAGCCAGCGACTCTACTCCCCAACGTTGATCACTTGAATGCGAACCGTCTGCCAGAATGGTATTGTCGGCAATATGACACCTTTCTACTTGTTCTTGCATGGCGACGTCATCCCGTTCAGATCTGCCTCGGATGATTGAATCGATCCGAAAAAAGACTACGGTAGATGTGAGAGGCATAATGCTTGACCAGAGCGATGACGCGCGAGGAATGGATTGTAGGGCGTGGAGGATCACCTATACGCAGGATGTGCACCTCTTCAATGATACTCGAGTTGCGGTCTAAGCATGCGCCCAGTAGGCACCGCTGCCCAACGCTGACAGAGGAGTCATTATAAATACCGCCGACGAAGGCGAAATGGTATGCTTCGCGAGGCTCACATTGTAGCCAGGTATAAACAATGCCCAAGAAAACTGTGATGCCAACGTGTGGCTTACCCAAGAACGCCAGGACTCACTCGGTCCATCCCAAAAGGCCTAGTCGAACCCTCGACTTCCCTTACCCGTTTCCATGAGCCCCTTTTCTTCTGTTGCCGAGCCCAGAAAAAGCATAAGCTGGCTATGACGGACAACCCCCCCGTAAGAACGCCTAACATTGCTCTATGACAGAACATGACTGATGGGAACAAGGAAAAAAGACTCTGAAAGAACAAACAACGCTAAGAAGAACTTTGGACTCGCTACTGACCACCGGGTATTGCTGCACCGTCGAAAATAATGAGTGGCCACTGGCCGGCCGGAGCTGACACGGCAGTCATGTCGGCCACGGTTGTTGTCTCTGTCACCGAGCCTGTATCCCGAGAGGCGCCACCCAGGGTCAGCAGAGCGTTGGCGCTGTATCTGTCCTGGCTGTCGGCCATGGCCGCTGTCCAGTCATGCCAGGTATTCCCTTGCGATGCTGACTGCCTCCAAAGGAGCTCGGCCGCCGCCGCAGAGCCCGCGGGGTCCGCCACATGTTGGGTGGCCTGAGAGGCGAAGGCAATCAGAGGATTAGTCTCGGCCGAGCTGTCGTCAGCCGTGCTCGTTGGTTGCCCCGCAGATGTGTATGAATAGCCGTTGTCGGTCTCGAAGCCAGCCGTCGACGGCACGTTGTTATTGCTGGATGGCTGCTCAGCGTAGGCCAGGGACGGGTACGGAGTTGTCTCGTTTGAGTTGGCAGAATCCGGGTAGAAAGCCTTCGCAGCCGTCTCGACGGCGCTGGCAGCCATACTTTGCGTTGTTGGGTGCTGTGAAGCAAGCTGGAAGGGCGACGATTCCACCGGGTCGGGCTTGATCGCCGGGGTAAGTGATGAGTCTTTCTGCTTCTGATCGTGCTCGATCCAACTAATGGTCCTCTCAATGATCAAGTTGATTTCGTTGCTGATGCGAGCACCAGTCCCTGGACACATGATTAGCTTTCCGGATATGGATAGAATGCGTTGTTGGAGTTGCTCACCTAGCAGCGAAACCGTTGCATTGATGATCTCCATCCAGTCTCTCATCTCCTCGCGAAGGCTAGCGATCTGGCTGGGCGTAGCCTCGAATCTCCGCTCCCAGTGGGCAACCAAGGTGGTAAAGATGGCAGCACCGTACACGGCCATCTGGTACCATGTCGTGTCGAGAGACTTGAGCTTCACCAGGCTCTTGACGGCATTGAGCATATGTGCAGCAGTCTCTTCGCAGATGCGGGCATTCTCGAGAAGAATCTTTCGGTCGCTGGTCATTGCCACGGACGGATGACGCAAGCAGAGACGGAACTCGAGTGCGTACATCTGTATATAAAGGGCGTACATACGGCCTTCGTGCTCCGTCTGGCCGGGGTTGATCTGAAGAGCCTCGGGCAGGCTGTCCTTCCACAGACGAAGCTGTTCCTCGAGAGAGTTGACCACATCAACGTAGTTTTTGGGGTCACGTCTGACACTGTAGATGTTGGAGTACATCTCCATAAAGAGGGGCAGGATCTTGAAACCAGCCAGTCCGACGTGATACGTGCAAGGCGTTGTGACGGAGGGGTCTACGCCGTCCGAGGTCAGGGCCTCGTCCGCAATGGGCTCCGGGAAGTCAACGTCGTACTCCTCGACCGTGATGGGCATGGGCCTTCCGAGGCGGCCATTCAGTGTGACGTAGACGAGTAGGATGGTCCACCAGGTGCGCTTGCGGATCTCATTCTCCAGATTGGTCGTGTCGCCGGGTACCTTCATGGCACGATGCATGTTCAAGTCGATGGCGCGGTGGAAGGCAAAGTTGACAATCATGGAACCGCATCCGGGTTTGGGAAAGCTGCGGCTGTGTGCGCAAATCATGGCCATGGCCTGGACGGCGGCTACGGACTGTGAGGAGGCTAGGTCGAACATCTTGCTCAGGGCGAAGTGGTAATGCTTGTTAGACAGCTCGTTGAGCTGAGAACGCGTCTCCTGCTGCTCCCAATTCCGCACGCCGTACTGGAAGTATATTGTGGCGAAAACCATGTGGACCATGACCAGATCAGGGACCGTCGGCTCGAAGTTGGGTTCATCGTACATGCGGGTCAGCTATAAATGAGGTTAGCGACGGAAGCAGGGCAATGGCGTGGCGGGAACGTTGAACTCACAATGTCCATGAAGGTTGGCTTGTGCAGGACTGGCAGGAAGGGCCATATCATGAGGAAATACCACTCTGAGTAGGTGAAGGCGTCGCTTCGCGAGGGAAGCTCGATGGCGACGTGAGGATTAATGTTCATGCATGACTGGAGAAATGACTGGAGCGACTTGTTGTAGAGGGGCTGGGAGACTTTGGTGTCGGGCGCGGGCTCGTCGATATCGGGGGCGTCAAAAGATGTAACGTCAATGGTGGTGCCGAGGATGGACAGCTGAGTACCCTTAATGGAGCTGAGAGGCGCACTGTCGGAGCCGACACCAAGATGGTTATGGACGGGACGCGATTCGAGGGTGGAGCGGGGCAACGAGCGACTGGCGGCTGGCTTGTAGGCATAGTTCTTGACCCAGAGGGAGCCGACCTTGGTCCAGGCGTCCTTCTCGGCAGGGTCTTCGATAGGGTTGCCCATGTGATCATAGGTGACGCCGGGAGGCGGGTAGCCGGCGCCGTAGGGGGACCAGTTGTAGGGCTTGACCTCGATGCCGTTGTTCTCGAGGAGCTTCTCGAGCTCGCGCACATGGGACAGCATGTCCGTCTTCTCCCTCTCGAGCTCTTGGAGGTAGCCTCTTCGCTCGGTACGGCCGGTGACGCGATCGGTGACGTAGCAGTCGAGGTTCTGGTTAATGCAGTGGGAGCATCCTTCGGGAAGGGCATCGCAACGTATCTTCCTGACCTGGGTTGAGAGGGAGGTTAGTTGGCGCGAATGCAATTGAGCACTGAGATCGACGAAAGCAAGCCTGGGAGGATGGACGCACTTTGCACCTGTCGCAAGCCTGTCCAGTCCTTGTGTAGGATGACAGGCGGTTCTTGACGACGGAGGAGAAGTCCTCCTGGCCGCCTTTTTCGAGTCTCGGCAGCTTCACCTTGGCGGCAGCTGTTGGAGCGGCGTCGCCATCGGAAGAAGTGGCAGCAGGATCGCCAGCTTCGGCCGGTCGCTTCGGTGGGCGACCCGGCATGGTCTCTCTGTCTCTCTCTCTTTCTCTCTCTCTCTTCTCCCTCTCTCCCTTTCCGCGTCATAGACTGACGGTGTCACACGCAGTTGTAGCAAGAAGGACCAGGAGGGGGAGGGTGGAAATGCTCCTGGCGCGGGTTGGGATTGGAAAAGATGTAACGCGACGGCGGTTGCCGTAGGCGTGGAGATGAATGGAGGTTGCCGCGTTTTTAGGGGAGACGACGAGGGGGAGCTCTGGGCTGCTTGGAATGCCAAGGGGAAATAAAATAAAACAAGGATTTGAAAAGAAGGGTGCCAATGGGGGGATTTGGCGCCCGGGGCTGCAACTGGTTGGTGCTGTGATGGCATTACAGCAGCCCGCTTGTAGGTTAGACGGGTAGGTAGGTACCCAGGCAGCTAGGCATCGTCTCTGCGATAGAAATACTCTGAATAGAACAAGAATATACCTACTGATTTACGGAATAAAGAATCGATGGATATTCTAGAAGCAGAAGGGCTGGCTCGGATCATTGTTATGCTAAAGCTCCAAATGTACCGGCAGCGGGCTACCAGTCTGTCGGAATGCCATTAGTCGCTATGGTCTTATCTGTCTAAGCCATTTAGGGGTTGATTTTGATATTCATAGTTGCCGTTCCTTTTCCTCGAGGTGGTCTAGAAGCTTTGGGCCGCTGGAACCTTGTCCGTCCATCGACGCCTCAGTTCCTTGTTCGAAGCGAGGCGCATCCAGCATGCCAGATGGGCTCAGTTGAGAAAGTGTGGGCGTATCGCGTGCCGCGAACGGCGAGGATTTAGCTAGAACAATACACCAAAGACGAAATGGCATTGTCGACAATTGAGTCTAGAAATCGCAGAGCGAGATGAAGACGGAGGCGGTAATCGAACACCAATCGACGCCTCAACCTCGGCCATGATGCTGCAGTTATGCCGCGAGTACATGGGAGCAAAAGACATGCATCTCACAACATGCCAAGCCGGGCACCTGGCCGGGACCATCTGCCTTCGAGGTCCCTGGTGATCGAGGCCCAGGCCCATGAGGCTCGATCGGCCGATAAATGAACGGGAATGAAAGATCCCGCTCGAGTCGAGGTTTAAGTGCCGCATTGTCTCTGCTCCTCGCTCCTTTGGCCTTGCCCTTTGGTCTTCGTGTCTTGCACAAGCGCCCTCGTCTAGCCCGCCGCGGCCGGCTTCTTTATCACATGGTCGGGTCTCTTTTGTGCCCTTGCCGCCCACGTTCCGGCCGAAATGTCTTTCTTCTCTGTGCCTAGTGTACATAATGTACCTACCTACCTACCTTGTGTTTGGGTACGTAGCGGCAATCCCGCCGAGTGCTACGACGTTTTGGAGTTGCTGCCGGATCGAGATCATCCCCCCCTCCAGCATCACCGGATACCAACAACATCAGCCATTGGAGGCCCAATTGCGGGCAGGAGCAGTCGAAGTCTGATTCAATGTTAGAAGTTGGGACTAAAAACAATTCTCCTAGGCAGTGTGGGTAATTGGTGTTCACAGGGGTGCTGCCGCGTCACGCTACCGAGTAGTGTAATAGGGCTGCCGGGATGCACAAGTTGAGAGGAGGGAGGTATGCGTCTGAACCATGGACTCACTCACCATTCCCGATGCCCGCTGAGATGAGTACGGCAATGGGGCGATCGAAAAAAGCTTGAGATGGCGAAGCAGTGAGCACCATGCGGTGGCTCTGCAGAGAAACAATTTTACAGGGGGCTGGAGATCCTTCCCTCTGTCAGTGTTTCGGACTGGTCTCCGGCCGTCTGACTCAAGCAAAGCCGTGAATGTCGAATCATGGCCAAGAACGAAGCCATACTGTGTGTACAAAAACAACTTTGTTCCCCTATTTGGCATTCAACACACGCACTCCGTTCCAAACCTTGAAGTCCATGGAAGGTCGCTTGGACCGTATTTTGATGGAGCTCTGCAAAGTGTAAAGCTTCGAGCGTCTGCCCCAATGGCTGTATTACCAAATTCCATAAAGAAATAAAGCTTCGTAGATAGCATAGCTTCTCGTTCTACTAGTGCAAAACCCTCCTTTCTCTCTCTCTCTCTCTCTCTCTCTCTTTCTCTCACTCATATATGCTTGGAGCGATTGAGGACCTTACAAGTGGAACGCGATGCAGACAGACACACATACCCACCCACCTAGGTGCATCGGTATGCTGGCAGATCCATACCATTCTGGGTACGTACCCAGAGTGCCAGTCCACCAGATCAAGAAGCAAAGCTCGAGTCGTGACAGTGGAATTACAGCAATCCAGCAGTACAGGTGGGCCCTGTTGCGCCGTCTGACGTGGTCAAGGGACCCCGCCATGCCCCTCCAAATTGATCGCCGCATAAACAGAACTGCAACAAACTTTGGACGGCCGCAACTGCGAAATTCAATTTCTTTCCCAAGTTTGGTTCGGCTCACTCAGGTACTCACTCACCTTACCTACCTAACCTAACCTTACCTTGCCTTCTTCCCTATCTAGGTTCCCCGCGATACTTTCTCTCTACACCTTCACCACTTGCCTCGCGTCAAAACTCACCAAGCCTCCTCTCCGCCGTCCGTCCGTTGACTCGAGCATTTCCTCCAAAATGTCGTCCATTATCGAGACCATACCCATCGATCACGTGCCCGCAGACCACGCCGTTCACATTGCCGTCTTCAAGGACGTTCAGAACGCCGCCTTTCTTCACCAGCAGCTCCTCGACCGCAACGCAGACTTCGAATATGCCCTAATTGATGCCTCCATCGCCGTCTCTAGAACCCACATTCTTGCTGCCGCCTTCAAGGCCGTGACCGCAAAGGTTGACGGTAGCCTCAAGACCCCAAACGTCCACTCCGAGCTCGTTGCCTCCCTGAGCTCTGCCAACAACGTGGGCTCTCTTATACCCCCCTTCTTGGTTATATCCCCATGTCTGACTTTTCTCTTCTTTCCAGATTGCCGAGGCCTACCGTCGATTCGGCATCAGCCCCTCTAGCAGAGACGTCATTGCAATCAAGATCAGCTCTCCTACCGCCGTGCCCTCCGCCGAAGAAGTAGAGCAACATCTCAGGGAGAATTTTCAGGGTACCCCGGTTCCCTTCACGGATGAATCCATCGCAACCTCGACAGACTGGGCCAAGGTCCGCAAGTACTATAAGCTAAACGGCCTTCCCTGGCTCGACGCCATCAAGGACGAGACGGAACGCAGGGAACAGCTGGAAACACTTGTGCTGGGAGCTATGGCACTGCGCACCGCATAGTATGCAGGACGCGTCGGCGTATGCCTCGGCGATTATAGGACGCGCCACTATACGAGATTGGGATGTTGTGAGTCATGTTCTCGTTGCTTCTTGATTGACGCTCGAGACATCTAACGGTACTTCTACGCCTAGGACCCAACTCCACGCAACCCAAGCAAGTTCCAAAATTCCAACAAAACCCCCAGCTCGTCTTCTTTATACAGATACCCCAAAGGCACATTTGGCTCTCCTCACCAACTCGCTCCACATGGCATCACGCCCATTCTGCGTGCGCTGCACCGCGTCACGGTTTTCGTGCGCTCTTCTCAACAGATACTTCATGCATTCGCCGGTTGACCCCCATACGAGATACTTGTACGCTTCAATGGCCCGAGCCTTACTCTGCTTTTCCTGCGCGTCTCTCGACTTGTTGGCCAAGACTAGCTCGCAGCTGATTTCGTCAGCCATCCCCTGGAGCTGCGCGAAGGCGACGTCGATCTTGGCCTCGCCGGCCTCGCAAATGTCCCGTGCACGCCTGACAGACTCGGCGTTATGCGACGCCAGGACCAGGCTGACGGGGGGCATCTCAAAGCCTCCGTGCAGGACGTCGCCCCATTGCTTTCTTAGCAGGCTTTCAGCAATACCATCGTAGCAGGCGTCCGTGCCGGCCTTGGTATCGTGGATGAGGTGTCTGGGATCAGAACCGATGTATGCGCCGCGCACCAGCTTCACGCCTAGCGTAAAGCCTTCGGTTTGTGCCGTCTGGAGGTGTCGCCGGAGGGTCTGCGGAGTCGATTTGAGGTATGCCTGGTATGTGCCGTAAATGACTGCTTGCCCGGGAACGGTGTTGTATATGCGCATATAGTTCAGGGTCCAGTCGTCGATACCAGGTTGGAGGGAGGCCTGTTCGGCATCGAACAGCAGGCGGACGCCGCGCTGAGCAGCAAGGGAGCAGATGGAGTCGATGGCGTCGGCCATGGCGGCGGAAGGGGGTAGACGCTCTGCAAGGGAATATAATGCTTGACGGCCAGCACCTGTGAACCTGTAAAAGTCACGATTAGCAGCCGCATCCTTCGGTGGCATTGCCAAGAGCTTGAACTTACTTGAGGGCAACAAAGTCCCCGGGTTGCGCCAACCTGACTGTCTCCATCGTCCCTTGAGCCCACGGGATGATCTCGTTCCGAACACACTCCGCCGCCTTTTCCCCCTCGCTGCACGCCGCCAGGTCCTGGGTCTGGGCCGCCGTCAGGACGACCTCCTTGGCGTAACCCAAAATGACGCCCGTGAAGCCAATGTCCTTGAGGCTGTCGATCGTCCGACCGACCTCGGCCGGGTTCTCGCCCGCACAGAACTGGGCATAAAAGGTGCTTTTCAGGAAGACGCGCAGCAGCGGATTCCTATCGGAGTCAAGGACGGGGTTGGTTGTGTGCGCGAGGACGGACATGATCCACAGCGACGGCGGCAGGAGAATCGGTGACGAGGAGACGGTCGTCGTGAGGAGGGAGCGGACGATCATGTGTAGCGGGAGGATGGAGAGTGGCGGTGGGGGCGGACGCATGGCGGGCGACGATGGGGACGTTGATGTTGGCGTTGGTGAGGATGCGGGCGACGATGTTGCGACCAGCAATTGGTCGTTAGAGGAGGACCTCTTTGTGGAGGAGTGAATTGATCGTCTCGTCGACATCATGGAAGCGTGGGCACAAGGTGGTTGCCGAGCCGGTGATGATGTAAGGAGTGACAGGAAGGCGGCGCTTGATAACCGTCTCACTGGAACTACAGTCTGTTGCCGAAGAGGTGCGAAGATGAGAGATACTCGGCTGGTGCTAGATATGCACGCCCTGTGCAGCGGGCGAGCCATCTGGATGAGCCCTGAGACACACACGACTAACACGCTGTGCGGGAGTCTAAAGTGAAGGGGGGAGGCGATCGATGACGATGAGCTATCAGATATGTACTTGTAGACAAATATCCGTGCTGGAAAGAGCTATCTACTCGACGACATGCAGGAATCCCGAGCGAGGGGAGGGAGACTATTATACTCGACGATCCAAGCCACCGTTTCCATCTCGCCGGTCTTTGCACGGCATCCGAACCCACCGATGTCCCCCAAGCCGCCTCGAGGACCGTGTCGTTATCTAAGGTTAACGTCAATGGGCGGTGCATCATGTATTGTCTTGCGGCGGACGGACAGATAGGGAGCGATAGCTCCAGTATCTTCGGCCAAGCCCCAAGCCCCCCCGCTATCTCTCCCACGGGCCGGTCACGTGGGCGCATTGTGTCATTAGAACAGCCGACTGTAGCCGCATGCGGATCGGACGGACAATTTGCGGCGATGCTCATAGACAAATCGACATAAGTCGGCAGTGACTATGAGATCGGGCAGGCATGTATAGCTCCGATGCGACCGGATTACACTGCCAATGATGCAGTCCGGTGACGAGCGGGTTTTTGTTGAACTGCCATCCTGGCTGCTTCCTAGAAGAAGGCCGAAGGCGGAGTACTGCGACACTGGTGTCCCGATTCTCTCAGACATTGGGCCGGCTGAGCGGCCGAGCTGTGTTCAACCGCGTGGCGCTGGGGTAGACAAGCGCCATCCTTCTCGTGATGGCTAGTTCACGCGGCTTCATCGCAGCACGGTTCCAGGCACGGAACCGACTCTTCCCTGGACATTGGCCCTTCCATAGTTGCCGATAATGCTGGGAGCAAAATCCGTAACTCATGCTTCTATTTTGCAACGTAATCTCCGTTTTGAGGGAAAACCATGATTAACCCTCGTGCGGCTGGCTGGGCTCCGTCGCCTTGCCGGATCCGAAGCGACGGCGGACAAAGTCGACGTATCCGATGGGGCGGCCGCGCGCGAAACCAACGACGTCTTGCATCCCGCCGTATACCAGGCCGAAGAGGAGCCCGTATCTTGCTGTTCGAGCCGCGGTAGGGAGAGAGAAACGGTCTAGAATAGGTCACTGTGTCAGCAAGGATCCTACACGCGAAGTCTCGAGACGGAAGGCTGCTGCAACTTACTCCAGAGACTAAAGCTGCCGGCCACTGTCAAACTGGCCAAGATGGTGCTGAGGAGGTCGGTCTTGCCGCGATACCGGTCAACGGTGGTTTCGAGACTAAACGCCAGCAAAGTCCAGAAACTGAGTC
The DNA here is from genome assembly GCF_001672515.1 of Colletotrichum higginsianum IMI 349063. Taxonomy (NCBI): domain Eukaryota; kingdom Fungi; phylum Ascomycota; class Sordariomycetes; order Glomerellales; family Glomerellaceae; genus Colletotrichum; species Colletotrichum higginsianum. The sequence continues at coordinate 58,542 of NC_030957.1, read as the reverse complement.
GGGAACCCATGCGGATCCCCTCGCGGAGACCTCCCTGCATGGCGTGGTAGTTTTTGCTCTTGTGGTAGAGATACCAGCCCGTCGTGGTTGTCGGCATCTTGTGCGCGTGCTCGGCGCGGAAACGCAATTGGGCGGTCCGGCCGCCGTGGGCCAGGCCCAGAGTCGCTCCGATGCCAAAGCCCACCATGCCGGCGAGGGGAATACGAGCCGGTGTCGGTATTGATAGGCGGGACTCGGAGGGCTTTTGGTTAAAGTTGAGGCGTTCGGCCATGGTCATCTCGGGTCGTTCGGCCATGGTGCTGGGTGAGCTTTGCCTGGGGTTCAGCTACGAGCAGTGTCTCTAGGTCTCTGGACAAGAATGTTCCCCAAGAAAGTTAACGAAGGTTTGAGCCCGTTGGGTGGGTATTCTAGGGGGATTCGGCAAGGCCAAAGGGAAAGTCACTCTCTCGGCGACGGGAGTTGTGGTGTTGGAAATAACCGGCGACTTGCAGTGGATACAGTCTCTTCTGCCCGCCTTCGTAGAGGAGGAATTGGCTTCGGCCTGGGATACCTCACTGTGAGGAGCTTGGACCCAAGGGCCAACACGGCGCTTCTTTGTGGGTCTCATGAAGCAGGTCACGCAGTCATGTGACTTCGCATTTCGAGGAAAGTGCTGAAGGTGCCCCGCTTACGCCGCCCACGCGGGGCTCTTTGCCCCTGTTCGCGCTGCCGCTGCTCAGTAGGCTGCAGTTGCCTATTCATCTACGTCCGCCAGCCAGCCTTCAAACTGCAATCCCACCAGAACGGGGTTCAGCCTCCAAGAAACTAAAAAATATATCCTCCGATCATTTTGCAAGGCGACAACCGATTTTTTCAACATGGTAGGATCATCCCGAGCTCCTTGGCTGACCCTCAAGCATCTCGGCCAACGAAGCTGACCCTCTTCGCAGCAGCTTGACGACACTTTCTTGTCAGTGCGATTCAAGTACGGTGCCCACACCATCTTGATGTTTGTCGACGGACAGCAGAAGTTTTCAGAGATCACAACCTCGCTGCTGGAGGTGCTCCGCGACCGGTTCCCCAATGGCCTCACAATTAGTCACACGTCTCCCGAGACAACAGCACTCCCAGAGACAGATGTGCAGCTGGCCTATGCGCTGCCAGTGAATGCGACCGACCTGACACAAGGATGGAGGAACATCAAGGCTGGCGACAATGACATTCCGGTTGCCAAAGGACTGAAAGACAATTGCGTGGTGGCATTTTCCTTTGATACGGACGAGCCCGAGTTTGTAGCCGACATACCGAGTCTGGATGAGGAAGTGGAGGACGAGGAAGGCATGGGATCCGACGCATGATTGGGTTATAAGACTATGGCATTGGTGCATGGCGTTATAGCGAAGGGATTCACGACACGATGATCTGTCTGCCCTGGACGGGCACACAGGAAGAAGCGTGGTGGCTGATTGACCACGAGAATAGCTATGTTGCTCGACGCAGACCTCGGCGTGCATTGAAGGTCAAGATGATTCGAATAGGCCGGGAGGCCAGAGTTGTCCAAATGAAGGCGACGACGGGCAACTGCAAATAGAGGGGGGTGGTTCGTTCGCAAACACCTGACTCATCTCACGGACGACTCCAGAGTGAGCAAAAACCCACCGATGTAGTGCAACTAGCTCTGGAAAAGGGTCGTTTGCGGCTTCCTGGGTCTATATGATGCTTCATTCATTTGATAGTGACAGAAATCCCCAGATAGGTAGGCACCTATTTACGAAGGCAAAGGTATGGTAGTCCACCACATAAGACAGTTGTCGAGGACAGTGTCTAGGACAGATGACGTCGGTGGTCTGGACCGAACCAAACTAGAAAATGGGGGCTTTCCCGTCTCCACTACACCCCAGTCACAGTGCTCTAAAGTGGCACTCACTGTAGTAGACCCTCCCTCCCAGTTGGACCCCTTTTCCTCTTCCCCATGCGGCTATGCCACCCCCCAAGAAGCAAATTGCGACGAAAGGCCCTTCGAGGTGGCAGTTTGCTGTCAACAACACAACAACTGACTAAAACCCATCCTTTGCGTTAGTCCTCAACAAAGGAGGTTCGACACATATTCACAGCTGCAGTGTCGCCGGCTTCTGCCCCATGCTGCCGTCTACATGTCCCACGTGGCCCTCCTTCGCCATGGCCTCCGCCTCCTGCTGCCGCTGGCGTTGATCTCAACATTCTACCTCTATCTTTACCCCGTCTTTCTTGGGTGCGCCTTTCCTGTTCCTCCAACCGCTGCCCGTGCATCGTCCAGCAGTCCGAGCGACGTCGATGTCGCAGACACAGGCATCGCTGCCTTCCTCGAAGCTGCGCGACACCACGTCTCTCTTCCGATCCCCCTCCGACCCAGCGACGCCCGACCCGCGCCTTTCCGTCTACTCGCGCTCGGCGACCCCCAGCTAGAAGGCGACACGTCCATCCGAAAGCACAGTGGTCCCATCTTCCCTCACGCGAGGAGCCTATGGTCGCATGTGACCTTCCAGTCGAGTCACTCGCTGCGCCAGCGCATCCGTCAGTCGCTGCACGACGCCGTCGATGTGTTTCTGGAGGACCTCTTCGACGAGCTCGAGTCGATCCGTAAGCGCATAGATCTGTTTGGCAACGACTTTTACCTCGCACACATCTATCGGACCGTACACTGGTGGACTCGCCCTACCCACGTCACAGTGCTCGGGGATTTGCTGGGCAGCCAATGGATTGGTACAGAAGAGTTCCGCCGTCGCGGCCGTCGGTACTGGGACCGCGTCGTGCGAGGCGCCGAGAGGGTCCCAGACGAGGCGGCCGCCTACCCGGCCATGGAGTATGATCTCACAGACTACTTGTCGCCGTCTGGCGAGCCTTCCCTCGAGTGGCCGCGCCGTGTCATCAACGTGGCCGGCAACCACGACATCGGCTACGCTGGCGACATCAACCAGGACCGCTTCGGACGTTTCGAGCGCCTCTTTGGCAAGGCGAACTACGAGCTGCGATTCGAGCTCCCAGTCCAAGACCCCAACGTCAACGCCACCCTTGTCGACGATGAAGAAAACCCCGAATCCGATCGTCTCCCACCCGAGATTCGCGTCATTGTCCTCAACGACATGAACCTCGATACCCCGGCCAAGGATGCGACATTACAGGATGCTACCTACGCCTTCATCAACTCCGTCATAGAGACCTCGGCGGCCGTCGAGTACAGCGGCCATTTCACCGTCGTGCTGACCCATATCCCCTTGTACAAGCCTGAGGGTGTCTGCGTAGACGCGCCCTTTTTCGACTTCCACGGCGAGCACGATGGTGGCGGTGTCAAGGAGCAGAATCTGCTCTCAGCTGACGCCAGCAAGGGTTTCCTCGAGGGCATTTTCGGTATGAACGGCAACAAGGAGGCGCCCGGCAACGGCAATGGTCGCCGCGGCGTCATCCTGAATGGCCACGATCACGAGGGCTGTGACACGTTCCACTACATCAATCAAACGGACGGAGACCAGAGCACCGACCGCGCTTGGCAGGTCGAGACATGGGCGACGGCGAAGGGCCGAGGCGTCGTCGGTGCTGCTGGCGTGCCAGGCCTCAGGGAGATCACGGTCAGGAGCATGATGGGCGACTTTGGCGGCAACGCTGGCCTGCTCAGTGCCTGGTTCGACGAGTCCACCTGGAGTTGGAAGTTTGAGTACGCCACGTGCGCCCTAGGAACCCAGCACCTTTGGTGGCTCATTCACATTGTGGACCTCGTCACACTCGTCGCCGCCGCTGCCTACGTCGTTTTGTCCGTGTTGGAAGCAAGCAAGCAGGACCTCGTTGCTGTTGCATCGTCGTCGAGTGTCGAAGAGAAAAAGAAATTGGCTCAAAACGGGGTGGCCAAGTCATCATAGTCATGTTGCTCAAATACCCGGCAGGGATAGACGCCTTGTCTCAATTCTAGTATACAATCTCATTTTGTAGAACAATTCGCAATAACATGCGATAATTTCTTACGAGCGTGCGGCATGCTTTATGAGCTCTAGTTCCCATTTTTGCTCTGTCGTCGTGACAACCGCTCATCACTCGCCATTACATATTGCGATGAGTTTCCATCACTCTGGACAACTTGTGTTCCCCTCGAATATTTCTAGCGATATAGGCGCAGCGCGGGCACCCGAGCTCCATCTTCCAAGTACATTGCTCAAGGGTTTCGCCGGCTTGAGGCGACACAAACCACTGCCATACCGGGCAACGCCCCATTGCGATCGCCCTGTCTGAATTGGACTGCGCGCCGCTGAGGCGAGAACCAGGAACAAGTCAGTGCCATGCCGTGTACTCCAAATGAGTAACCAGCTGAGAGGGCAGCAATGTTGTCCAGAGCCTTCAGATTATGCTGCATGCCTGAAATACTGAGAAGTGTCTCACGCCAAGCGCCGTGGGAAGTGCAATATCAGCCCATGCCAGTCGAACGTCTGCTCTAGAGTCCTCTGTGTCATCGATGTGGTTGAACGCGTCCCCATCACGTCTCGCAAACAGGAAGATCCTGTGGCCGCGGGCCACGTCCTGTCGCATGCTCATGCGCGCGTTTTTGCAGCCTTTGTCCTGCCCACCCCCTACCCTCCCTTGCTGGCTAACCTCATGGTGCCCTGTGTACCGGGAGCGAAGAGACGAGAGATGCCATAATGGGGTTTCTATAAGTGTTGCGCCGTTGCTGCCACGCCATGTGTTTTGGTCATACCCGTGTCACCCCATCAGCACGACCCAGGACAGGAACCGATGAGGCGTTTGACCGTTTGTGACGCCATTCCAGACTTGAGGCTGGCGCTGTAGTCCTCTGATATTTCTCGGAGGTACTCATCCGAATTCGAGGCTGTTTGTGTCTCCTAACACCGTCGCCGTGGGGTTTTCGTCACAAGGTCTCGGGACTGGTTTGACGAAACTGCCACAGAGCGCGGGAGCAAACCATGAAGCACATGATCCGGCTGTGATACTGCGAGGCATCGAAACACGCAAGGAGGGAAAGGAGACAGGACAGTTCGACACTCACTTGATGCTCGAGCCGACAACTACATAATCCCACTGGGCGACGACGGACATAAAGCTGCCACAAAGACCCATGCAACAGCCCGAGGCTTTCAAAATTATCACCAGAGAACACCACGATCAAACCCCCTCGACGCTATTCTCCTTTGAGTCCCTTTCCAGGCCTCAAGCTTTTGCTTACAACATCCGTCTCGCCTCTTACGATGATGCGCTTCATTAAACTTACACTTGTCACCCTCCTCGTGAGACACGGTCTCGCTGTCCCGACCAAATATCAGTCAGGCGGAAACTCGTTAGCCAAGGAGATCGACCCGCTCATCGCCGCGGGTAGGACGGCGCCCTTTAACCCGAACTGGAACTATTGTCAGACAAAATGCAATTGCGCAAAAAGATTCGACAAGTCCACGCAGAGAGACGAGTGAGCAATCCCATTGCAAAAGAAAGCGCCATTCCATGGCGATGTTGGGATACGTCGATGGCCCAGTTTATTGACCTTGGGACAGGTTCTTCCAGTGCATCACAGACCCCAACTGTGAACAGTGTGCGAGGGACGGCATGAGCCCTCCCCAAGCATGAGCAGAGAGACCTTCCGTGAAGAGCGGGACGAGACCCTAAGAGCTTACTGAAAGCATGGGTGTATAAGCATTGGGAATGGTTCAGACGGATCAGATCGCTGGCTGGACGAGATACCCTCTCAGATGGAAAGTTGTACGGCGGGGAGAGGCTGAGGACGAGAATTGGATACAAGAAAAAGATGGCGAGAAATAAACAAGTAACTCTACGCAGATGATAGCACTGATTTGCTTGTGTATCGGTGGAAGATGCCTAAGAGATTCGGATAACGCTCCTTCAACTCACCATCCACCGCTATTGTGTTGTGAACAACCATAAACAAGCACCGGTACAAGAGCTAGGGTTTCTGGAGATGGAATTGTTTGGTCAACCCACACTTTTCCCCCCAAATGATGGTCTAAGGTAGTGTAGTATACAACGTTTCGTACATACGCAGACCCACGCGTCGTCAAGTCTATGTGCAAGTGGAGGCGCCTCCCCGCCGCCCAAGCCTGCCTTGATAATACAAATACAGATAGTTTTGGTAAGAGGAGTGAAGAAAGTGGTGGTGGTGGTGGTGGTGGTGGTGGTGATGGTATACTGCACCGTTGGTGCTTATTAGCCCGGGGATTGGATGAGTGAAGCACCCCTTTTTACTGCTTCTTGTTGGCGTCGTCACCCTTGACGAACCACCCGCCGAAGGAACCCATCATGTTCTGCATGGCCTCCTGCTGGGCTTTCTCTTGCATGGCAGCCTCTTCCTTGAGCCACTTTTCACCGTTTTCACGGATCTCCTTCTCGAGCAACTCGTAGTTGCGCTGACCACGCTCGCGCGCAATATCTTGGAGCATCTTGCCCTGGGCAAGAGCCTCATGGGGGTTTTGCTCGCCGTCAGGGGACACCATCAGACTCATGTTAGACGGCTTGAGGCCGAGCATGCCGCCGAGCATACCCATGCCGGATGGTGCCTTCTTCTTCTTGGCCTCGACCTGCTTGTTAAACTCGGCTCGTGCAATGGCCTCGCGGCGGGCGAACTCGGTAGGGATATGCTTGCCCTCGAAGGACTTGAGGACCTTACGAACATCGCCGTACTGCATCGTGTGGATATACTCGAGGAACGGAATCAGGCTGACGAGCTCCTTGTCCTTCGAGTCGCCCGTCCACTTGGGCAGGACGATGGCGTTCTCGGGCTGGTTCTGGACATGTTTCTCGCTGGTATCGAGAATGATGACCTTGGACAGATCACGGTTCAGGTACGAAAGATCCTGTGCGATAGTTAGCGTCGGGGGCAAGTACCATTTGGGGTGGGGGGTAGACTACGAACCTTGACAACCTCTCCGTCCTTGTACTTGGTTGCCTCCCGGTAGAGGGGCCACATGATGAAGCGGAAGGGATCGAGCTTCCTGACGAGGGGCTCGCCAATGGCGAAGGGAACGCTGGTGAAGAGAACCAGCTCATAGTACTGGCTGAGGTATCGCAGGAAGTAGTCGACGCCGGGCCGCTTGGCCACTCTCCAGCCGTGCTCGCGAGTCCATTCGCTGTGGACGAGCATGTCCTCCAAGCTGATACACAGGGTGTAAGGACGCTCGAACGACGGGTCAGGGTCGGGGAGAAGCTTCTCGAAGGCAGGCTCCTGGTAGTAGTTCATGAAGTCGCCCGTGCGAGCAGTGACTCTGGCCCACCAAGCACCAAAACTCCAGCCGTTGGGCGCAGTCTCGGCATGCCTAGCCTCCTCTTCCTTGTCATCCCAGTTGCGTCCGAGATAGACTACACCGGCGGCGCTGAAGCCGATGAAAGCGAGGAACATGCGACTTGCAAATTGCTGGCGCTTCTTGTCTGTCGACGAAACGTATGCCGAATCGGGAAGCTCTCCACGGCCGCGGCCACCACCCTGAGCGACGGCATCTTCCTCGGCCATGGCAGCGAGAGCCGCCTTGTTGGTCGCGCCGGACATCTCGTAGGCTAGGGTGGAAGGAATACCCTGGGTGAGGTCGGGCAGAGGGCCTGTAGGCGCGGCCGGTTCGGGAGCTTCTGTCGCATCGGCGGCATCTGGCTTGGCGTCGGATTTGGGGGTCTGGGTCGAAGAGGTTTTTGATGACGCTTCGGCAGCCTCCTCGTAGGCTGCTTGATAGTCGGAACTCGACGAAGCTGGGGTCTCGGCTTCGCCTGGCGTTGACCCGGCAGGCTTCTGCTGGTCACTAGGCGTCCCGGAAATGGGGTCCTTCGGCTTGTTGTCATGGGCGAAAGTTCTGCTCCATGATGAAGCTAGAAATTGGGGTCTCCCGGCTGGTGTCGCGACGGAGCGGTAGAGCTGCGCCGCAGTCGGCTGCAGACGCGCGATCCGAGCTGCCCTCGACAGCATGGCGTTTCAAATGCCAAAGTTGTCGTTTTCTACGTGTGCGAAGGGTACCTGGTGTTGCCTTTCGATTCCGATGTCGAACGGGCAAGTGGGAATTGGATGCGCCAGCTGACAGGTAACAGACTGGTGCTGGCGAAACACTGAGCAAGGTCGAGTGTGGAGTGTGGGCTTAGAGATATTCCTCACGAAGGCGCTAGAAATTTTCGAAGAGAAAGCACCACCTCGCATCTTTTTGGCAGGGAATGAATGACCACACTGGCAAACAGCCCCCCCCAGGGGAGCACCGTGCGGGTGGTGGGTGCACGGCTACATACCTCGACAGCTTCCGTCACATTGGTCGGGGGGGGGGGGCGGATTGAGAAGGTTCAAGTGCACTGATCCATCCTCCCTGCAAGAGGTTGAGCTCCAATTGGACCAGGGGAGAGATGGAGCTCGCTCTTTCTTGCATGTTTGTTGCCGAACACCTTCCGGTCTCCGAAACCTCACATCGCCGGGCAGTACCTGTACGTACCGCTCAGTCGATCCATACAGTGTCGAGGCAGAAAACTCGTCACTTTTCTAAGTAATGCCCCACAGAGCTCTCCTCTCTCCAACTGGCAATGAGGTCATGCTCAGTGCAGATACCGACGTTCCAACCCGGTCCTCAACTGATTGACACTGTCAGATCGGCTGAGTCAGCGACACTAAAACACGGCACCCTAGGGAATCGGCTCACGTGCGAACCTTGTCCGAGTGGGAATGGTGGAAAGCGACCGATTCCCTTCGCTGGCTGCGAGTGACCTTTGATGCATGAGGTGCTAGCCGTCCGTCCTGCTGCAACTGCTCCCCTCCGTGTCTGTCCCATCATTAAACTGCGTCCAACCCCCGATACCTGCCCTTAAACTCTCCTACAACACTGCTTTCTGCTGCATTCTCCAAGAACAGGTCTCTCGATTGTCGATACATTTCCCTGAACCGCCGTGGAACCCTATAACATCCTGACCGCTTCTGCCAACACAAGCTCAGTCACAATACACGCATACACCGTCAACATGGCTGTCGCGTGTGGTGAATTCTAGAGGGTGGTCCCCCAGTTTGCTGTATTGATCACAATGGGACCACCCTTTGTGATTTGCTGCGTCCTCCGAGACTATCTGTCGACCTGCTTGACCTAAACATACAATACCGACTTTCAAAGTTATTGAAATCTCTGCACATAGCCACTCGACACCATACCCCTTGGCGACAAACACCCCGCCACCCCGCCACTGCCGTCGCTCCCGACGAAGACTACGAATACCACGAATACCTTCAACGAGACGCCTCAAGTCAACCTAAGAACAAAAGTCGAGTATTCAGAAGGGACCCATTCTCGAACAATTGCCACATCAGGTATCGACAGAATGGTTCGTCGTGGCGGCAAGTCGTCCCGCGCCGCGGGCCCGTCGCTCGACCCGACGCCGATCCCCTCCACCCTTACGACTCCCCTGAGTTCAGCCTACCCTTCGACATACACTTCCGAGGCCGAGTGGGATGCCCTCGGTGACAGTATTAGCTCTCTGACCCTGAGCGAGAAGAGGGCAGCCAAGAGAAGAGCGAAGCCTTTCCCCTTCATGGCGCTGCCGTCTGAATTGCGCCTCAAGATCTACGACTACTACTTCGAGGGTGGCGGCGAAGTCATTGACCTCGACCCGGACAATTACAAGAACTTTCACAAGAAGCTTGGAATTCAACGGACCTGCCGCACCATCTACCGCGAAGTCTCCCACTACTTTTACAGTAGCCGCTCGTTTCGCATCTTCCCGACCCACCCGGGCAAGTATTTCAAGACCAAGAAGCCCCTTCTTGCCCGCATGAAGCCGAGCTCGCGATCTCTCATCACATCGCTGGAGCTTCGTCTTGGGCCTGGGTGGTCCAAGCCCCCTCGGGGATGGATCGTCACACCCGCCCTTGGCCTCAATGAGTGCGTCAATGTCCGTCGTCTAACTGTCATGGTCGAATGCGACCCTAGTGATGGCATCTTCAATGGGTTTCGTCGCTCACATGGGTTTTACGAATCCTTCAGCCAATCCCTTCTCATTGAGGTATTGAACCAAATGCCCTGGGTTGACACCGTCACCTTCGACGCGTGGTCTAGTGTCAAGAAGTCAGGCGCCATGATGCGAGGACTTCTCGATGTGACTGCGGCGAACAACCGCAAGATCAGATGGGGTCCCGAGAGAGGATGGACCGACGGTCCCGACGAAGAGGACAAGGTCGGTAATCTGGTGCTGGTACCTCCGGCATCGGAGTTTAACACGTCCAGTATGGGCGTACTGGTTATGGCTTGAGAGCATAGTGGTAAAAGTCCGTTTTATCTGTGTCAGGGCTCTTGCTTTCTTCCTCTTTTCGATGCAACTGTGATTTCGGGCTCAGGTTTTCGGCATGGATGGGATTTGACGGAATGAAATGGAAGTAAAGCTGCGGACGGGGGTTTCGAATTGGAGTCATCAAGACAGTAAAGTCGACCGATCTCACTCTTCTCTCTTGCGACGAGACTGTAACACTAGCATGATGAGAAATGAAAGACACGAACATCAAACCAAGACCTGCCCTGCCCTGCCCTGCCCTGCCCCGATTGAATCGACGTTCCGTTGTCTGAGTTGAGGCTCCAAACGATCGACTGTGAATCTCTCTTTCTGGAATCGAAAGCCTAGAGTCCATACAGACTGCCAATATTGGCAGCGTCGCCAATCACTTTCTTATCTGTCGCACCTCTCGATGCCGCTAGCAAGTTTGGTCTGTCATATGACCAGTCAGATCTACCGTCCGCACAGGATTGACTCTCGGTACCCCGCGTTTTCAGTCCCTGCCAATAGAGTTCACCAACGCAAAGTGCAATAGTTGATCTGCCAAGCAAGATGCCACATCCATGCCGAAGCTCTGTTTGGTTTCGAGACCATTCTCATGTTGGCTTTCACACCACTCAAGACTTGGGGGAGCCAAAGCTTCCCCGCGATTTCAAAAGGGGACTGTGCGGGCCTTGCCTGGGCGGGCTCTGGGCTTTGGGTTCTGGGCTCTGGTTCTCTGGATTCCAGGGGTTCAGAGGCGCCCGAGCTTTTAGAGGACCGGGGCCCGGACGCCGACACACCGACGCCCGGCCCCACCATCCCACCTTGCGGCAAGGCCTTGTGCGCATTCCAAAATTTTGGTCTTGCTCTGCTCTTGCAGTCGCGCAGCCTCGTTACGTGTCGCAACATCTGCACTGCAGCTCTCAGCAACATCCTAAGAAATTCTGCGCGCTTTTCCGATAGACGCATTCCACTTTGGAAAATTCTTCGTCTACTGCGAACCGACCGATTACGATTCAAAAAATGCCTCTCGACACATCGACCTACTCTATGGCGCTGCTGCGCGTCGATGGCCGCCGATGGAACGAGCTCCGACGGCTGCACGCCCAGATCCGGACACAAGACGCCGCCGATGGCTCTAGCTACCTCGAGATGGGACACACCAAAGTCATGTGTGTCGTGACCGGTCCGACCGAGCCCCAGCGTCGCGGAGGTGCGGGCGGCCAGTCCAAGGAGGCTGCCGTCACCGTCAACCTCGTCGTCGCCGGCTTTAGCTCTGTCGACCGCAAGAAGCGGGGCCGCAACGACAAGTGAGTCTATTAGAAAGAGAGAAAAGCCCATTGGTGGATCTGTCTCTGTCTCTGACCACCGGACAACTGCAGGCGAACACAGGAACTCGAGGCCACCATTGCCAAAGCCGTCTCGGCGAACCTTCACACCCACCTCTTCCCCCACAGCAGCATTTCCATCTCTCTACACGTACTGTCGCAAGACGGTTCACTGCTGGCCGCCCTCCTAAACGCTTCGACACTTGCCCTCATCGATGCGGGTATTCCAATGACCGACTACATCGCTGCGTGCACGGCGGGTTCGACTTCGACATATGCAGCTGCCGATGACGGTGCAGATCCTTTGCTGGATCTCAACACCCAAGAGGAGCAGGAATTGCCGTACATGACGGTCGGAACTCTGGGTTTGACGGACCGCGTTGCTGTCCTGGTGTGCGAGAGTCGCGTCCAGGTCAGCCGTCTGGAGGGCATGCTTGCGGTTGGTGTGGATGGATGTAAACAGGTACGGCAGTTTATGGACCGCGTTGTCAAGGAGAAAGGTCGGCAGATGGTGCAAGAGGGTGTGGTGGAAAGAGGTACTGGCTTGGATCTGGAGATGGAATCATGAAATGGCTCGTCCATGGACTGCATTGACCGCAGGAGCGGGAACGCCACATTGATAATGGTCAGATTTCCTATCGCATTACTATTTTACAGTCACGACTAACCATGCGTGCAGGGTTCAACATTCAGAAAGAGGATTTTACAGCTCATCGTGGGGAGCGGGAGCCTCAGACGGCGTCTCTTTGGGCGCCTCAGTCTCGGGCTCAGGGGTAGGCTCCGTGGCAGCAGTGGAGGCAGTGCTTTCCTTTGTAGGCTCGGTGTTGACCTCCTCGACTACCACACCCTCGGGGAGCTTCTGCTTGGCGCCCTCGCCCAGGCGAATAGCATCAATCCAGCTCTCGACGCTCACGACATCGAACTCGCCCTCGTAGTGTCTCCACCAGCCGCGGCGGGCGTTCACGGCAACGATCTCAATGTCACTACCAAGACCAAGGCTCTTTGTAACGGTAGTGGCAGCGGTGTTGTCGCTGGGGACAGAGTAGAAGGGGAAGATCTTTCGCTGGTTCTGGGCGTACTTGTGGGCGAGCTCCGACAGGCTGGTAAGGGCCTTCTCGGTCTTTTCGGTCTCCGTGGAGGGCACAAAGGCCAACACACAGGTATGGGACTTGGCGCTGAGGCACTCTGCCTGGAGCTTTTCGGGGGTGTCGGCAATAGGCAGAGGAGGAAAGACGTTGGTGACGGGGGCGGCCTGCTCCGCAGAAGGGCTCTCGGTGGGTGTCTCGGGCTCGGGGGTAGCCTCCTCTGCTGCGGCTGTACTGGTGCTCGACTTGGCGGACGCGGATTTGCTCTTGTCGGCCTTTTTCTTGTCACTCTTGGGCGCAGGGTCTGGGTTCGGCGAGGCGACTTGGGAAATGAAAGAAACCAGACCGTCCTTCTTCAGCTCTCCATCGTAGACGATAGGCTCCTTGTCACCACCTGGCAGGAGCACCAGGGTCGGGAACGACTTGACACCGAACTTTTCAACTGCCTTGGCCTCCTTGCTGCGTACCTGACCGATTGAAACTGCATCGAGGAAGTCGATGGCGACGCTACGGAGGAGAGCGCTGGTGGTGCCCTTGTCAGTGAACAGGATGGCCTTTGGCTTTTCTCCCTCGAGGAAGGAGTCGAGGTCCTTGTCGGTAACTCGCTTGACGTGGTTTGTGATTTTGTCGACGACGGCCTCGACAATGCCGGTGGCGGTCCGGGGCCCCTGGTAGTCCTCAACAACAGGCTTACCGGGCTTCTTGCCTGGTCTGAAGATCTTGAGGGTAGGGAACCCCTGAACCCCAAACTGGCCGCATAGAGGCTTGTTCGAATCCTCGTCGCAGTCGACGGCGGCGACCTTGGCCAGTCCATTGAGGTTCTTGGCGGCCTTCTCGTAGGCGGGCTTAAGGTTCTGGCAGTGACCGCACCAGGGGGCGTAGAACTCGACAATCTGTTGGTAGAAGCCTAGTCAGCGAAATGGCCAGACGCGAGGCAGTCAGTGTGAGTAGCTGAAGTTTGGCGTACCGAGGTGTAGTTGGACTTTGCAATCAAGCTGTCGTAGTTTTTGGCATCGACCTGGAGGACGGCAGAGCTCTTGGGGTACATGCCTGCCTGGACACTAGGCAAAGCCGAAAGGACGGCGGCACCCGCGGCGAGCAGAGTGGGGTGATGCATCGCGGTGGATATAGAGTTAAGCAGTGTGTGGGGTGGTAAAGGTGACAGAGAGCCTGTGTATGTGTTGGAGAGAGAGAAACGGGAGGAAAAGAGGGAAGAAATAAGGAAGGTAAAACCAGTCGCGGAAAGGCGTGGGATTAAAAAGTTAGAGCATGGAACTAGGTTCAGACAGGTGAGAGAGCTCTTGACTCCTCGGCATTTATGGAGCGGAGGAATTGGGGGCTCTGGTCAAGATCAAACGAGAAACTGTCTAGTTGGCTTCTTTTCGGGGCAAAGAGGCCAGCGTGGAACTGTGAGACGCGGACCCCTCACCATTGTCCTCAATTCGGACTGTGAATGGAACCATGGAAATTTCCAGTCAATGGGGTCGAAGCATCTGGTCTGCGCATCAGCCACATGCCCCACATGAGCTTGGGAAGCTTGAGCCACGGAGGTGTAAGTCGACGCCCACCATCATACGCCTAGTCACGCAATAACCATGGACAGCTGTGGCGCAGAAACCATCCACCCAAGATAAGGTACCAAGGCGCGAGACTGGAGGTTGCGGAGTCCGGTACCTAGTGACCTACCTGCCTTCTGCCCCCCCTCTGTGATGTGATGCCCGCGCATGTGGGTACTGACACTAGACGCTCGGTAAGGCTTCCAACATCCGGAGTAATACAAGTCTCCAGCCTCTTGGTGTTGCAGCACCCGTCGCATACTGCTGACCCCTTTGCGCCCGTGAACTGCTGTTACTCTTCAGGTTTCCTACCCCCCCCTTTTCCAGTCCACTCCTCAGCCCGACGCACCCTCAACACCGACAGATCTTTTCCCGCACTCTTCCCCGAGAACCACGGGGCCGTCTGTCGCCGCAGCCATGGCCGAACCAATCCCAAGTAGCCTGCGACAGGCCGATATCACGAGATTTATCAATCGCGCGAACCAACTACGCCAACATATGCCTGTCATTACATACTGGTGTACGTGCCTCCATCTGTCTTGCTTTCAGCAGCCCGTCCCGGTGACCTCTGATACTGAACTGATGGGGATGCGAAGGCGAGTACTGGGTCGTCAACCAGATCCTGGCCAAAGGACTGCACAATGCCGATGATGAGAGCCTTTCGTACACAACCAACCTCATGGACCGACTCGAACAGGTAAGCGAGCTGGAATGACAACAACCTTGGCCGCAGTTTGACATTTGCCGGGGACTGACAAATACTCTATCAGACCAAAACCGAGAACGCCCAGGAAGAGGCCATCGTGGACGATGCGGTCGGTCAGGCATACGTCGAGCAATTCGCGCAAGATTCCTTTGAGAGGGCAGAGAAGGTTCTCAGAGCAAACCGAGTGACAAGGTGCGCGCCTTTCCATCTCTAACCTCGCTTTCGCTTCCAGCTAACGTCGACCCTCCACTAGGCAAACCGCCGACACGTACGATGCCGCTGCGACCTTTCTTTTGCTGGGCAACATCTGGGGCGCTATAGACGAGGAGACACAGAAAAAGGTTAAGTATGCGAAATGGAACGCTGCTCGCATACTCAAGGCTATCAAGGAAGGCAAAGACCCTAACGAGTCGAACCCCAAGCATGAAGAGCCGGAGAAAGATCTTCCTGCTTTGGATCCCAACGACCCCGACGTCCGCGGTCTCACCTCCCCCCCTCCGAAGCCCGCCTCTGTCGAGGATGACCCAGAGACCGAGTTTTACAAAAAGGCATCTACGCCGGCCGAGTCAGCACCGCCCGTTGCGCCAAGCGAGCCCGTCCCGACACAATCCAGCGTTCTCGATCTGCCCTCGGTCCCGACAGCAACCAATCTCAACTCAAACCCTCCTGCGCCCCAGAACCAGGGCTATTTCGATCCTCCCGAACAGTTCCCGCCATCGCCCCTTAGCCAAACGGGCGCAAACGACATGGCTGCCACAGCAAATGCCCCTTCGGCACCGTCACCCTATGCCGCATCTTCGACGGAGCCGTCTTTCAGTCCAGCAAATGCTGCGTCACCTTGGCAACCGCCCCAAACAACCCCTTCGAATGTCACCAAATCACCTCCGCCGCCGGCACCCCAGCAGTTCAAACCCCCGCCGGTTGCGCACCAGCCCAAAGCCCCTGTGGTTCCCGTCTCCAACAACTCATGGACGCCAAGTAGTGCGCCGTCGGACGAGATGGACCTGCCCAAGGCGCAGAAGCATGCGAAGTGGGCGATTTCCGCCCTGAACTTTGAGGATGTACCGACTGCAGTGAAAGAGCTTCGTAATGCGCTTGCGGCTTTGGGGGCGCAGTAACAGGACGAGCAATTTTGCCCATCGACGGTTTTAGACGTTCGGAAGATGACGATACCGAAATAAGAAAAATGTTCATTGAGAGTCCATGTTTGGCTAGTGTGCTCAATGACGATAAATTTTTTTTCCCTCATCTTTTAGTGACACTGGGTTCCTATCACTTTTTCTCCCCCTTCGTCCCTTCCTTTTCCCCAGTTGGCTCTTAGGCCACCCCACCGTTAACACGGATTGTTTGACCCGTAACCCAGGAGGATTCTTTGCTTGCCAGAAACAGAGCAACCGACGCAACCTCCTCAGGTGTGCCGATCCGGTTGAATGGGCTGCTCGCGCCAGCGCGCTTGATCATCTCTTCCGTCTTGCCTTTGTAGAAGAGCTCTGTACCGGTTGGGCCTGGGGCGATGGCGTTGACTGTGATGCCTTTGCCAGCGAGATCCTTGGCCATGAACTTGGTCATCTGCTCAATGCTGCCCTTGGTCGAGGCGTAGAGCAGGTATGGCGGGGGAAGGTTACTCGAGGCGAGCACTGTCGTGGACAGGAAAATGACTCGGCCGCCCTCGGGCATGTGAGGCAGTGCTTTCTGTGGCGATGTTAGTCTTCACTGAAGTCTTGAATCCACACGCGAGACGCTTTTTGTTTACCTGTACCAAAAAGTAGGGCCCCTTGACGTTGGTGTTGAACATGACGTCAAAGTCTTCCTCCGACGTGTTCTCGACGGTGCGCATGTGCATCACGGCGGCGTTGGGGATGAGGACGTCGATTCTGCCGAACTTGTCGATGGTGGAGTCGACGAGGGTCTGCAGTTCGGTCGTCTTAGAGTTGTCGGCGCGCACGGCGAAGGCGCGCTCGCTGCCGATTGTCCTGACGACCTCGTCGGCGGCAGAGGAGTCGCTACTGTAGTTGACGACGACCTTTGCTCCCTGGGCTGCGGCGCCGATGACTATGGCCCGGCCGATGCCCTTGGAACCGCCCGTGACGACAACGACCTTGTCTTGGAGGGACATTGTTTTTTTTTTTGGGTTGGGGGGGGGGGGGATGATGTACTTGGGAGGTCACTGATGAGATTTGGCTGCGACCAAGGTCTAGATATCAACGAGAATGTTACGTGGGTTAGGTTGGAAACAAGCCTTTGTCGATGTATTAAGCTTTGTGTTATTGGGATGCTTCATTCAAGTTCTTATAGCTGACACAAGAAGCCCCTCGATCGAGGCAGTCATTAGCGCGAGAGCGAGGCGCCCCTTGCAGGGTTCGAAGCAGAAGTGGCCGGCTCCAAGAGAGAATAGAATGCACGCATTGGTCTGCATAGGCACAGATGAGAGTGGGATGAGGAGCTTAGTTTGGCGGACCTCGCTAGTAAATAGGTTGTCGTCTCCGCGCGAAGGCCGAGCTTACGGAGAGGATTAGGGAGAGGAAGAGGGAGAGGGAGAGAGGTCTCGGAGCTGCTGGGCTAAGTCCGTGGTTGTGCGGTGCGTTTCTGATCTTTGGACCGTTCCCATCGGACGACCGTAAGGTGGGAAAAGATGCGTCATGCGCGAGAATGTCAATACCTCAGGTTCGCACGTCGAAAAGATTTCACGTCCATCTTGCAGTAGATGGAGCGAGCTTCATCTTGGGTGACCCGCGCTGTAAAGGGGGAAGATGCCTGTTTATCCCCGTAGGACTGAGTGTCTTGATGATGACGTACTGACAGCATTGGGCTATAGCTTCAGCTGGAGCTGGCAATTGAATGAGTTCACTGAATGACTCGCGGAGACAAGGAATAGCTCTAAAGATTTCCGAGTCGCGACCGTCTCTTCTTGGTCGGACCTGGAGAAAGTAGACCCCTGCAAACCCGAGAGGTCATCCGGCGATTGGACACACGCGCTTGGCTGGAAATAAACCCGAACTGGCGGATGAGATCTTTTCCGAGACTGAGACCAAGATGACTGCTAACTGGTTGGTGGTAATTGCTAATCAATCAATGCAATAGAAGGATCGCAAACGGCATCTTTCTCCCTTGCTCAGTTGCGTGCGGTAACAATTCCGTGCTACGAGTCACGGCCTCTCTCGGGGGATCTCACTGGTGACGAAGGGCCCATCCCATGGACTCCGTGGCACCCGTGGGCCATATGGCCGTGTCATAATAGAATCAGACTTGGCATTTCAAGGCAATGCCAGTTGACGATCGATCACTTACCCCCATGGGCTTCACTGCAACTGTGGGATAGTCAGCAGATGCAAGTTGGAACCCAGCAGTGCTCCTCACAACCAGCGACACCCCGGGGACGCTTGAGGGGTCGATGAGGGTCGAATTGAATGTTGTTGATGTCATCAGCAGCCGTCGTCCCGGCGGCCGGCGCTACTCAGTGTAGTTGATTCGCCTCCTCTTCCCTGATTCGTCCTAGTCTCGTCCGCACAAAGGTTCTTGATTTTCATCCCATCGTTTTGCGATGGGAGGCTGCGGCGGAATGGTAGTGCGGTGGTGCTTATCGGTGATGTGGATCGGATACATGGTGATTCTTTGAGTTTCCTATTCCTTGGTGAAGTGAGGGGTCTGGAGGGGTTGAAAGTCAACAGGACCGCTGCGATCGGGAAGCGTGGAATTTCGCATCGAACCCGTCATATATAAAGCCGCCTGTGGTCCAGCATTTCTTCCACAAAAAAAACACCTCTGCTGGCTTCCGAGCATCATACAAACTAACAGACCTCTTTCACACTGTCACACGTTCATACGAGTCCTTATCAAGTCACCACCCACAATGGCATCCCTCCCCAAGACGTACAAGGCGGCGGTTGTCGAGTCTAAGAGCGCGCCTCTCAAGATTGTCGACCAGGAGCTGAAGCAGCCTGGCCCTGGCCTCATCCTCGTCAAGGTGCTGGCTTGCGGTGTCTGCCACTCAGACGTGGGTATGCAGGAGGGCGGGTTTGGCGACGTGTTCCCCCGGATTCCAGGCCACGAGATTGTCGGCGATGTGGTGGCCGTCGGCGAGGGCGTAAGCAGGTTCTCTGGCGGAGAGCGAGTTGGAGGCGCCTGGCACGGAGGTACGTCCATGTGTGCAGATGCGAACTACCTATAATGGCCCGTCTAGCTGCTAGATGCTAATCAACAACGCTCCTGGTGTAATAGGTCACGACGGAACGTGCAGACAGTGCCAGAAGGGCTTCTTCCAGACGTGCGACAACGAGACGGTCAACGGCGTGTTCCGCGACGGCGGGTACGCGCAGTACGTGCTGCTCCGGTCCGAGGCGGCGGTGCGGGTGCCCAAGGATGTGGACCCGGCCGAGACGGCGCCGCTGCTCTGCGCTGGAGTGACGGTGTTCAACAGCATCCGCAAGATGCAGATTGAGCAGGGAAACATTGTGGCGATCCAGGGCCTGGGCGGCCTCGGGCATCTTGCGGTGCAGTACGCCAGCCGCATGGGCTACAAGACGGTAGTGCTCAGCTCAGGGTCGTCCAAGAAGGAGTTCGCGACGAAGCTGGGCGCGCACGTGTACATCGACTCGAGCGCGTCGGACCCCGTCAAGGAGCTAAAGAAGCTTGGGGGCGCATCGCTCATCATCGCGACGGCGCCGAACCCCAAGATCATCTCGCCGCTTACCGGGGGTCTGCAGGCGGGCGGCAAGCTCTGCGTGCTCGCGCCGGTTGGCAATCTCAAGGTTAACACGATCGATCTCATCGTCGGCGGAAAATCGGTCTGTGGCTGGCCCAGCGGGCACCAGATGGACTCGGAAGAGGCCATCGACTTTGCGGCGACGCACGGCATCAAGTGCATGATTGAGCGCTTTTCCCTCGACGACGCGAAGAAGGCGTCGGAGCACATGCTGTCCAACAAGGTCCGCTTCCGCAGTGTGTTGGTCATGGAGTAAGGGGATGGAGAGGCGGTATTGGGGAGGATGACGACTGAGATGAAGAATGATGAACACGAATTAGTCAAAACGAAGCAAGGTCCTGCTGTTTCGCACAAGGAAGTGTCTACGCAGCATTTGGGGAACGAGACAGTTATCTAAGTCCAGGGTTGATTTATTGCAACGTATCTGCCGGGCCCTGTGCAACCTTTCACATCTCACAATTGGTTCAGTGAGCGCAGGGACCAGGGGATAAGTGTGCAAGGGGGTTTGGGTACCTGACGAGGTGCCTGACAACGACAGATGTAGTGAACTTAATTAGATAGATACCTGAACAGGTACGGAGTCCCACTGCAGACACGCGCCTGCATTTCAGGGTTCCGCGTCGGCCGTCTCGGACGCGACGGGTTCTCCCCCCCCCGGATCCACGAAAGTTCAACGTTCGTCTTCCAAATCGTCTCCTTATCTTTCGTTTTCTCTCCCCGAGTCCCTCTCCTCAGCATCTTCCTCACTTCAATGACAGCATCCCGTCGTTCTCACAAAGTGCACCTCAGCCCTCCCTCCTCTTCTTTCGTGCAACTCGTGAATGGCCAACTTGGCCTGACTCTCTCATTTCCGCCGCGCCATGAACCACGCCGCCTTCCGGATCGCTGGCGTATCGCTTCCAACCCCCCCTTGGCCCGATAACCCCGTCCAATCGGCCGCAGTGCTTCTCAATCCGGCAAACGAAAAGAGGTTCGGTCTGCACAGTGACCTCAGGACCGTGCGAGACCGCCAGCGCCGCATCTACGTCAACCTAGTCGTGCTCTTCCGTCTTGTAACCAGCTGCCAGCACCTAGCCTTTGACCGCGACCAATTCTGGCCTTTCATCGCCCGTCACTGGTCTACAACCAAAGCCGGCCCCAAGAAAGTGGAAGATCTCGTCGACATTTACGCCACACGCCGCCGCGCCTATTTAAATCTCAAAAGGAAGCATCTGCATAGAGACCTTCTGACAGACCTCATCGATGCATGGAACTCCAGAGACCCGCATCCTTTGCCCTCTCTTTTCCCGTCGAGGGACCGTCTTGAGACAGAATGGAACCGTATCGAAACATCATGGCTGGACGAGCTCCGCTACGATCATCACTTGCTCCTTGACGAGTCCAACCCGCCCCAACCCGGCACCTTTCCCTTCAGACACAAGACCCCATCCGTCTTTCAGATCAAGGGCGGCAGCAGCCACCCCTCCTGTCCAGGGCTAGGCAAGAGTCTATTTGAACGCATTACAGACCCTTCGCTCGCTCACAATCCTGTCCATCCGGCCACGAATAACCCCTTCACCCCCAAAACGCCCACCTCAAAACTTCCCGAGATAGCTAATGACGATCTCATCCAATCCGAAAGCCACAAGCGCAGGTTTGGTCTTGAAACTCCTCCCAGTTCTGCGAAACGCCAATGCGTCCCAAGATTAGAATCGCCTCCTCATCTCCCACCACTAGAGCAGCAGCCTGTTCCGGAGACACCGAACACCCTTGAGTCCCTCAGGGTTCCTCAGCTAGATAAAAAGGAAACCCAGGAGACACCCACCAGCAGAGGCCCGAAGGCCGCGCAGGACGTGGACCACAACGTTGCGGACACGATACAAGCGGAGCCAAGCTCATCTGTCAATGGCGAAGTTCAATCTTGCCCTGGACAGCAAACCGCAAGTCCGACATATGATAGTGAGCTCTTGAAGACCCTGGAAACACGGATCCAAGAACACGACCGAGAGGTGAAAATGTTGAAGGAACAAACGGATCTTTTTCTCGAATCCGAAGAGCTCTCGCGAGACGTCCGGAAAGCCCACGACCAGTTAACTATATTCACGGCCTCTCAGTGCCAGAAGGCACTGGAGCGACTAGACGAGCTCAGTAGCCATATTAATGGCATGGGCGAAGAGGTTATGGCTTGCCGTAGGGCCGACCAAGATTTTCAAGGGCGTCATGCAAAACAACAGAGCCTCATCGACGGGTACAAAGGCGACCTCAAATCCGTCAACTCGGGCTTGAAAGAGGTTAAGAAGACGCTGCTGGCACAGAGAGAATTGCAACATACCCACGAGAAGAGTACAAAAGACGCGGAGGTTCGGCTGTCACAGTTGGAAACCAAACTCGAGAATCCTGCTGGCATTTGGTTGCAAACCAAGGAAGGCATCGAATCCCGACTGTCCGCCCTGGAAACCCAAGTCGAAGAACAAGTGGCAGCACCACCATCGATCCCCAAAGAAGCCGACGAGCGTATTGAGAAAATTGAAACGACTTCTTCGAGTCATTGGTACAAAGACGAATTCGAGGCCCGTCTCCAGACAATGGAGGAGTCAATCACGGTTAATACAACCTTGATCAACAACTGTAGAACACTTGTCGAAGTCAGCAAAACGTCACTGGATCAGCACCTCGGGAGCCTCGATAGCCGTATCCAATTGCTAGAATATCGCTTTAGCAACCACATCGCTTTTCAAACTAAAACCAACAACGAACAGGCCAAGCGGCTAGCGCTGGTTGAAGCTGAGTTGAAAATGTACAAACAAGCAGCATTCAGCCAGTCGCAACAGAGGTCTACACGTCCATCGGGGAGCGACTTTGCTGACTTTCAGGCTCAGCTGAACGCGTTGAGGAATTCCTTGGCAATTGTTGCCCGGAATCAGAGGGTTGATCAGACCGAAACTGTTGTGGCAATGCCATCACCACCCGTCAGCCAGGTTTCTCTCGACGATCTATCCCGGCCTAGTCAGAGCAAACCTTCAGCAATGTCGGTCCAGATCACATCTGATCATCCGGCGGTGAAAGAGGAGTCGTAGGTTCTGAACCACGCCCTACGTCTAGTTCCTAGACAAGGCAGCAGCAGCATCAAGCCAATTTCAAAAGTGCCCCTTTTCATCCAAGTCGAGGCTTCCAATGACTCCCTCGAAGAGGAGATACCGTCAATCGTATATCAACCACATATTCCCTGCCTCGGGCAAGAACACGATACTTCCAGTAGTTGCAAAACCACCGATCACACCCGTTCCCCAACTTGGAACCTCAGGAGAACCCTGCCTTCATCGTCAGGCTGTCTGTTTACCCCCTAGTCCCTTCGAAACCAACAACTCATCTCCAGCACGGGGTAAATTAGACCGTCCCACAACTTTCTTTCGTTGAAAGGAACTGCTGGAAGCGACCTTCGAGAACAAACTCCAGCTTCGCGCACAGTTGGATTCCGTTTATATTGTACTCGACACGACTGAGGCTGGCGGAGTAAATGTTGGCCCCCTTGAAGCCCCAATCGATTGCACATTTGATCGACTTAGCGCAGTAATTGTTGTCATGATGCTGCGGTGCAATACAGATGATCAAAGCGGCCAGCCACTTGTGTTAACGTTGTTGTTTAAATGACAATCCTGACCGGCTGCTGTGTTGTTTCTGTCCTTTTAGTTCCACGGCGTGCACACCTTAACGCCTGCCTAGGCGGTTTGCAGCTCCTGGAGCAACGAATCACTACTTTTTCCATTTCGCGAGCGAGGTAAGTTGGGGGTTCTCAAGGCGAACCTAGCGGAATCGTTCGTCATTGAACTCGATATCGCAGAACACTAACCGCCTTGATCGAGAGGCGTTATCGAGATATTTTGCCTCGGCTGATACAGTCAGGTGGGAGGGTTCAATTGAAGAAGAACAGTAGTAGAGCGACTCAAGAGCTTCTCATACAAAAGAAAAACGGCGATCTCTTCGGGCAGAACCAATCGTATGATGTATGGTCCATGATAGTCCATTCTCGTGAACATGCCCTGGGCTGAATCAACCGCCCCCTGCCTCCCAACAGGTTGTTGGCGCCAAGACCAGCTGAACATCTATGCGGCCGAGATGCTACAACGTCGAGACGCCTTCTTTCTTGATCGCACCCACACGAAGCCGTGTGCACTGCAGAATCAAAGTGATAGTGTGGCCGAGAGAAGGCAAGAAATATGAAGAGGTCAATAACCCATTGTTCTTCTACAATTTGGGCAGATAGTCGGTGGTGGACCAAGTCTGTAGATTTGACAGACTATATTTTTGTTCGGTTGTACTCTAAGCTATTTCCTATTTCCCTGTCATCAAGCGGTTGATTATTACGTTCATTAGGTGCGGTCAAAATAGGACCGATATTACACGCGGTCTTCCCGTAAGGAAAACGTCTGGACGACGACAATGTTGTCGCGGTCGCTCCCTCCTGAGTCTTTGGAAGCTTCAAATGTGAGCTCAGTTTCGCTTTCGTTGTCCGGCCTCCCTGTCGATTCCCAACCGCGAGCGCGCTTACTTGTCGACCTCTGTTGTTGACTCTGGCCTGACTCATTGCTACCCATCTCGTGGCTGTCGACGTCGTCTTTGGCCATGAAGGTGGTGAGGCTGAATGGCCCACGTCGTTGGTGGCCTGAGCTGCCATTGCTGGCGTTCTTTATCTTGCCGCCCATGGCGGAGGGGGCACCACGTTCTGAGTCGTGGAGCTGGGAGGCACCCATGGAGGTGAAGCCAAGTCGGTATCCTACAAGCCGGAATAGTGGGCGGAGGGTTGCAAGGCTGCCTGCGGTGATCGCTAGACCCTGTTCGGTGGTGGACCAGATTGCGATGTCTACGGTTGCATCTGCAGTTGCGCGAGTCAGCGACCAACAAACTTAAATTCGATCACGATGGGGGGCCATGGAGTGGAACCAGACTCACAGAGAAAGTCAGGGTTCTTGAAGTCCTTGACGAACGGCATGCGAACGACGACAGCAGCGCTGGCACTGTAGAAAGAGTCAACCTGTTGCCCAAGTACCAAAAGACAGAAAAGCCAAACTGACATGCAGGCCATGGCCATGATTGGCACAAGCGCCAGCTTTGTCTTCTTGTCCATCTTCAAGTTCCAGATAAGGACAATGGGCAGAATGGCAAACGTGAAGTCGCAGATGACGCTGAAGGCACTGTAAAGGTAGGTGAGAGCGATGATTACGTCCATCGGAACGCAATGGCCGTCCTGCGTCCTCTTGTTCCAGAAATAGGAGATTGGTTGGCATTGAAGGAGAGTGACGAAGAAGAACACGACGCCGGTACAGACCGTCAGCATCATGACGATGTAGATGATCCAGACATCAACCTTTCGGACCGTGATTCGCAGGAGGAAGTACCCGATGGAAATTTTCGAGGCGATCATTGCTAGACAGTACCAAAGGTAGCAGTACCACCAATACTGCTGCCTGTCAGCGCATGTTCCGCCTCAGCATCGTGTGTCCGAGTTAGTCGGCGAGAGAGTTACCATCATAGCGGACTCCCAATCCTCATCGCCGAGGTCCTTTCGATGACGACCGGTCCCATAGTGTACGCCCGTCAACGCACATGAAACGAATAGAATAAAACCTGTCTGTGAATGAACGGGTCAGATCAAGGTCCAAGAAAGCCTGTACCGAGGGCGTTGCCGTACAATAGCGCCAAGCATACACCAATCGTCGACTCCGAAGTTCTTGACGAGGAAGAGTCGAACGTAGCATCGGAGGACGGTGGCTATGACGGCGGTCGTGACAAGTGTTATGCCAACGGCCACAAGTTGCGGCCCACGGGTCTCGATTTCCGCCATTGCGATCTAAAAAAGCGAACTGAGAGATTGCGATGCTCTAGCAGGTCCAAGGCAGAAAGGGATTTGAACGCCGGACGAGTCGTGTTGGTGTCGTCAAAGGAGGGGCTGAGAGGAGCCGCAAGATCGGACGTCGTTCTAAGGGTTCTCCATTCTGACAGAAACGAAGACGGATGGGGAGGGACCTTGTTGAAGATATGCGTCCCTGGGCAAAAACCACAAAATTGCGCTGACCTGGCGCGTATGCTTAGCATTGCACAGTTGCTGCCGTGCGGCGCGGAGGGAACGGGGAGGCACCGGCACCCCTGATTGTCATACGCATAGCTGCGCAGAACCTTGAAGAATACAACCCTAGCATGGCCACGAACCTATGCCGTATTCGAGCTGGATCTTCAAGCGATGGATGTTGTTGGGCCGGGATGAAAGCGGGCACGACCTGTCAACCCATGTGTCAACAATGTCGGGAGATGGGGCGAACCACATCTCGGGTAATCCAGCCTCACACGCCACTCTCTTAGTGTGTGTTAGCCTCAACTAGCGACCGGTGAAGTAGCTGAATCAAGTTGGTCGACCGAGAAACCCACCGGCTGGAATCATTCCCCCGCATAAGACCCGAAGAAATTAAAAGACTCTTCACTCTTGAACCTCGGGAGATTCTTTCGCCAAGGAGTTCAACTCGTAGGGTGACGGTGGGCCGCCTCCTCAAACAGCGCCATTCCGATTCCCCTGAGTGAACGACCGGCTTCCCACGAGGTGCGGCAGGGAACCAAATCCACCACGATGGAAGGATTGGAAAGATTTGGGGGCCATATCGTTGCCTGGATCAAATTCGGACAAAAAGAGACAGGAGCAACATTTGCCTACATGGATGCATCATTGTATCCCGACGTAACATTGCATCTTGGAGGGTCGAAGCGTCGGATTCGGGCGAGAGGAGCTCTTATTCCCATCGGCAAATGCATTTACTTGTTGGGCCTTGACAGGATAATGCTACATACTCTACCTACTTCATGCTCTTAAGAAGCGTGAACCTGAAGAGCCGGCTTAGGCAATTTGATACCCGTGCGAACAGTTCCTTTATTATGCTTGACCAGCGCAAAACGACAAAATATTCACCAGTATGGAGACACTTCTTGCTAAAAGAAGGACAGCTTACGCCTTCCTTGGCAATCTGTCTGACTGTGTCGGAGGAGACGGTTCCACTCAGTCCGCTGGAAGAAAGGGCACCGGCAAGCTGACTGACCAAAGCAGTAAGCAAGACGTGCCGTATCCGGAGGCAGGCATTTCGGTACTAATGCAGGTCGAATGGTGAGGAAGTTTGAAAGTCAATCATCTCAGGGGAAGAGGACTAGCACGGATGTTAGGACTTAGATTCTGCTGGCAGGACCAGGGGAAAGCTCAGTTACGTCCAGCGAGTGGTGGGAATCATTGAAGAATGGACCTCGAACATGGTGGTGGACTGGAGCCAGTAGCAACAGACAAGACACACTATTCTCCAATAGGGAATTGATTGTCTCAAGAATCTTCCCCACCCGTTTTGCCTTCCGGTCCTGTTTAGGGGAAAGGATAATCCACTCGCACCCAAACAGCTTGCTTGTACGTGCGTTTCTGGCTGAATGACAGGCGGTGCTCCTTCTGCTTATGCCAGTTATCTTCTTGATTTTTGGTGTGGAAATGTGCCTTGCGACTGGCAGGTTTTGAAACACTATGAAAGACTGCTAACACGCTCTGTCTGGTGATGCAGGGCCCTGGAAAGTATCTTAACTTTGAGCAAGGTTCAACGGAAGCCTTGTCACACTGCCCGTTGTTATCGCCATCAACAGAACCCCATATGACATAGACTAGACAGATCTATGGCGTTCGGACAATACCAAGATCCATCATGGCTTCACTTTGTCCGTTCCCACTTCGCCGTGTTGGGTCAGATTGCGTCAGGTGTTGATCCTGGTTCCGAAGAGACCGGGTAACACGGATGCGTGTCCGCTGGCCCCAATTGAACCCCCACCCGCTGAACCGCATTGATAAAATCCTGGGAACACAACAAACGTCCTTCCATGTGCAAATTGGAAGACCCGATGTGGCAGAAGATCATCGCTGCTACCTGACACTTCTGCAAGGCAAACCCGCTACCCAACACCCAGTCAATAAGCAGAAACTCAACTCACAAATCTGAAGTCCAGTCTCTTGCTGCCCTTGTCTGTGGTAGTATCCAAATATCGCTGACGCTCCTCTGGTGACATGGCGTCCCAAATCTGGTCTCGCTGCTTGTTTCTCCAAACATAGTAGAACTTGGCGCATGCGTACACCACGATGTTCAAACTGGCAATTCCAACCAAAACCCTGTTGCCGCGGCGATACTGCGGGCGATCGTCTCGCCGGTAGATATTAGCGCTGATAATGGACTGTATCTGTACCGACATATTGTATAGCGCCGCCGATACTGTCCTTGTCCTGACAGTATTTGAATTGCGGCTTGCCCAACCAACTTGCCTAGATGGCAAAAAAACATTAACACGGTCTTTTGAATAGACAGATGGTTGAGACGACTCACATGGGATGGGGCGAGGGGTAAGACAGCAGCACAATCACCAATGCATATGAGGCCCATCGATTGACATCGGATGGTATGACCGCAAGGGCAATCACGCATGGTAAGAGCCACAACTGAACGAAACCGCCAAGCAGGGCCCGCTGATTGATTCTCTCCGAGAACCATGTCAACAGCAACATCTGTGTCATCCTTGGTTAGCTATTTTTGAGAATACCCGCAACCATTGCGCAGTCTTACGTTCAGCGTGGTTGTAACTTGGCATGGAATGCTGAGAAGGTTCGTATCGAAAGTGTCGAATCCAAGTTGTCGCAGTGTAAGAGTAAGGTACTGGTCAGGTGGTCCAGCCGGAACACCGAATGTGAGCCCGATAATGTAGATAGGCCACAAGTCATAGTCGCACAAGGACTCCCAAAGCATCTTGAATGTAATGGCCTGACGATTATGCATGTCGCTCTTGGAGGGATCGTCTCGAAGTATACGGGTGACCATGATCTTTTCCTCATGCTCCGTGAACCAGCCTTTAGGCCGCCAAGGCGCCCTGGTCTGAGTTGGGGATGGCACCATGATGAACACGGACCATATCCCAATCACCAGTGTCAGGATACCTTCTAAAAGAAACAGCCTGGAGTTTTTTTAGTGACTGTGGCACGGATGGAACGTAACTCGACCTTACCAGCGCCAACCTTCATATCCGTGGTACCCTCGCAATCGGAGAAGCCCGTACGCTAGTAAGGGGGCGATGACATCGGTCAAACGATTCGCCATCCAAAACAGCGCCAGTCTGAACGGCAGTTCAGTGCTTTTAAAGAAGTATGACATGTACTATAACAAGAAATTGATAAAAGGTAAGCCTAGGCGACTGATGCAGAATCCTGTGAAGAATGGTAAATGCCTACCAAGATAACATCAGGGATGAAGCCACCTTGAAGCATCCCGATCAAGGCACGAGTTGCAAGAAAAGACAAACGTCCATTGAGCCAGAATTGGGCTGCGCTAACAATGCTCCAAAGTATCATTTGTGCCGGGATCCAGCGGTCACTAGTTCCCTTGCTTGTCAGCGTGACTTTGTGAATCACATGGGAAGACCACTTACGGTCCAATCTTCTTACTGATCAACTGACTGGGCAGCTCAGCCAGAAGAAATGAGACCCTGAATACAGTTTGACCAAAATTGTAGTCATTGGTGTCAAGCCCAAGATCATCAAGGAAGTTGTCTGAATTGGCTTGGCTGATGTTGGACCGGTCCAGGTCGAGGGCGAAGAAGGCGACGCAAGACCAAGCGGTGACTCTCCAGTCAATCTTCTTGACCAAGGGAGTCTCTTCTGCCCAGGTCCATCGGAAGTCGGGGTCAAAACGATGCCGGTTCTCGTAATTTTCAGACGGCTGAAAGTAAACAGCCAACTGGGGGTCGTCGAATACCGAAGGTTGGGTTGCGATCTCGTCCGGCTTGTGCGAGATGGTTTGCCGGCGCCACAGACTCGAAATATTAGTATAAGGCTTTTCCGCAACACGATCACCTGCTCGCTCCTCCAAGATACGGTGGCGAATCTTTTGAGTGGTTTCAGAGTCCGAGACCCTAACGACTTTCTCGTTTGCATTTTGGACTCCAGAGTCATTTGTCGGTGTAGACTTCGAAGTCTGGACGCTGTCTGGGTTGAGGGCCATGGTACACTTGCGTTTATAGGGAATCTTCAGTGACAAGTGATGTCAAACTTGTCGAAACTCATAACTTTTCCTCAAAGCAACGGGCACTAGTCGGGGTTTTAATTGCTTCAGATCCATGACTTCACTGGACTTACGACACTACCACCGACCACGAGGTTAGTATGCCACATTGGATATGGCCGACCATGTCACGTTAGAATACCGATATATTGTGCCATTTCTCGTCGTCAGGTTGCGAAATCTGGTTGGCTGTGATCCCTGGAAAGCCATCTTGGCAAATGGCATCAGCAGTAAGGGCAATGACAGCTTTCAAATCTTATTCACATATTGGCAGCACGAAACGTTATTCGCCCCCACGTCTTGTTCACTTGTCCGGAGTTCACTGGGCTGGCTAAACCCACCCATCGATTATGTGCTTGGTTTTCGACGAAGCTTCCATAGAAAATTAAATACTATCAGCAGCCTTGTGGCCCATTCCCTATATTTTTGTGCATTATTTTCTGAAAGATGAAACATAACAGCCCCGAAGGAACGAGGAGATGATCCAGTGGCCCCGGCTGCCAAGTGATAATAGCTGCCGGAATACAACGCTGTCGATGATGACATTATGCAGAGGGATCGCGTTAAAAGCGCAGGATCATCACTAAAGAACACAGTGCAACTTTTCGGGACCAATTTCAGTACGTATTTTGATTGGGAAGGAAGAGGGAACCGGCAAAGATTGTGGCTAAATTGGAATTTACCAAGCTATTAGTCCCATTAACCTGCAACGACAGCAATCTGTGGCAAGCTTATCTGATGCGGCTCAGGAAGGCCGTAAATTATAATACTTTAAAGTGTTTTTAGCGTCAAGCTGCCTCGGGAACCTTTTTCTATGTGATAGAATGCTAGCAGCTTAAGCAGGGCCCGAGAAAAAGGAAATCTTAATGCAATCTTTAGGAATATGAGTCAGACCTCGAGTTTATCCTAGACATGCTACCCTTCGATGGTCCTTTCTAGATAGTCAAAAAGGTACTGTACTTCTATAGAATAATTGTTCCTTTTTCCTCCCAAGTATTGTCGTCCTCGATTTGCAAAAGATGTGCCAACGCCCAATCTTGGTCGTTGGCATAAGGATCTTTGTAGTGAGCCAGCTGACCATTTACAGACCGAGGGTAAATCCATGCACAAGATCCTCTGCCTTCAGGCGTGAAAAGAGAAAAGTTGGCTCGCAAGATGCCGTCGGACTGGTCCTCGTACGAAACGTCTCCAGTCACTTTGCTGAAATGGTGCAATGCGATGGCATTCAGAGTGCTCCAATAATGGGGGAATGTATCTCCCCAAGTACGATCCTTTCCGAACCAGTGACCATCCCAGTGTCGGATAGAAACGTCGTAAAGTCGATAGTCTGGCTGCTTTCCGGCAAATCGGAGAAGCACCTCAATTTGTAGCTTAGCCGCCGAGAGCCAGATCGTGTCCCCTGTTGCCCGATAAAGCTCCAGTAGTATGATTGCAGCAGGGGCAACGATAGATTGCTCAAAGTTGACCTCAAAGGGTGGGTAGTTCGTTCCTCGCTGCAGAATTTTCTGGCCGTGTGAGACGAACAAATTCTTCGCCCTATTGAAGGATTTCTCGTCTC
The DNA here is from genome assembly GCF_001672515.1 of Colletotrichum higginsianum IMI 349063. Lineage (NCBI taxonomy): Eukaryota > Fungi > Ascomycota > Sordariomycetes > Glomerellales > Glomerellaceae > Colletotrichum > Colletotrichum higginsianum. The sequence continues at coordinate 27,289 of NC_030957.1, read as the reverse complement.
CTGCTGCCTTCAGAGCTCGGAGGCCTTCGAGAATGGGCAAGCCGATAGCATAGAGGGACGCACCGCCTTCATCGTAGAAGCGTTCTAGTGTTTCCATGAACCTGGTGATCGGGGATTTACCAGAAATAGCGGGAATACCGATTGTTGCGGCAACTAGATGTAGCTGTAACACCCAAGGCCAGTTGTATAGGCGCTTGTTCTTGTATGTGCCAGTTCCGAACGGGGCATCGAAAACAAATCCACTATCATCCTGAAGTTTTGTGCACACAAATGTGTAGTATGCCATGAATGACCCTCTCAGCGTGCTCTCCGGTGTTTTCTTCAGCCAGCGACCAATGAGGACACCCATGCCAACCCGCTCGCGCCCAGCATTCCGATCTTGCTGAGTTTCGTAGAAAGGAAATGCTTCGGCTTGATTATCATAGACAACATAAGCCCCGTGAAGAAGGTTGTCGGCATCCCTTACTTGTTGTTTCTCGACAATGAATTCGATTCGACGCTTGATGAGATCATCAAAACGGGGAACGGTGTTGAGGTAAACAATTGACTCCTTCTGGTCACCCCCTTGACCAGTGATAACGCGCAGAGTCTTTTGGCCCATATCTCCAGCATGATGAAAAAAGGCAAAGCTTGAGCCATCTTGTTGCACTCTCTGACCATTCACCGTTGTTGCCGAGTTGATGGCAGCAGCGTCACCCGTCATTCGAACCTTGACGGATTCCCCACACACCAGTGTATGCTTTGGAATATCGAAGTGGATAAACTGACTCGATCGGCGGGCGCACTGGGCGAAAAAGTTGTCCCAGTCATTGTGCCAGAACAAAGTCCACTCGATGATGCTTGACTGCCCTGGTTCGAGAACGGGTATGGAAGGATGAAGGAGAAACACGCCCCGAGTGTTGGAATGAGTCACTTCATCCCGAGACTCAATGCTGTAGCCGGACAACGAGCCTCTCGTGAGTACCAGACCCAAATCCCGGCCATGACCTCCCATCTGGCTCAGTTTCACCCATGCTGAACTGCCCCCATTGACCCACAAATGGGCATGCGTACGAGAACGGAGTGCATCCGAAGTGTTGGTGTAGTGGTCGTTGAATGGGGTGTAAATTGCAAATGATGTCTCTCCTGTTGCCGAAAGATTGAGTGGAATGGTGCCCTGGTTGCGGAACTCGTAAGTCTCCGTGAAAGACTGTGTCCGGCTGTTGAGATGTCGGCGGACAACAAGCTCCAAGGGCCCAGCATGATAAGTTGCGACTGTGATATCGCGGCCAAGAGATGTGTCGATGCGGGGACTGTTCCAGAAAAGTCGATGAAGTAGATTAGCACCCAGGTCTGCGAATCCCAAGCCCCAACGACTACCCAGAGGCTGCCAAGGTGCGTTGGCCGGAGAGCTGACCCAATTCAAAGGGACTTCGGCACGGGGATCTAGGATCTCCAGAACGGCTCCAGTGGCCCTGTCGACGTGAATGTGGAATTCTTCGTTGTATAGCTCAATAGTTCGAACCATATTTGCGGTGATGTGTACAAGATGGGGATGTGTTGTCTAGGAAAATATACCGATGCCTCTAGAGGCAACCACGGCTATTCATCTGGCCGAAAAGAACACCAACGTGTCAAATTAGACGTCTGTTGTGTGACACTCGTTGAGACATAGCGCACATGATTCATGACATCATGAGACGAAACTCTAATGCTTGGCACAATCTGCAGTCACCAGACCTTGAGCAAGACGCGGTCTTTTGCTACAGTATCTGCAGCGGCGAGCGAGCGTTCGACATACTTGCTCTATTGATTGTGGTTAATCTATTGGAACATTTTACGTGAAGAGAAACTCGCGAAGAGTGATGCAAAGAAGCAGACGGCAAAGTACCGAACCCAATCAGTCAAAAGCTTCTAGCTGGAAAGCACAACGCCAGTATGCATATTGTTGTCTTCTCATGCCAGAGCGAGGGACTTAGGGACTCAGCAAAGCGCGAGCAAGTAGTTGGGCTACTGCGTGCGTGTCTAGATTGTACAAAATTCATACGACTGAAAACAAAGTCAGTAATTTTCCGTAGTTGATTATCTAAGCAAAACATACCAAGTCATGCCACGCAACCCCTGCATATTCAGACTGACTCTTGCCCAAATGTGTGAAGCCCAATGCTTGATAGTAAGAAACAAGCCTGTCATAAGTAAGAATTGAGATCCTGTCTGCTTGAACTGTTCGTCTCATTTCTTCGATATAGACTGCCATCAGCTTCTTGCCGTAGCCCAATCTTTGGAAAGGTGGTGACACAGCAAGCGAGTGAAGCGCAATGGTTCTGCCGTCAGGATTATGGCCAACTTGGTATGTCGCCGAAGGGATCGTCTTCCAGGTCACTGGGACGGCCATGTCCTCATCTTTAACGACCCGCGAAGCTGATTGTGTGGAAATAGTATGCGCGATCAGTCTGTCATCTTTGGATCCTTCAGACACATCAGCCAAAACCGGTATGCTGCCTTGTTGTCGTGTCCCCTCAAGGTAACCCGTAGCTCCACGGAGGAACAACCCGAGGCAAATAGAAGGGCAGACTGTCAAACGGTACTCAATCTAAAATTAGATGCGCGTTAGATTCCTGATTGACGTTACGAGGGTTGAGTACCTGGAAGAATACAACATTGCAAGCTACAGGATGTGCAAAATTCAAATGTCGGTGAAGAACCACTGTTACAAGTTGGATGACGGTGTTTACCTTTTCGCGAGTCGCAGCTTCAGCAGGTGGAAAGGCTGCGGACTCGACAGTTACGCACTGATCGAGATCGCTCACAGACAAAGGCCGGATGTAGAGTGTCATTGTAAGGTACTGGTTGCTAGGAGGGGGGGGCAGAGTCTGTCTTGAAAAGAACAGGATGCACGACAGCCAGGTGTCAGATATCTTCTGTTCATATAGCTAAGGAAATAGCAAGTAGAATTTTGCATTGCATCAGCGTAGCAGTGCACTTAGATTTGATATTGTCTTAAAATAGACAACTAGGGTTTGCAGCCCTTATTAGCCTAAATATTAAGTCCTTAGTATTTTAAAGCTACCTATTATAAGATAGCTTAATACTAGTCTTACTACACTTTAAAAGAATATCATTCTTCTATTTTAATAGTTTAATAATAGGCCTTAGTATATCTCTATTTTATACTATCTTACTAGATATACTAGTTTTAATTAAGATAATAGCCTTTTTAAAGCTTTTAGTTTTATTAACTAAATAAATTAAATAAAAGTTGTATTATGCTATTAATAATTTACACTAGATCTCTTTATAAGCTTACTTAGATCTTCTATTTAATTGTCTAGATTACACTAAATATTTAGATGTATGTATCTCTATATATTATACTATTTATAGTATTAGTTATAATCGAGTTTACTTTAGGCTAAACTTATAATTAACTACAGTAGTTGTAGGTTAAAAGCTTTTTAGAGGACAGGGAGACTATAAACTGTAACTACACTTAACTTAGTATTAGTACAATTAGCTACTTACAGACGTACTCCCTTTGCTTTCTAGGCATATCGCCGGTCTAATCTAAGAAGGGAAGGGATAGTTAGGCCAACGTCGCGCAATACCTGATGCGTAGGCAAGACTTACAGCATACCATAGTTCAGGCTGCAACAAATAGGTACAGGCTGGATCAGCAACCTAGGAGGAAGCCGAAAATGGTCATTTGCGGCGTGCACTCCTCTAACTAGTCATTATTAGTTCTCGTTCAAGGTTGGCATGCAGATCAAAGGTGTAAGCACCTTCAGATTTCATGTCATTCTCGCCGATATCTTACCTTCTTGGCCGCGCCCCCTCGTTAAACTTAGGTCAGGGATCTGAATGAGAATACCGAGACAGGGTTCTCCTACACATTTTGTAGCTGACCCCAGCACTCAGGTCAGCGTGTAGCGGAAAGTATTGCCTCTCTATCCAAAGAGAGAAAGATTAACGCGGCGCTAAGTAAGCGTCACTTGGAAAACTGTCACCACAATTTCATCGGAGACATGCGTACCAGCCTGTTTCCCCAGACTAATCCTTGTCGTTTACCCCGCGAATGCGGATTTTCCCCCAAGTCTCCCGACACTCGACTCGATGGAAGAGACTGCAGCATAGAAGATGTCAGATAATTGGCTAATCGTTGCTTTAACTTCGGAACCGGCTAGAATCTCCAGACATCTAGAGATGGCTACCGCGGTAACCCTAAGCTGGTTCTGTGAGTTTGAAGCAAGCCCCGCAAGCAGCGAAACGCAGGAGCACATGCACGAAAGACCCAACATCTGCTCTATATAAGGAGAACACCCACCGGCCTTTCAATTGTCCTGAAATTTTGTTTCTATTTCCATTCAAAGACTTTGTCTAGGACTTTTTATGTATTTGAGATTACTCTGCCCTCCGACTCTATTTTAGTTTTCATCATCTTATCGTCATGGGACACTCCATTGAGGATGATGGCGCCAAACAAGGCGTCCAGCACGTGGAACGAGATGATGCTGTCACCGAAATCATCAAGCCGGTGGATCACCGCGACTTGGAGCGAGTCGAAGAGACTCAACCTGGCACCTTTGTTTGGCTCTGTGTTGCGGCAACCGCCATCGGTGGAATGCTATTCGGTTACGACACCGGAGTCATCTCCGGAGTTCTTGTAGTCATTGGCACAGATCTCGGAGGAAAGGAGTTGACTCACTCAGAGAAGGAGTTGATAACAGCTCTTACCGCGGCCGGAGCCCTCATTGGTGCTGTTATTGCAGGTATCACAGCCGACAAATACGGAAGAAAACCAGCCATCTGGTTTGCGTCTGTTCTTTTCACCCTTGGAGCTCTCATCCAGGCAACATCCTACACTGTTGCGCAAATGGCGGCTGGACGTCTTGTTATCGGCTTTGGCGTCGGGTCCGCTTCTATGGTATGACGACTTTACAATGTCCAATTCCTACTGAACTCCGGGACATGAGACTGACGTGTTTCCTTCTCACAGATCGTACCGTTGTACATTGCAGAAATTTCTCCAGCCCGGTTCCGAGGTCGTATGATCTCAGTCGATATGATATTTCTTGGCGCCGGCTCGGTCCTTGCCTATGCCTTTGCCGCAGCGTTCTACACCACATCCCACGGTTGGAGATATATGGTCGGCATTGGAGGCATCCCTTCAATCGTCCTTGGAGTTCTCCTGTTTTGGTGCCCCGAGTCCCCTCGGCAGCTTATGTTTCACGACCATCGGGAAGAATGCATTCGCGTATTGAAGCAAATCTATCCTCATGGCAGAGAGGACGAAATTGCCGACAAAGTTGTGTCTATCGAACGCGGTGTAAACCAGTCGAAGGCACTGAACGAAGAGATCTCCCTCCGGAAGTCCGTCACAAGTCTCTGGACCGTCCGAGCCAACTTGCGAGCCGTCATTGCTGCCTGTGGTCTTATGGCATTCCAGCAGCTTTGTGGATTCAACACGCTCATGTACTACTCGAGCACTCTGTTTGATATTGTGGGATTCTCGAACCCCATCGCTGTGGGAACAGTTGTGGCCGGGACAAACTTCATCTTCACAGTATTGTCAATCTTCCTCATCGACCGGGTTGGGCGCCGAAGACTTCTGCTTTGGACCATGTGGGGCATGCCGGTGTGCCTTGCCATTGCAGCCATTGCTTTCCACTGGATACCTCTAGACAACGACACTCTCAAGCTGACTTCTCAAGAGGTAGGCTGGCCAGCCATCTTGGTGTTGGTCGCCATGATCATGTTTGTTGCCTTCTACGCCGCCGGGCTGGGATGTGTGCCCTGGCAAGCCAACGAGTTCTTGCCTATGGAGGTTCGGGCGATGGGAACCATGATGATCAATATCTTCAACTGGGGACCAAACATCATCGTTTCTTCCACATTCTTGTCAATGATGCGCGGCATGACTCCATCCGGAACTTTTGGGTTTTATGCCGGCTTGTCATTTATGGGCTGGGTGTTTGTTATCTTCTGTTATCCCGAGGCAGCAAACATGACATTGGAAGAAATCAGGGTAGTCTTTGAACATGGCTTTGGCGTAAGGTATGCCGAAGAATGGAGGAAGCAGAGAAGACTTGCTATCCAAGCTTGCAAAGAAAACAACATAGTCTAGAGGAGTATCTAATCATATCACTTAAGTAATTACTAAAGACTTATCTGTAGTTTAAAGTGTAGTTAGGGCTAGCAGCAAGAGATGCTTACATTACATTCTACAGCTTCATACTTACCTGGAGAATATGGTATTAAACATGATGAGAAAATAGCTAATAAATAATCGTACGGCGGCAGCTTGAGAAAATCGTTGTTGAAGTAGGAGTAGCTTTGTGGACAGCGACGCCGACAAAACCGCCGAGATAAATGCCGGAGCCGAAGCCGGAATCCCGGGCCGCTGTTGCGTCTGGAGTGAATGTTCCGCAACACCTGATGTGTAGGGCCGTGGCTACTTCGGTCGTTATCTGTAGGGTCTCCAGTAACAGTGTGAATGTTATCTCCTGGGAGAGTATTCTATTGTAGTAGACAGCGCAGATCCCTTTAGCTCCTTTCAGAAAAAGAAAACACCCGAACGTTTTCTGTGTGTCTTCATCCTTGAGACGTTTAGAGTCAATTGATGCCGCAAGAGCACTAGTATACCTAAAAGATGGCTATTGCGTCTGGCAGTGCCTTATCCTCCTCTAAACTAAGATGTCGGCTCCTGGGGATATTTCTTGTGAAACTTTACCACCGCGCCTTGAATTTGATTAATGCGTTTAGGCAGGTCTGCTTTGCGTGAATAGCCTAGACCGCGGAACTCCCATAATGAAACCTCACGGCGCGAGTCAAGAACCTGCTCCAAGGTCTTCCCAAGCTTATCGAAGGCGCCAATTTGGCCGTCGAAATGCTTAGCATCCCACGCGCTAAGCGCATCCAGGGTCCCGGCAGGACGGGAGACAATGCTTTCAACCCAAGTCTTAACTGATAAAGGATCACCGCCGCCCTTTAGGGACCAAGTCTTATCCTGCAGCTTTCCATTAGGCTGAGGGTTGCCCACTGTGCCTCCGCAGAATCGCTTGTCAAGCCTAAGTACTCAAAAGTTAGCAGATTATTTAATAATGTCTTTTGCTTTTTCTTACTTAAGTTTACCATCCTTAGTGTTTTGGTAACAAGCTAGGTGCTCAAGTATGTCCCAAAGTTGAACGCTCTCAGGCAGCTTCTTCTCAACAAGGCTAAACACTGAAGTCCAACTATTGCGTGGCATAAGCCATACTAAAGTCTTAGGGCCTTGTGTTGATATACCTTTTCTTCTCAATGGGTGGAAGATGCTTGCGGTAAGCTCCCGAGCCTCCTTAATGTTCGTCAACATAATCGATAAGAAGCCTATGACATCTTTTGTAGCCCAGTCTGAACCGCCAGTTGCCTCTTGAAAGTATTTGGAGTCAAGCCAGTTCTTTTGAACATATACCAAGTTCTTCATCCAATTTTTTTGTCGGATTACTAATGGATGGTCTTCTTTCTGAAAGGCTGCGATTAAGAGGTCCTGTACAGCCTCGAGCATCAAGGGTGCCGTAGCTTGCACATCCCAGGTCGCTTTGCCGGAGACTTTAGATACACCAGGGAAGACCATTTTCCTCCAAGGGTTACAACTGTCACGAGAACCCTTGGAGTCCTGGATAGTAAAAGTTTCCCTAGTATCGAGTTCTGCCTATTAGGGCTGTGTTAGCCGACGGCATTCAGCTTGGTTACAGTGTCGTAAAGGTACTTACCATATTGTCCATAACGTTACCGATTATGCTTTCAAGCTCTTGTGTATCACCCAGATCGCAAAGTAGATCGTATTCGAGGTTTAGAAGCGATTTTACTGCTGGAGTGGTATCTACACCAAGGAACCACCCATTACCAGTTTGGCCTAATACCTGATGGCCTTTCATAGCTGTATTTGCCTCATCTGTACACTCCATGTTGAATATAGGCATGTGCGGAGTTTCGATCTCGAAACCTATCTTTGGTGTTCGGGCAGCTTGTACTAGGAATAGGTGTGTAAGATAGAATGCAAGTATAGTAAAGCTTAAGCTAAACATAATAGGCGAGTGAGATAAAGGAACAAGGATAAAATAAATTGTAAGGATAAGCTGTTTTACTGCAAACTTCCTCTTGCAGAGAGGGTTTAAATAGGGAGGTGAAATGTTATACTAGAGGTCAGTATGTAGAATAGATTTTAAGAATACAGAGGTAGGTCATAAGCTTATATATTCTTTAACCGACATAGTATCAGCATAATATGCAGGTTAGTACTGCTAAGATTATTTGTATTATTAGAATGACTCTATGACGTAGGTCTATTAGCTGCTTAAAGTATCCCACCGGGTGCAACTGGGCCTCCCTTCGCTCAAGTCCGAAAAACCCTAGTAGGTCATAAATAGATACTTCCTAAATTGTTAATTAGAATAAAATTTCTTGCATATGCCTTTAAATAGGGTCCCTACCCTCAGTAGAGTAAGGTCAAGCTGCGTAAGCAGACAATAAATCCACTCTTGTAGTTTAAAGCACCTCCTACCCTTTATATTTAGCAGGTTTAAGTATAGCTACTAGAATATCTAGAAAAAAGTCTGCAGCTATGCAATCTGTAACGTAAAAGTAGATTATTTTGTTATAATTTATTAAAGATAGCAGTGTTCGCATAGTCGATTGGCCCTGCATAGAATGTAATCTAATGTGTTACTTAATGCTTGTCGTTCAATATGGCAACCGATTTGTTAATCTGGGATTGGGTCAATCAGGCAGCTGCGCCAGAAGATGCATAGCCACCGTAGCCGAAGCCTAGGCTCAGGAGTTTGCATTATCTGTCCAAGACCTCTGTTTTACCGACCACCTAAGATGTGCTGCAGCCGACAGCGTTGGCATATCAAGCAAACAGTCGAGATATCACGTCCGATTCAGGCAGCTATTTGAAAATCGTCGCCACCGAAAGCCTGTATTCCGATCGACATTCTAACGACCCGAGTAATTAGTGAGCTAGATAGACCCCCTTTACGTCGCATACACGCCTCCAGCTTGGACAGAGGCTCATTACATTCTATAGTCAACCTTTTGAAAATGACCTGCGAGTAGATGTGCATCTGTGTCTGCCACCTTTGGGTGTATTAGGCGAGGCGCAGAAAGTCGAAGCTTCTTAAGCATGTCGGCTCTCTCGCCCTCAGCTATATCAACCTTTCAGCATCCAAAATCCGATGCACCACTCCCACATCCCAAAAGGCCCTGGTGGTTTCTCTATGACTATGCAGTGCCACTTCTCCAAGTGGGTGGCTAGACGAGTGTTGCACCCATTCGTCTCGTCATCCAGGCCCGAAAGATGACAGTTCACCCTAAACCTAAGCCATCAGGTGGGTTAAGCTCCAGGAATCGATTTCTCGCGGATCAATTCTAGGGACTTTCAAGGCGCCACTGAGTTGCTGAAATCAGGTGCTGCGCGCATTAGGGATGTCGAGATAGAAGTGGAAGGGCTTGAGGCGGAGCTGTTTGGAGGCGTTCCTGATTGCCGCAGCCAAGTCTAGAGACAGGGTGTGGTATACATTCTGGACTTTGGACTCTGAGGCATCATGCTTGTTTCAAGACGGTCGGGCGCAGACAGATGCATACGGTAGGAGAGGCAGAGCGTTAGGCAACGTAGCGAACTCTCTGCGCCAATACTCTAGTCTCCTAGCGTAATACCTATCTGCCTCATCTGCCTGCTCGCGCTTGGCGTAGTTAAGTTGCAAGAGCAAGCGCAACCCTTAAGACTGCAAACGATATGCCTAGTTCAAGTCCTAGAGGAACAACGACTAACCAATAACATTAGTAATAATATAGTAATATCCAAACACAATGTTATACACGTCCATGCTACAAAGAAGCACCGTAATTCCTAAGATTTTACCCCTCTTGATATCCTACACGCGTCTCAAGCTTGTCCATCGCCTGCTTAAAGTCGTCCTTATTAGCAACAGCAACATGCTCCAGCTCAAATGCTGACGAAGCCAAGAGGCCCTGCACAGGCCTGCCCTCCCTGACGCGTTGACTGAAACACATGCGCAGACACTTGTAGTAATGCGTCGTCGCCTGAAGTGCGTGGCGAAGACGCATCATGTTCAGAGGCCTGGCGATGCAGTAGTGAAAACCCATATTGTAGGCGGCCTGGTTGAGGAGATACCTGCTGACGAACCAGATCCGGGCTTTGGCACGGGACATGCGTTCTTGGCGGAGGATTTGGGCTTGGATGCGGGGTGAAGCAAGCTGGTCTCGAGCTTGTACTGCTGCCATTTCTCGCCGTCATCAGAGGATGTTGATGATGCGTTGTTGCCGTCGTTTTTGGACACTGATGTGGCCTCGCTGTCGCTGGAGGAAACACCTGGAGTCTGACTCCCGCTCATAAAGTCGCCTGCAGTGGTGGTAGTGGTGGTCCTGGACAGCCCCAGGACGACGGTAGAGACTGAAGAGGGATCAAAAGGTGGAAGAGGAGGAGGAGAAGGAGTAGAAGACGGCTGGTCCCTCTCCTTGCTCCCTCCTTCGAAATCCTCCTCGCCATCACCATCCTTGCGGCAGTCGTACAAACCTGAACAACACTATCTCCGCCCAGCAACTTGACAACAGGCACATTCGCGCCAAGTTCCTTCAAGAACCAGTTTCAAATCTCCACGCCAACAAGCAAGCCGATACCAAGATCAATCACCAGCCGATAGGCGTTCTCCCCAGCCCGTCTAACACAAAGCTGAAGCATGGTGTCCAGTCGCGCACAGAACGCCTTAACAACAATTACAACCGCTTCCTCTTCACCCTTTGCATCTCAACCCACTGTCTGACACTTCCACCAGCAGCAGTTGCATCGCCACCAGCAGCAGCCTGGTCACTACCATGCAACAGGATCACAGGCGTCATGTCGCCCAATCTCGGATCCCTCAGCCAGTGAATCCTACTCTCCAGCCCCTCAACCTCGCCTGCAGGCACAGGCTTAGTTGGAGGCTCAATACCTAAGGCGATGTTCAGCAAGATGGCACTACCCAGCCTACCACCCCTCATAGCCTGTGCAAAAGCATAATGCACATCCGTCTCGGACAATCTCATCAAGCGGATTGCATCAAAGTGCTCCACAAGGTGATTTGTCCGCTCCTTGGATTTAACAATGTAGCCTACACCAGTAATGTGGCCGATATGGATCACCGACCCGGCCAGGCCGTGCGCTCGACGGGCCGCGGCGAGGGACGTTATGAAGAGGTTGCCGATGTGGTAGTTTGTCTATCCAATGTTGCCGACGGTGGAGGCGGAGGACGAGAGCATGACGAAAAAGTCAGGTTTGTCTCCCTGCTGTGCCGATGAAGGCTCGAACTGAGAAAACTCGAAGTCAAGAATTTCGGTCCCTTCTACCTTTGCCGCGAGCGTCCCGTTCAACTCGTCGCTGCTCATGTCGAGTAAGAGCCTGTCCTGCAACAACATGGCGCACTGAGCCACGCCCTCAACGGATTCTTGAGAAGTGACGTCGATCAGGAGAACGCGGACAGAAGCGCCAAGACGCTGCGTCTCAGAGAGGAAGATAGGGTCGACACTGGGGTTGCAGGAGGTGATGACTAGGTGTTTGGCACCATTTTTGAGCGCCCACTTGCAGAGTGACAGTCCAAGGACGCCTGCGGCACCGACCATGGAGTACATACGGTCGGGGCGGAAGAACCCCTGCGTCGAGAGGGTAGGAGTCGTAACGAAGAGACTTGGAAGAGTCAGTCTGCCAGTTAGTGATGTAGCGTTTGGAAGACAACGAGGCGGCGCTGATGCTGGACAGGGCTGCCACTTCGATCATCTCTCGCAGGGTATTTCTTCGTCGTCGGGTGTTGCCATTTCCTGGCTATCCAAGACGGATTCCTCGAGGAGGAGAGAAATCGCTGTAGCTGTCGTCTGCTCGCGCGAGAGGAATGTCTTACGCAAAAGCTGCGCGTCCAGCTGTACCACCTCGCGAACCAGGGGCAGGCACTCCCACAAACCCTCACCAACAGACGAAAAAGCGGGCAGTCCACGTACAGAGACACATCATAAGGCACTGCTCCTTCTATAGCACGTTTTGATGACTGCGTGTGCAATCTCATCCAAGAGCCAGGGGCGTCGTCAGCATCATCAGAGGACGTTATTAACCCTAGGATTTGCTCTTGTAGATTCTTAGTAAACGAAGTTATGGAAGCTGGCCAGCGACTGACTCGTTCTCCTCTGACCTGTGGCCACCACATATGACAAAACCATTCGAGTCAGCTGCCGCGCGGCACCCTACTGTACCCACCCTACTGCACCCACCCTTTGTTATTAGTTGTTCAGCTGCAATGTAGTTGTCTCTGCGCAGTCAAGTTCACTAATCACAGCACTATATACACAGAAGTAGGGACAAAACATAAGGCTTTTGCTTAACAAGGGAACAATAGGAACAATACTCCTTTAATTAATTAGTAGCTCTCTATTAGGATTAACTTACAGTACCTTCCCTTTCAGGTATGCATTTACTGTATAATACTAATTTCTTTAAATTCAACCTACTGCTCTAAGTTGCTTCCTATACTCTTTTTTATTTAATAGCTCTAGTTAACTTTTACGCTCTACTTACTCTATAGTTTTTAGTCTAGTTAACTCCTTTAGTTAGACATACTACATTACATTAAGGAGGGTAGCTATTAAATGCTACAGAAGGGGGTTAGTTTAAGGTAGGATAGTTTAAGGGGGGCCAGCCCCCCTGACTTCAACCCGCCTACCAACCCCCCACAGATAAGATTTTATTTGCGTCACTTTTATATTACTAGGCCCCACTGATAGACGCTGCCCCTTGATAACCAGGTGTAGAAAAGTAACATTTAAATCAGGATTACATCTCGTAGACTTTCGCATCATTCTTCATCTTTCAACAACTTGTTACAAGCTTCTTCAGCTAAGACTTCTTTTACCTTTCGGGACAACTATAATCATGAAAGCATTTACCTTCCTCTCCATCCTGGCCCTAGCCTCCTCAGCAGCTGCCGTCGCCGTTGACAGCCGCGCAACTCTGCCGGGATTTGCTGAGCGCGCTTGTGGCACTACCGGCGGTACGTTGTCCCCCTTATATGCCCTACTCGATTGACAGACTGCATGGCACAAAGTTTCAACCCGAATGGCACAAAGCTGACACAGGCTAATCCCTACAATAGCTCCCTGTACCTCTGGTGACGACTGCTGCACCTACTGTGACCCGTATTCCGGCTGGACGTGCACTGATTCCACCAGCTATTGTATTGAGAAAGGCCGTAAGTCTAAACTCTATTCTTTGCGATTGAGCTGCATACTGACTTGTTGGCTTTCTAGAGGTTCCTGCTTTTGGCCAAAACGATTGTTGCTCTAAGGCTGTTGACTCCACCGGAAAATGCACTTAAAACTCTTTTCTTAGCAACGCTGTAGATTAGGATGTTTTACCTCAAGCGAAGACTAGGCGAAGGTTTAGAATAACTTCTTCATTAAATCCTTAGGGAACAATTTAGATTCTATGATTCGAAGTGGAAACCCTAAGCAAAGCTTAGAAGGCGCACTTTAAAACTAAATGATTTAAAAAGAAGAGCCTTTTATTTTACAGCTGGCTGGCTAGATGAATGTCCTATTATGTAAAGAGTTTAGGAAAATACATATCTCATTCGCCTGCCCGGACTTTGCTGCTTCTTCAGCCTATCCATCTATAAATTTATAAATATAAGCTCTCCCTACTAGACTGTATAGCTCTCTCTATTTAATACATCTTACCCAGCGCAAAATTACTAGGACCTTAGCCTCTATACTGGAAGCTATTACATCCCTAGCTTTTGACTCTCGCACTATAGTGTGCAGCCCATTGCTAGTAAGACTAAATATACAGTATTTACTATTTCGCCTCATTATCTTATGAAATCTGCTAGGTAAGCTGTTCTAAGGACTTTTATATAAAATGTACCTACTGGGGTGGGTTGTAATTGCCGTTTGTCTACTCAAGATAGGTGTGCCCGACAATTAAATCCGTTTCTGTACCTAGCAGTCTAGCAGTCAGCCTTATTTTCTACGTAATTTCTGTATCTTAATATTTGAACTAATACATAGACTATTTGACTTAGTGAATCTCGGCATTAATTCATACGTTTCATTTATATAAATTCATTATAGCTATAAAATAAGGAACTATTCTTGTAACTAGAATAAGTGTATACTATTTCCTTACTATATCTATTCTCTAGAGTAAGTTCTAAAGTGCATTAGTCTTACTAATAGCTATTACATTCAGGGTAGTCTTAGAGCTGCACTTGCATCTTATATTTTAATAGTATATCTAACCTACTACAGCATTTACACTATTTATTGCCTTACTAGAAGCAGCTATTAACCCTAATACTTCCTACAATGTCCTATTACTTAACTTAGGCAACAATGCCAGCGTACGCACCACTGCAGCCTCTATTAATTAATGTATCTCTTCTAGCGACATACCTCCCATTTGTGTGCTCCTCCTAAACGCTAGCTTCTTAGAGTTTGCAGAGTAGACGTACTTAAAAGACAGCTTCAACATAAGCTTTGCAGCAAATTACCTTAGCTATTTCCTCCTTACACTATTCCTCTTGCAGAGCATTAACAAAGAGTGCAGGAGAGTAGTTTAGGTAGGAAGTAATATGCATAACCCCTCCTACCTAAGCATCTCAGCGAAAACTACCTAGATAACAAGTAGTAGACCTTATGCAGGATAGGACTACAAATAGAATTGCCAAGGGAATATAGAGCTCTAAGGAAGATAACCTAATTTTCTGCAGCAGCTTCCGTAAGTACAGTGCAGCAAAGATGTTTATTACTATATTAGTATAAGTACTTTCTATCCTACTTACTCTAGAAGGATACTAATATTCTCTCTATAAAGGGGTAAGCTTTAGAAGCAACTTATGTCGTCTTGGGCTCTCTGTCTAACTGGCTTTCGATCGCTCTATACTGCTGACGGGTTGTGACGTTTAGACGTGCATAATCCGAAGAAATACGTAGGTATATAGCGCATCTCAAACCGAATTCCCCGTACTCTTCTCCAGGGATCTGACAGACGCTAAGCTGCAGTTTTATGACTTCGGCGCTTATGGTCAGAGACAAGGGGCTTACTCCGATTGATTGATCAGTCGAGGACAGCCGTTAATAGATTATCCCGAACCACTGTCTACCCAAGGGCTGTATACTTGCATAAGAACACGACCTTGTCGGGGCGAATAATTACCATCTTGCGACTGCTTTAATGAGATTAGAGAATATTCTATGCAACAATGATCCTCAATAGGTTGCACTATAAGATAGGAAAACAGTTGAGACATGCAATCCAATTCGCCAAGACTATACTCACAGCGCCATTAAGTAATTCTTCATATTGACAAAATCGTTATATAATCTACCTTAAATACTAGACCCTTTCCGCCGTCTAGGATAACAAGATTATTACTTTGCAACGCCTTTTTTTGCTCAATACTAAAGAAGCTATTCTTAACTTTAACTTAGAGTTCTTAAGATCCAAGACATTATTCACTATACTTTCTACTACAATCCAGCTGCTTTCCGCATCTCTTGCCAACTAGGCAGAGAGGCTCGAAAAGCTTGCTACTAAGTTGACAACTGCAGTAAAGACTATGCGTGCAACTAATGAACTTTCCTAGGAGGAGTATAACACACTAGTATCTTTAATTTGCAATGTCGGCAATGCAGTACGCACACTATTAGATAACGTATATAATACTAGTATGGCGTAGTATAAGGCTACTACTATTTGCCTCCTAGTAAACTAGAACGTCTTCAAAAATATACTAGAATTAGGGTTTATCTACTATTAAAATATATCTAATAAAGTTAGCAGAAATGCAGTACTTATTAGTAAGTAGCTTAACTACTCTACTCATCCGTATAGAATATCCAACTTACATCCTAATTTAGGGTGCATCTACTGGGTCTTAGTTGCAACTAGTTTCCTTAAGTAAAGGGGCTACGACTAAATTGGCTACACCTCGCATACGCGTATTTTCGCCAATTCGATAACATCGAACGCAAACGCCTAATAAAGTAAGACTATTAAAGAAGAGCTTAAAAGTATTAAATAAGATTCTAAAAGTCTAGTAGAAAAAGGAGAGAGTATAGTCTAGCCGTCATTGCGGGCGGCGTTCTGGCAGAATACCAGGGTTAGGGTCGAGGGTTGCGGGCAAAAACGGGCGGGCATGGTCCGTGCATTGTCGCAGGCTGATTCTCGCAGATTACGGCGTGAAAAAACAAAGGATAAATAAGGATAACGCGCCCCACATGCACGGCAACCCTGGGGTCGGCGCATTTACCCCACGCCAAAACTGCCAAAATAGTAACCCTATGCCAATTGGAGGATGGAGCGTAAGCCAGGAGCGAGTGCTGCCAACTGCACCCAGCAGGGCCGTAAGGTGCACTGCATACTGCAGTAAAACAGAGGTTCTTGCCTGGACATAGAGAGAGAGATGTAAACCTCCACGTATGCAGCCTGTGTAGAGACCGCGCAGCATAAGCAAGCCAGTAGGGAAGGGAATTCGCAATGTAGGGAGGTAGGTTAGGGGGCTGGAGGTAAGTAGATGTATACCAGTTAGGGTTACAGCAGGTGTAGTAAGTAGATGCGCGGATAAGGATACTAAAGAAGAAGATAGGGAGGCAAGAGGAGGAGGAGGAGAAGGAGGAGGTTAGGGTTAGGGTTACTAGCAAAAGGGCAAGGATTCAGCCTAATCTATTCCTAGTAGTCGTAGTAGTAGCTAAAGAAGTAGTAGTCTCTATTATACTCTACAACTAGATAATTTACAGTACTATAGAAGGAAGTAATTATAGAGAAATAGTAGTACAATATTTTATTTTAATACTTTACGTCTTACTATAGAGTCCTCTTTAGTCTTTAATTGTTCTAAAAGGTTACACTAATAGGAGCCTCATATAGACCTGTCTAATAAGAGATTAATTATCTATTCTATACATTTTGTAATAAAGCACTCTACTATAATGAAGAGTATAGCCAACCTACAACTTATTGCTACTCTATGTAGCTATTTCTATACTCTAATTAAGAAGATTATTTTATTTATTACTAGGAAAGAATGTAAAGGTAAATTCCTTACGATAGTAATCACTAACGTCCATGCAGCAAAAGGGAAAAGATGTAAGTTACTGTAATAGTTAAGGTGGAGGTAGGTTAGGCATTTACTATAACACCCTAGAAATAGGCAGCTCTCTATTTAGTATTACAGTACGAATCAGGGCTACCTCAGGATATATCATTCTATCAACTTTAACAAACTATAGTATATTAAAGCAACAAGGTTCATTCCCCTTTCTCTTTTTAGTACCTCACTAATTTCTCTCTGTATTAAACATATAGTTTAATTCATGCATTGAATTAAGTACTAAAGTAGTACGTAGTATAACTTTAAGTATTAAATAGCAATAGTATTAAATAGCAATAGCATTATA
The DNA here is from genome assembly GCF_001672515.1 of Colletotrichum higginsianum IMI 349063. Taxonomy (NCBI): domain Eukaryota; kingdom Fungi; phylum Ascomycota; class Sordariomycetes; order Glomerellales; family Glomerellaceae; genus Colletotrichum; species Colletotrichum higginsianum. The sequence goes on along the minus strand of NC_030957.1, from coordinate 9,835 downwards.
TAGTAATATAAAAGTAAAATAAATAAGACACTACTCTATATCACTATACTAGGATATAGCTTAACAGTCAAATATTATTTAGTTAGTTTAAAACTTCTTAAGCTTTACATTATCCACTTTAAATTCTAGTTTATTGTATTAAGTATTTACATAGCTTAAATACATTACACTTCAGGTATAAACCACTTTAACAGCTAGTAGTAAACCCTAAAGGTAGTCTGTATAGATACTACGTGCTTATAGGTCCTTATTGTTCCATATTAGCCAAGTTCTACCGGAGTATAGGAGTAGCAATTGATTTTGCCATGCGTACTAGGGTCTATGTATTGATAGCCAGCCGTCTCCTTAGCAACGTCAGACCCACCCAATTTAACACAGAGAACCTAGACACCGAACGTCTAAACCAACGACGTTGCTGTAGGCATGCTATTCAAACCACCGACAAGAATACCAGGATATACTCTATGTCTAGCTCCTAAGCACTACCAAGGCGCATACAGTCCCTACAGTGCTATATAGAGCAGCAACAGGTAATAGGTCACAGGCAGCAGCTTGCAGCTCTTTCCCTAGTGTGACTAGCATCCCCGAGCGCCATCTCATCATGGTTAGGCGTAGCAGCAGCAGCAGCAGCAGCAGCCAGGGCCTGGTAGGCAAGATCGACCCGAGCGCGTATCTTGTGTTTGTTGAGCGACCCCGTGTTGCGGTATGTACGCACTGCAAGCAAGCACTCCGACCGGACGGCGCCATCGAGGCCCATTTCCGCCGGGCCCACCGGCTGAAGGGCGAATTGCTCCAGGGCGTCCTCGACAAGGCCTGGGTAACGGCCGCCGACGGCGCGCTCGAAGACCCGCACACCTGCGAGCTGCCGCCGGACGGCACGCCGCCTATTCAGCAGGTGCCTTTGTTGGACGGGTACGGATGCACGCGGTGCCCATTCCGAACGAGCAGCCGGAAGCTAGCCAAATTGCATGCGCAGCGGGACGTACACGAAGCCGGCTTGCCTGCCGTTACCCCTACTGCGGCTCATGCTGACAGTCCAGGGTGGGGGGCGGTCCAGGTGCAGTCGCTGTGCCGAGGGCGGTATACGCGGTACTGGATTGTCCAGGCCCGTGGCGTTGGGGGGCTGTCTGCCTGGCAGGATAGTGACGACGTATTCGCAGAGCGCCTATTGAGGCAGGAGAGTCTCATGGCGGCCGAGGATGAGGAATGGGGGCGGACCATCGTTGCCAGCCTAGACATAAACCAACAGTCAAGCTGGGTCAGGGAGATGGGATGGGCTGTGCACCTTGCCGGCCTCGACCTGATCGACCTACACGCCGCTGGGCAGGCGCCTGTGTCCGAGGCCGTCCGCAGGGCAGCCTGGGACGAGGGCTTCAAGGAGGAGCAGCGCCGATTCGCCCTCTTATCGGAGAGCTTCCGCCGGGAGGTGGCGAGATGCTCCCTCCGGCTGGGCAAGGTGCCCTTGGAGACGAAGCGGTGGCTGAAGAGCATCGACCCGTCGAAGCCTCACGGACGGCCGTTCGAGCTCGGCCAAGAAGCCGACACGGTCCGGAAGTACCAGGGTATCTGGGAGCGGTACCTGTGCTACTGCATCCGGGCGCACCGGCTAGGACGAACCGAAGCACGGCGCCAGCGCGGCGTCCGCTTCACCGACGAGCAGTGGACTGCCCTCGATGCACTGGCGGAGTCGCTCGACGCAGCAGGCGACGCCACGAGGGAAGAGGACAGGCGGCTTGGCCGAGGCGGCTGCGGCAGCAGCAGGAGCAGCCACCCGCAAGGGGGGGGGAGGGCCCCAGCAGCCAGAGGCCTAGGAGACTGGCATGAAAGCGACAGTGCGTACGAGGCAAGCAGCGACAGTAGCGATTCCGACATAGAGGGGGCCGGATACCAACGACACCGATCTCCCGGCCAGAGCGGCGGCAGACCAGGCGAGACAGACTACTCTACCGGGTTCCAAAACATGATTGGCGACAGGCCGGAGTACAGTGAGGCCCTCGATCTCCGGGTCTACAGGTTCTGCGTCGTGTCCCTGAAGCAGAAGGTAGCAGTTGACATATTCGCTAACCCGCTGCTCCACTTTACCGCCATACTGGGCGTCCTGGACCCCAAGAGGAGGGGTGTACCAGACGACACTGCCGGCAGAGGCAGCAGCGGCGGTGGCAGCAGCAGTGGCAACAGCACCGGGCCAGAACCAGGAAAGGCCGTTGCCAGGGGCGTCAGCGGCCTCGGTTGGTGCCCGGCATCCAAGTTCACGCAACGGCTTGCCGGCATCATGTGGGGCGGCCGGATCCTGATGCTCGAACACTTCTTCGAGGCGGAGCCAATCGACGGCGACCCGAACGAGATCAGCGTCGCGGTGATCGAGGGCTTCGTCGAGCAGTTCAGGTACTGGCTCGCCGACGGATCGCACACGCCCTTCAGCGCCATCATCCGCATGATGGCGTACGGCAAGGGCCACCGGCGGAGGGAGGGCGGAAGGCCGCGGGTGATGTGGGAGGCTAGCGGCAGGGCGCTGCGGTACCTAGGGCAGCGGGTAACGATTGAGGCGTTCCAGAAAGCGGCGCGGACGACCCTGAAGACGGCGGAGGCAGCAATGGAGGAGCTGATGCGGGGCGGCTGGGCCGAGGCGCGCGAGGCGCTGACGCTCGACCGGGTTGTCGACACGGCGCTCTTCGAGGGCGCCGGGCAGTCGTTTGCTACAAACGAGGCGAACAGCTGGCTGCAGCCGGGGCCCCAGAGGCTGGCTGAGCTTTGCCGGGGCTCCCTCTGGGACGCGAGACTGGAGAAGTGGCGGCAGGACGGCGTGCTCGGTTGGCTGGCGAAGGCGGAGTCCCTCAAGCGGTCGCTGCTCGCCAGCGTGCACGTCTGGGGGGGGCAGCCCGGGCGCGGACCCGAGATGACGACGGCGCGTTACTGCGATACGCAGGATATGGCGCGGAACGTATTCGTCTTTGACGGGCAGGTGATGATCGTCACGGACCGGGACAAGAACCGGGCGATACGAGGCCTCAGCCGTAAGGTGGCCCGGTTCCTCCCCGACCGACTCGGCAAGATGATGGTGGCGTACATCGTGTGGGTGTTGCCCTTTGAGAGGTTCCTTCACGCCGAGGCCGGCATCCACGGGCCGTCCCGGTCGCTGCACCCGTGGCTGTGGAAGGACGCGCGGCGGGGTATCTGGGGCACGGCCGAGCTGAGCAAGGAGCTAGACGCCGTCACGAGAGGGACGATAGGGGTGTCGCTGACAGTGTCAAGCTACCGGCACGTGGCGATTGAGCTCGGCAGGAAGATCCGCGGCCTTGTGGTGCGGCAGGTCGAGGTCGAGATGGCGGAGGAGGACGACGGGGCCGGGCCCGGGGCGGGGGCCCACCGAGGCGCGCTAGAGACGGACCCGCTCACGGGCGAGGCGCGGAGGAAGCCCCGGATGGAGTTTATATGGGACCTGCAGGCAACGCACGGCGGCGTTACGGCAAGGCGGCACTACGCCATGAACATCGAGTTCCCCAACCAGCTGCAGCCGGAGATGGTAGCCAACTTCCGGGAGATCAGCCGGCTGTGGCACGCCTTCCTCGAGTCGACGTCGTCCGTGTCGATGCCGGCAGGGGAAACAACAGCCGAGGGCCAGCAGGGGCCAGCAGCAGAGGCAGAGGGGCAGCGGCAGCAGCAGCAGCAGCAGCAACATCGGCGCCAGCAGCCCACCCCCACAACCGCGCCGGGTACGCCCGCCCCTAAACGCAGGGCTACAGGGCTGGCAGAGACGAGCGAAACGCCCGGCAGCCGGGGTGCCGAGTCGGGGCGTAAGAGGAGGGCCGCCAACGACGCCATGCTGGAGTGGAGAAGGGTCCCGGACGAGGACGAGCTCGAGCGGCGGCTCGAGATCGGCCTCCATGGGCTCTTTGGCGAGGGCGCGCGTTGGAAGACGGCAGAGCAGCACGAGAGCGCCCGGCAGGTGATGTCGCTACAGGGAGGCAAGGTCCTGATGGTCGTGCTCCCGACCGGGGCGGGCAAGAGCGCGTTGTTCATGCTGCCGGCCGTGCCCGGGGTCCACGGCGGGGTCAGCATCGTAGTCGTACCATTCGTCGCACTCCTCAGCAGCCTCACGCGCAGCGCACGCAGGGCCGGGCTCGACTTCCTGTTGTGGCAGCCAGCCTCAGTGACGGGGCGCGTGGAGCGGGTCCGGGTGGCGCCGCTGGTGTTCGTGGGTGCCGAGTACGCCAACTGCGCCGAGTTCGCGTCGTACGCCGAGGGCCTGCGGGCGCGGGGCCTGCTGAAGCGGATCTTTGTCGACGAGTGTCACACCGTGCTCACGGACGCGGCGTACCGGCCCCAGCTGCTCGGGCTGCGCGGCCTGCACCGGTACGACCGGCCGGTGATCCTGTTGACGGCGACGCTGCCGGTCCGGATGGAGGGATGGTTCCGGCGGCTCATGGTGGCGGACGAGGCGAGCATCGTACGGGCCAGCACAGCGAGGCCGAACATCCGGTACCGGGTGACGTGCTGCAGCGGGCAGGGGCCGGGGCCGGGGGGGTTCTCCTCCATAGAGGCCGCCGTGCTCAGCAAGGTCAGGCAGACAGAGAGAGTGATGGGGCAGGGGCAGAAGGGTGTAGTGTACTGCCGGTCGAAGCAAAAGTGCGAGCGTCTCGCGGCGGAAATCGGGTGCTCCTTCTACCACGGGTCGGTCAGCGCAGACGGGCGGGAGGAGGCACTCGAGGCATGGTCGAGCGGACGGTCCCCGAGCCGGTGGATGGCAGCAACGACGGGGCTCGGGTCCGGGGTCGACATCCAGAGCATCGTGGCCGTTTTCCACGCGGAGGCACCGTACGGGCTCGTGGACTTCGTGCAGCAGACGGGGCGGGGAGGTCGGGCCGAGGGGGAAACAGTCGACTCGGTGGTCTTCCTGGACGGAGAGGGCGGGACGCCGTATGACCGGCAGGCAAGCGACGTAAGGCAGCTGGACAGGCAGGGGATGGAGAGTTTCCTGCAGACGGAGGGGTGCCGGCGGGTAGCGCTCGGGGTGTTCATGGACGGGTACGGGCAGGACTGCACGGGGTTGGGGGGGGGAGATGTGCGACCGATGCGAGGAGCAGGGCTATGGCGAGTTGGCAGGAGGGTGGGAGGAGGAGGTGGGGGTGGGGGAGGATGAAGGAGGAGACGTCAGGAGGGAGGTGAACCGGCTGGCTCGGGAGGAGATGGCGACGCAGAAGCTGTCAGGCGCACTACAGGGCTGGCTTGACGAGGTAGAAGGCAAGTGTGCAGTCTGCTACATGCACTGGTGTAACAGGGGCAGGCCGGCCAGCAAGGCCGAGGTGTTCAGGCACCGGGGAGTGGAGTGTGGGCGGCTGGACCGGGAGAGATTCCGGAGGTGGCGGGCTAAGATCCAGTTCGAGCCGTACGCATGCTGCTGGCGGTGCGGTCTCGGGCAGACGTTGTGCCCGGGGGGACAGGGGGACGGGGCGGCGGGGGGGTCGGACGGGTGCCGGTGGGCGGACGCGGTGCTGCCGGTGATCCAGTGGACGACGCAGTTCAGCGTGGGGCGTCGGTGGATGCAGGAAGAGTTCGAGGTCGACGCGTCGGACGAGGCGGGCTTCACCAGCTGGCTGGGACGATCGCGGCAGGTAGGGGGGTTGGACATGGCAACGAACGCGCTAGCGGCATGGGCAGTGTTAGTACGGCGTGTGTGTAGAGTAGAGAGCGAGGATGTATAAGGGTTACTGTAATAAAGGTATAGGGATGGGATAGTTTGGCATAGAGAGAGGTGCTATTATATAGTGTTTTTTAGTTAGAGTTATGATTTGTTTCTAGGGTTGGAATAAAAGTACCAAAAAGACATCTATAATGTAGGGCTTTGTTTGCGTTTCTATGTAAATGTAAACAATATAGGGAAGTATTAACCTAAGTTTGCAATCCTACTTAACTACAAGTAAGTATGTAAATTAAAACTAATATACTTTAGCTTTAGGGTAGTACTTAAAATTATTAACCCTTTTAGGTCCCTAGTTAAGATAGTTAAGCTTCTAGTAGTAAGTATACTGAATAGAGGCCTAGGCAGTAGAGAAGGTACACCCTTTATTTACTAGGCAGGTATATTATTAGATTTAAAAAAAAAGAGTGTAGAGGCTAGGTAGCTACTAGCTTAACTAAAAGGTTAACCCTACAGGTAAGCTAGCGGCTAATAAGGTAAAGGCAGGCCTTAAAACCCTTTAGGGCCTAAGACTGAAAGAATCCTGCAACCTTAATGTATTCAGGTTTTTAGTCGTATATCTAATACTAGCTATTAATTGCAGAACTTGAAAGTCGGGGCCTGTTATTCGATAAAGGTAGAGGCCTGCACTAGTATTAACAAGGCTGCCGGAGCCGGTCTGGGATCGGACGGCAGAGGCCTCAGGACCAAGGGATCAGCCCAAGAACAGGACCGCAGGGCCGGCCGGCCACGGATCGGACCAAAGGAGGGATCGCCCAAGGCAGGCCAGCAGGCGGCAAGGCCGCCCTTGCTTCCGTGCCCGGCTCGGTCGCAGGTCCAGACCTCCGGATCCGATCAGAGTTGAACGCGAAGCGTCTGCAGCAGGGCCACAAAGACGTTTCGTACCATCTGAAGAATCCAGCAAAAGAGGACAGGCAGGGTTATTATAGGTATTAATATATTGCCGACTAAGGCGGGCCCGAAGGCAGCCGTTAAAATACTGCAGGGCTGAAGGCTGGAAACCCTAGGCAGAGATCGGACTGCAGGGCCCAGGCTGGGAGTGGGCCGCCACGGATCGGACCAGAGACCGGACTGCGCAGCGGAGGCCGGGCCCAGGAACAAGGCCGGCCGGCGAGGGCAGGCCCCAGGCGGCCTCCAACACCAGTCACAGAAGATCAGCTTCGGCTGAGAGGGCTGGCCTGTGTAGCTGAAGAAGGAAGGAAAAGAGGGGGTGAGGGAGGGGGTGTTGGCTGTTTTTCTACCCCCTTTCTTTCTAGAAACCCCTCTGAAGGGAAGGTGCAGACGGCCCGTTCCTTCCCTTTCGAAACAACCAAGCAGGGGATTATTTTCCTGCAGCCTATAAAACTCAACGAATTGTCCCCCCTGATAAAGCCGTTGCACTGCCTGCCCAGCCTGCTTTGAGGCTGATACTCATGAACCCGACGTTCAAAGTCGGCAGCGCATCGATCTCTCTCTGAAAACGCGGGCCCGTCACCTTCAAGGTCGACGGCGTCTCGGCGACGGCGCGCCATCCTCAGCCCCGTACGATGGCTAGGGTAGGCCAACCCGGAGGTTCAGACGAAAGTCCGGACTGCCGGCCCAGAGCCGCCTCGGATCGGACCAAAGTCCGGATCGCACGAGGCAACCCTGCCCGGGCAGCCAGCGACGAGACCGCCTCTGTTGCAGCCTCCCGGGTGAAGGAAGGCCTGGAACCCCCCCCCCCTTCCAGGGGTAAGTCATTTGCCCGCACGGGGTAGGGAGAAGGGAAGGGAAGGAGGGGGATGACGGAGGCAGGGAAGGTGCCTTTATACCCCCCCTTTCGTTAGAAACCCCTCTAAAGGGAAGGTACGGACAGCCTGTTCCTTCCCTTTTAAAACAACCAAGCAGGGGATGATTTTCCCGCAGCCTATAAAACCTGACGAATTGTCCAACCCAGACGAGGCCATTGCACTGCCTGCCCAGCCTGCTTTGAGGCTGGTACTCGTGAACCCGACGTTCAAAGTCGGCAGCGCATCGATCTCTCTCTGAAAACGCGGGCCCGTCACCTTCAAGGTCGACGGCGTCTCGGCGACGGCGCGCCATCCTCAGCCCCGCACGAAGGCCACCCTACGCCAGCCCGGAGGTTCGGACCAAAGTCCGGACCGCCTAGAGGCCTCCGGAGCCAGGGTTCAGGCCAAGGGCAGGATCGCAAGGCTGGCTGGCCACAGATCGGACCAGAGGAGGGATCGCACAGGGTGAGGCAACAGCCCCTAGGGCCGCCCTAGCCCAAGTGCAGGGTTGGACCTCCGGATTAACACGACCCTAGGAAAGGCCTGCCTGCAACGAATAGATGGATTGTCCCTAGCGACAACACGTGAGATGCGTGACCAGTACATTATCCAGTATAGAAGCCCACCCACTGTCAACAACAAGGCTGCTCTCATCAACCTCGAGCCACCATCGTGGGGCCAAGACAATCACAATCCACGATGTACCGCCCGCTCTCAGACGGAGAGGCACGCCGATTGTGGAAGGGCTGTGCCGGATGACAACAAGGCCGCCAGAGCCGGCCAGGGATCGGACCGGGGGCAGGATCGCAAGGCCAGGATCGGACCAGGGACAGGATGACAAGGCCGGCCGGCCACAGATCGGACCAAAGGTGGGATCGCCCGAGGCAGGCCGGCAGGCGGCAAGGCCGGCCCCTTCTTCCGTGCCTAGCTCGGCTGCAGGTCCAGATCTCCGGATCCAATCAGACTTGAACGCAAAGCGCCTGTATCGGGGCCACAGAGACGTTTGCTACTGTGTAAAGAAACCAGCAAAAGAGGGCAGGCAGGGTTATAACAGGTATTTATATATTGCTAACCAAGGCAGGCCAAAGGCAGGCTATAAAACCCTGCAGGACGTAGAGCTAATTCAGCAGGTGGCTAGGCTCGTGGTAGGGTTGGTCTGGGACAAGCGGCAAGGGTGTTTCTCGAGCCGTCTGGGTCTCTTGTAGGTCTCTTTCATTACAGTGACTGGTTCTTGGGGTTTCTGTTTCTCTGGGTGTCCACTTGTCTAGTTCTGTAGCGGTCTGCATGGGCGGCTCTCTAGCTGGGGTTGTCTCTCAGGGTTGGAGGGGCAGAGGTTCCAGGGGGTTTTCTTAGTGTTTCCCAGTCGTGCGACAACAGGTTAGGGTCAGGCGGCAGGCAGGGACAAGGTAAGCAGGCGGAGGGCACTAGGGGGGGGCAGCAGGAGGACGAGAAGGGATCAGGGTTAGGGTTAGTTGGCAAGTTAGGGTTTTATTGGGGTTATGGGAGGCGGTGGCGGCGTTGAACCCAACCGCCCCCCAGCGGCGGACGGACGGATGGATGGGGTGAGGTTGTTTTCGGCGTTTACGTCGGGTTTGGGGGCGTAGCGGTTACGGGCCGAGACGGTAACACCGTGGCCCCGGAAGCACGGTGGACCGGCAACGGCGTGGACCCGTACCCCGTGGCCCCGCGAAGGCGGTAAGGCCCCCGAACGGCGTGCGGCGGCGGCTGCTTGAAAACGACCGGTGGCGTGCGGCAGCGCGCGTGTCAGGCCCCCGGCGGGGTGTTGGGTCTGTTCGGCTCTGTTTGGCTGTGTCTACTTGGGTCTGTCTCTGTCTGTCTGGCTGTGTTTGGCTGTGTTTGGCTGTGTCTGTCTGGCTGTGTTTGGCTGTGTTTGGCTGTGTCTGTCTGGCTGGCTGTGTTTGGCTGTGTCTGTCTGGCTGTGTCTGTCTGTCTGGTTCTGTCTGGCCGTGTCTGTCTGTCTGGCTGTGTCTGCTTGGTTCTGTTTGGCTGTGCCTGTCTGTCTGGCTGTGTCTGCTTGGTTCTGTTTGGCTGTGTCTGGTTCTGTTTGGCTGTGTCTGTCTGGTTCTGTGTCTCCGGCTCTGTGGACCCCGGCGACGGTTTCCAACGACCGGGTTACGGCTGTTGGGCTTTGACGACGGGTGGACGGGGTCAAACGACCGGTCCACGGCTTGTTGGGCAAACCGCTGTGACGCGGCGTGACCGGTCGAGGGCGGCCGGGAGGGTAGGGGTCCCGACTAAGCTTGTGAAGTATGGGAAAAGGGTTAGGGTTAGGGTTAGGGTTAGGGTTAGGGTTAGGGTTAGGGTTAGGGTTAGGGTTAGGGTTAGGGTTAGGGTTAGGGTTAGGGTTAGGGTTAGGGTTAGGGTTAGG